>NC_135659.1:92707952-93037119 GCF_964188315.1 Podarcis muralis
AGACCCCAATCTCCCCTCTGGTTCCCCACCTCTCCAATACCATTTTTGTTCAGGCATCGCCTTAAGACCCGTTTAATTTTTGCAGGACCATTTTTAGCCACCCTCTATGAACTCTGTACGAGGAAGGGTAGGAGGCAAGACATCAAATAGCATAGTTGCTTTGCAAACTTATGTACAGTGGTACCTCGGGTTAAGTACTTAATTCGTTCCAGAGGTCTGTTCTTAGCCTGAAACTGTTCTTAACCTGAAGCACCAATTTAGCTAATGGGGCCTCGCGCTGCTGGAGCACGATTTCTGTTCTTAACCCGAGGTACTATTTCTGGGTTAGCGGAATCTGTAACCTGAAGCGTCTGTAACCTGAAGCGTATGTAACCCGAGGTACCACTGTACCGTAGAGGAGAGTGGTGCAAAAATTTGCACTTGTCCCTTTAATAAGGAGGCATCATGGACTTTCTCCTGCAGCATGTGTTTGTGTGGATGTTATTGCCCTTCCCGTTATTGGGGTGCCTCTTCTCTTCACTAGTCCAGTGCGAGGGTAGAGGAGCCTCAACAATGAGCTGCAAATGTCTCTCTGTCTGGCCCTTGGAACTGTCCCCAGCCCAGACCTGTCACTGGCCCTGCATTCCACCCCATAAGTTTTTGCCTGGCTGGAACTTGTCCTCCTTGAACTCTACTAATGCCTCTTGGTGGAGACATGAGGGAGAGAGAGGGTTGTGTGTGCGTGCGCGCGCACACGTGCATATAGAAACTAACCTGCAGCCCAAGGGTCAAATTTACACTTCCTGTTCCACTCACTTGGACTTGGAAGGAGCCCTTGGGTTCATCTAGTCCAGGGCTTCCCAAACCTGGGTCTCCAGGTGTTTTCGGACTACAAGTCCCAGCATCCCTGACCACTGGTCCTGCTAGCTAGGGATGATGGGAGTTGTAGTCCAAAAGCAGCTGGAGACCCAAGTTTGGCAAACCCTGCTCTAGTCGAACTTTCTACAATGCAGGAATAGGCAGCTGTCCCGTATGGGGATCAAACCTGCAGCCTTGGCATTATCATTACCACACTCTATCCAACTGAGCTGTGGCCCTCGGCCAAGGAGCACTCTCAGGGCATGGCTTCCCGTAAAAATATCACTTGAGAGCATGGTGGGAGTGAACCAGTAAACCATTTGACGTGCAGTGATTCAGCTACCCCGATTGAGGTTTCACTATTCATGGAACCTGACTTCTTGTTCCATGATGTGGGATACTAAAAATAAAGTCTGTGCCATGGTGAAGTCTGCTTGCAAACTGCGCAGAGAGCCGATACGAGGAGGCAAGGTTGGCAATTGAGCAGGAAGCCCGAGGCTCAAAGACGGAGCGCTCAAGCTCTCTTCTAGCAAAGCAGCCCTGTGTTCAGTAAACTTATGGCGGGTTGGTGCCATCTAGCTATAACCCCCATGGCAAAGCACGCCAATGGCATTCTCTCCCCATGGCATCCGCATCACTAGGGCTGTGCACCAGATTCAGCCCCACCCTGAGCCGAATCAGGCCTATTCTGAGAGCCAGTGTGGTGTAGTGGTTAAGAGCGGTAGATTCGTAATCTGGGGAACTGGGTTCGTGTCTCTGCTCCTCCACATGCAGCTCCTGGGTGACCTTGGGCTAGTCACACTTCTTTGAAGTCTCTCAGTCCCACTCACCTCACAGAGTGTTTGTTTTGGGGGAGGAAGGGAAAGGAGAATGTTAGCTGCTTTGAGACTCCTTAGGGTAGTGATAAAGCGGGATATCAAATCCAAACTCCTCCTCCTATTCAGAGGGAGTTGGGTGAGTTGGGTGCAGACAGCCATGGTTTGCTGTGGGTCGGGTTGGAGGGCCCAGAGCAATCCTTGGCCTTCTCAGTAGTGGTACCCACCCTATGGAACACCCTCCCACCAGATGTCAAAGAGAACAATTACCACCAGACTTTTAGAAGACATCTGAAGGCAGTCCTGTTTAGGGAAGCTTTTAATGTCTGATGGATTACTGTATTTTGTTGGAAGCCGCTCAGAGTGGCTAGGGAAGCCCAGCCAGATGGGCGGGGTATAAAAAATAAATTATTATTATTATTATCACTATCATTATCGTCCACTAAACATGAGCACTGCATCTAAAATAGATCTTCATAGCATTCTAGAGTTTCAAGGGACCCTGAGGATCATCTAGTCCAACCCCCTACAGTGCAGGAATATTCAGGTGTCCCATACAGGGATCGAACCTGCAACCTTGCCGTTTTCAGCACCACACTGTAACCAGCTGAGCTATCCAGGCTTCTCTGGAACTTTGCTCCTTTCGATCTAAATAACTTTGCACTTTGCATTGTCAGTATGGAAGGACTACATTGGCTTTTGTGGTGGTATGGAGGGTTTTTTGTAGGGATAATTCAGCTTCACAGCCCCTCCCTTAACTCTCGCCGCCCCCCCCCTCTCTCTTAGAACGCAGCTGGTCGCAACTGGATGGCAGCAAAAGATATGCAGAAATACAGGCAACATTATCCGGTAAGAGTGTGTTGATCATCGTTCATAGCAAGAGACTGCTAGCTGGCTGTGCCATTCATTTATTGTACACCGATCTTGTACGCCCAGTGATCCACGTAACTAAGATCTGAATGGCGCTTAATTTAGAAAGGAAACCTCCCAATCGGGTTGCCAACCAGGTGCTCTCCAGAAGTTGGACTCGCAAGTCCCATCAGCCCCAGTCAGCATCACGCCCATGGCCAGGAGTGATGGGAGCTTCTCTCCAGCAAAGAAATCATTGGTTCCAAAAAAAAAAGAAAAGGCTATTTCTGATGTCCCAATTAAGCCTGCTAAAGGGGTGTGGCACGCAACAGATTGTGTATGGTCAAGATTTTCCTGGGGTAGCTCAGTGAGAGATCATTCACATCCACAACTGATGTTCCTTCCTTCCTTCCTCAGGGATTGGAAGAAACAGAAATGAGAGAAGAGAAAATGTGGAATTTGAGGTTTTACAAAAACGAGATGAGTTTTCAGCCTAATGGTATGGCTTTTGATATTATTCTCTCTTTTCCCCAAGGCAAATGTTAGGTCTTATAAGGTTGCTTTCCCCCCACCACTGGCCCTTGACAGGGGAGTGAATTGTATTCGGTTTTAGAACGCTATTTATTTATGCCTGTTCCCTCCCTGCAGAAATGATTGAAGGCCTGTGTATATTTCCTACAGCTGTTCCCCCTGGAAGGCAAAATTAAATCTGTAAAAGGGAACCCGTTGCATTCTGCTGTTGCAAGGAGCAGGTTTCATTCTCTCTTTTTCCGGGGCAAAAGGCCTCTGTCTCTCCCGCAAGTGTTTATGAATTCTTCCTCACAATACACCAGGACAGGTCAGCCATGCAGTAATTCCTACAGTCCCTGAGTGGTGGAGATTGCCTGGGAAATCCACATGGCTTGGAACACTGGAAGTTGCATTGTATCAAGTCAGGCCATTGGCACATCTAACTTAGTATTGCCTACACGGACTGGCAGCAGCTCTCCAGGGTTGTAAGCGGGGGACACAAGTACTCTCAGCCTAGATAGCTCAGTTGGTTAGAGCGTGGTGCTGATAACACCGAGGTTGCAAGTTCAGTCCTCGTATGGGACATACTCCTGCATTGCAGGGGGTTGGACTAGATGATCCTCAGGGTCCCTTCCAACTCTGATTCTCTTTTCCTGAAGCCTCCATCAACTGGCATTCAGAGGCATATGACCTGTGGAAGTACAGCACAGCCGTCATGGCTGGTAGCCAATTGCTAGCTCTGTCCTCCATAATTTTGTCTAATCCTCTTTTCACGACACCCAAGTCAGTGGCCATCGCTGCCTCTTGTAGCAGCGAATCCTACAGTTCATGCACTGTGTGAAGAAGCTGCTTTGCCCATTCTGAATCTCCCTCCCTCCAGTGTCAAAGGGAAGTGGGTGGCGCTGTGGTCTAAACCACGGAGCCTCTTGGACTTGCCGATCAGAAGGTTGGTGGTTCTTCGAATCCCCGCAACAAAGTGAGCTCCCATTGCTCTGTCCCAGCTCCTGCCAACGTAGCAGTTCGAAAGCATGCCAGTGCAAGTAGATAAATAGGTACCACTGCAGTGGGAAGGTAAACGGCATATCCGTGTGCTCTGGTTTCCGTCACTGTGTTCCATTGTGCCAGAAGCATTTTAGTCCTGCTGGCCACATGACCCAGAAAGCTGTCTGTGGACAAACACCGGCTCCCTCAGCCTGAAAGCGAGAGGAGCGCTGCAACCCCATAAGTCCCCTTTGACTGAACTTAACTGTCCGGGGTCCTTCCTTTTTTTTTACCCAGGCATTTGGTGGCTGCAGAATACTATTCCTGGCATCCCCAGGATTGCTGTTTATTATATAACTGCAACTGACTTTAGATGTTTTTAATTGTTTTTGGAATGTTTTAGCTGTTTTTGAACGTTCTGCTTGGGTTTTGTTTTGAATTGAGTATCTGTTTGCCACCCTGGGCATCTTCGGGAGGAAGGGCAGCGTATAAATTCAATTAATAACAGTGGGGGAATCTCTCCATTTAGATGCTGTGCCTAATTTTAGACCCTTCTTATGTTTCCCACCCTCTTCTAGGCCTCCTTATTGAAGATCTCCTTGAGATGTGGCATAACGACTATGTCACTCTGGAAGAAAACCATTCATATATCCAGTGGTAAGTGGCCCCCGTTAGATATTCTAATGGCACATGGGGGCGGGGAGTGCTGTAGCCTGTTTTCTGTTTTGGGACATTCCTGTTCTTTCCTTTCCCCTTCTCCTCTTCTTTCGAGGCTCTCCAAAATCTGAGCCAGAGCATCTTCCAGAGGGGCTGTAGCACACTTCCTCTGGGCGGGACTGCAATGAAAAACAAGGTTGTTTCCATCAAATATTGTTAATAGTGAATTGCAGCTTGCATTCTAGAAACATAGACGTGTTCTGGGCTACCACGGTTCGTGCCCTCACCCACCAATGAGCGTAATGTTAAAAAGCATCAGTCCCTGTGCTGTATGCATATTCAAGGTTTTAATAATAATAATAATAATAATAAATTTATTTATACCCTGCCCATCAGGCTGGGCTTCCCCAGCCACTCTGGGCGGCTTTCAACAGAATATTAAAATACAATAATCTATTAAACATTAAAAGCTTCCCTAAACAGGGCTGCCTTCAGATGTCTTCTGGTAGTTGTTTATTTCTTTGACATCTGATGGGAGGGCGTTCCGCAGGGCGGGCGCCACTACCAAGAAGGCCCTCTGCCTGGTTCCCTGTAACTTGGCTTCTCACAGTGAGGGAACCGCCAGAAGGCCCTCGGCACTGGACCTCAGTGTCCGGGCAGAACGGTGGGGGTGGAGACGATTCTTCAGGTATACTGGACCGATGGCTGATGCAAAGCTCTGCTCTAGTTACTTGTTAAACAAGATGCTTGAGGTGTGTGGCACTCACAAGTGCCTCACGTGTCGGTCTAAGGGTTTGGGTAGGATGCTCTGGCAAGATGTGAGCAGATCCTAGACAGTTTGGGGCTTTATATACCAGCAATAAAAACCTTAAACCAGTTGCCAGCCAGTACAGATCCCATTAATAGTGTATCCTCCTCTCAAGCCTAACTTTGGGGGTTAGGGGGTACCAGGGAAGGCCTCTGAGGCCACCTGTGCACCTGCAGGCACCATGTTGCAGACCTCTGGTTTAATGTGTAGCCAGCTTTCTGAAGTCTTGAAGATGTGGGTCATATCTAAATAAACTGACCCATTTTCAGGCTTAATTAGGGTCTCTTGGGTATTTTTGCAGAAGTTAAGGTTTCTGTGCAATGTGGAAAAATCCTTGCAGCTCTGTTACACTCGTGGCAGTTGGTAAGAAAACTTGAGCCAGGGGCATACCGTATTTTTTGCTCTATAAGACTCACTTTTTCCCTCCTAAAAAGTATGGGGAAATGTGTGTGCATCTTATGGAGCGAATGCAGGCTGTGCAGCTATCCCAGAAGCCAGAACAACAAGAGGGATTGCTGCTTTCACTGCACAGTGATCCCTCTTGCTGTTCTGGCTTCTGAGATTCAGAATATATTTTTTCTTGTTTCCCTCCTCCAAAAATTAGGTGCGTCTTGTGGTCTGGTGCATCTTATAGAGCGAAAAATACGGTAATTGTCTCTTCTAAATGGCTGCTTCCAGAAGTTGCTCATCAGGCGAGGCAGAATCTTTATACTCGTTCCCGACCAAGAGGGGTCACTGTTGCTTGCAAGAAGGGATGAGAGGACAAGGAAGTCAGCGCAGTGCAGCTGCACTGGTAGAAACAATTCTGCCAGCGTGTTTGCACCCCATCAACCTTCCTGCTGCAGCAGCAGCAGCCCACCTTCCAGGAAGCTGGGCAGCAGCGGTGGGAGTTGGGGTCCAACAATATATTGAGGGGCACCATGCTGGATTCTGTGCCTCTCAGCAGTTGGGATGTCCTGCTTGTTTCTGGGCTAAATTCTTGTTTTCTTTGCAGACTTGATTCCCCTCTTTGTTTGACTTCCTTCCAGGTTATTTCCTTTGCGTGAGCCGGGAAGGAACTGGCGCGCGCGGCTTCTCACCTGTCAAGAAATCCAGGTAGGAGTCCTCTTGCCCTTTAAACATTTGCTTTAAAACCACAGGTAGGGGGAAATGGATTCTGAGTTTTCTGCCTTCTTTTTACACCCATTTATGAAATAATAGCAACTCTGACTGTAGCGGCTTTGGCGCTATGACTGCTGGGGCCCATAAGACCTGTATATCGATTTCCCCACTTCCACGCTAGCACCAGTCACCGAACCCAGGAATTCCCAGAGGTGTCTTCCCTCTAGCTTTCGGCCAGAGGATGGAGACATGCCTCTGGTTCACCCAGTGAGGTGACCCACAACCTGCATTGCTAGCTATCAGGACTCAAAAAATATGGAGGGCACCAGAATGAAGGTTGTTGAATTGCTCCATGATGGAACACCTTGGCCAACTTCTAAAGTTGCTGTTGTTTCAATTCTAAAATGTTCCTGTATAGCTGTTCAGACAGCATCTTGCACTAGGGACGCGGGTGGCGCTGAGGGTTAAACCACAGAGCCTAGGACTTGCCAGTCAGAAGGTCGGCGGTTCAAATCCCCGTGACAGGGTGAGCTCCCGTTGCTCGGTCCCTGCTCCTGCCAACCTAGCAGTTCGAAAGCACGTCAAAGTGCAAGTAGATAAATAGTTACCACTCCGGCGGGAAGGTAAACGCCGTTTCCGTGCGCTGCTCTGGTTCGCCAGAAGCGGCTTAGTCATGCTGGCTACATGACCCAGAAGCTGTACGCCGGCTCCCTCGGCCAGTAAAGCGAGATGAGCGCCACAACCCCAGAGTCGGCCACGACTGGACCTAATGGTCAGGGGTCCCTTTACCTTTGCAGCAGGTTGCATAGGTCAAAAACGACTCCCACAAAATCAAGCAGTAAAATAGTACCAAATAAGCTAAAAAGTTTAAACTAACAGTGCTTAATTAAAAAAAAAAGTTTCACAATATATTTTTACCTCTGGATTGTAATAAAAACCTCAAAGCAGTTTTCAAGTAGAATGGAACAATGAAGTCATCAATAAAGAACAACTGTTTTGTGTCCTGCCCATTGGGCATTTCAGGCCTTCAAGAAATCAAAGGAAGTCATGGCGAGGTTCGTCAGAGCTTACAAGCTCATGTTGGACTTCTATGGAATCGAGCTGCTAAATGAGAAAACGGGCGAATTGCGGCGAGCAAAGAACTGGAGAGAGAGATTCGAGAACCTCAACCAGTGAGTTGCTTTGCTAGACATACCTGTGCATAAAAGTCACCAGGTGGCCTGCACTGCAGTCCCTTGGCTACTGCAGTCATCATTCTGGGAATGGAGTTGAGTGATGACCTAACCTGGGGAGAAAACAGTAAAGACCTGAAGAAGAGAGCACAGCAGAGGTTATATTTTCTGAGAATCCTCCGAAAAAATAATCTCTCAAAGGACCTGTTGATGGCATTTTACCATTGTACTGTTGAGAGTGTATTAACTTACGGTCTGTGTGTGTCGTTTGGGAGCTGCACGGTCAGGGGGAACACAATGCCGTCCAGGGTTGTAAAGACTGCAGAGAGAATAATTGGGTGCACTCTTCCCACCTTGGATCAAATCTATGCTGCCAGGTGCCATAAGAAAGCTGCAGAGATAGCGCAGGATAGTGCGCACCCCGGAAATGATCTCTTTCAGCTTCTGCCTTCTGGAAGAAGGTACAGGGTTAGCTGCCTGAGAAACAGTTTTTATCCAAATGCGATTTTGGTTTTAAACGCAGTGTAAGGTAGTCTCTTTGGGAGTATATTGTATTTAATTATGGGGTATCAGAGTTTTTAGGGGGTTAACCAGGCTGGGATAGCAGGCTTGTTGGTTTTGGAATGTCTGATGTAGATTCTTTCAATTTCGTTGTTCTGTATGGGACAATGACAATAAATATTATCGTATCGTATCAAATGTGAATGAAGCTGAGTGAAGCTGGCTTTGTGCTGTGCTTGCATAGAAAGAGCTATTCCGTATTGGTCTCAAGAACATCAGGAGAGCCCTCTGGATCAAGCCAGTGCCTTATTTAGTGCAATATCCTGTTCCCACAAAGGCCAACCAGATGCACATGGGGAGCTTGCAAGCAAGACACGAGTGCAACACTTCCCTCTCTGCTTGTAATTCTCTCCCCGCTTGTGATTCCTGGCATTCAGAAGCGTTACTGCCTCTGACAAAACATAACCATCACGGCCGGTAGCCATCAATACCCGAATGCTCTGAGATGATGGGCTGCCCTAGGATCCATGGATTTTGCAGTGGGTTTGTGAGTGAACTTGGGCCGTTCTCCACCTCCAGTTCTTGGTCTGGGATCCTGCATGGGAACACCAGCTACTTAAGCTGAGTTGTGCTTGATAGGCTGAGCGCCATCAAGGCAAAAACACTCTGCCAAACAGAGTTTCTGCATAAAAGCATAATAAGAAGGATTTTATCATATGTGCACCGTCCATCTGACTGGGTTGCTCCGGCTGCGCTGGGCGGCTTCCAACAAATATAAAAGCATAATAAGACATCAGAAGCTAAAAACTTCCCTTATACAAGGCTGCCTTCAGATGTCTTCTAGATACAGTCGTACCTTGGAAGTTGAACAGAATCCGTTCCGGAAGTCCATTCGACTTCCAAAATGTTGAAAAACCAAAGCGCATCTTCTGATTGGCTGCAGGAAGCTCCTGCAGCCAACCAGAAGCCGCTGAAGCCCCATTGGACGTTTGGCTTCCAAGGGAACATTCGAAAACTGGAGCAGTCACTTCCGGGTTTCAATTGTTGGGAAGCCAAAATGTTTGAGAACTAGGCTGTTCGATTTCCAAGGTACAACTGTAGTTTATCTCCTTTGACATCTGATGGGAGGGCATTCCACAGGGAAGGCGCCACTACCAAGAAGGCCCTCTGCTTCACTGCTGGCTTGTTCCATTCCAAAAAGTAAGTGGGAATGTCCTTTGTAGGATATTTGGATTGTAGCTCCCTTCCATGCCTAGTTGTTTGCCTTCACAATGTGAGACTTACTTCCCCTTCTTTCTCCCCCTTTCAGGTTCAGCCACAATAATTTGCGGATCACTCGCATCCTGAAGTGCTTGGGAGAGTTGGGCTACGAAAACTACCAGATGCACCTGGTGAAGTTCTTCCTGACGGAGATCCTAGTCCACCAGGAGCTCCCGCGGGTGCTGAGAAGTGCCTTGGACTACTTTGTCTTCACTGTCCGGAACAAGCAGCAGCGGAAGGAGTTGGTGCATTTTGCGTGGCAGCACTTCACGCCCAAGCGGGATTTCGTCTGGGGCCCGCACAGGAAGCTGCGGCGATTCAAACCCCGGTCCCCAGAATTCCTGAACAGCGAGGGGCTGGCGGGGGAACAGGATGAGGATGGAGAGGAGACTGCAGGAAAGAGTGAAGTCGAGGAGCAGCATAAAACATGCCAGAGACTTGAGGAAGAGCCTGCGAGGAGGGAGAGCATGGAAAACGATCAAGATGAGCTGCTGGACAAGACAGGCACCGTCTGCCCTGCTGTAGACCAAACAACCAATAATCCGTTTGAGGAGCCTGTATCCCAAAGTGATGATGAACTGGGGTTTTCATCCAGTGACTCTGTCCTTAGCAAAGTTATCGAGGGAGAGCCTTCCTCTGGTATCCGTGGCGATGGATTGCAGGCCGGAGATGCTCTGGGACCCCAAACGAGTCCCGCAGGTGAACACGACGCTTCAGGTAAGGCGAGTCAACGTGGGCTTTTAACAGCAGAGGAAGTCAAGGCGGAGGAGGACGGCGGGAAGAAAGACACACCGGTTTCTTCGTTTGTCAACTCGGGAAGGCAGGATCTTGTGGAGGAGGGCAAGAGTGGGGCACAGAAGGGCAAGACGAAAGATGGAGCTCCAGGTTCTTCGTCTCCCCAGCTGGAAAGGCAGGATCCCGCGGACGAGGGTGAGAGCGGAGCATCCGGCGAAAGTCCGAAGGAATGCAAGAAGAGGAAGCTTGAGATGAGCAGGTTGAGCGAGGAAAGCGTCAGAGTGGTGAGAAGCCCCACCGACATTGAGAAGATCTCTGCCAACCTTGGAGAAGTTGTGATTGGTCAGAAGGAGATCGATGGCCTTCTGTTCACGGAGGAGAAGGCCTGCCCTTTGCTGCCTCAAGGAGGTGGTATGGATGGTGGGTACATGAAGGAGACGGAAGCCACTGACGCAATGAGAAAAAGGCGGAAAGTTGAGATGGCATCGGAAGGCGGTGCCTTGGGGACACCTGAAGAGGCGGGCATCGAGGTGGCATCCTCTGAGAGCCAGATAAACTCCGCCAGCACCGAGAGGACGGATCGAGCCTGCCACGATGCGACAGAAACAATTGGCAACACTCCTACAGACCGCGACTGTGGAATGCCGGGTGTGGATTTATTGGTTAATTCCAAAACTAACGCCGAGTCAAGCCTTTCGCCGGACACCTGTGCGCCAGCCCAGTCTGGCAAGCAAGGAACTACCTCCGCTGTGGAAGTCAAGAGATCTCAGGCCAGCGAAATTCTGCCATTCAGTGAAAAGAAGGATGTGGCTGGACAGGACAGCCCAGGACAGGAAGAGGGGGGCGTTGAAGGAAAGGCAGAAGGAGTGGCAGATATTAATGAAACACTTGAATCTGCGGAGAGTGTGAATTCTGTATCAGGGCTAGAAGCAGAATAGCTTTATCCTGGATAAGAATGAGGTGGTTCCACTGGTTCTGGAGGCAGTTAAAAGGACATATCTTTTTACAAGTTGATCAGAACAGCACCAGTCCACTGCCCGTGTGTGTGTGTGTGTGTGTGTGTGTGTGTGTGTGTGTGTGTGTGTTGGTTCCTCTTTTTTTGTATACTTGGTTATGAAGCCCAAGACCTTCATAATGGGTTGTTTTCACTGGGGACAGACAACAAAGGCTTCGAGATGAAACTCCCCCAGTTGTTGACTTGCATACTTGATCTTCTGAATTCTCAAATAATGTGTGTGGGTTTTCTCCTTTAGTTTATAAATGATTCCAAATAGCTCTGGTTTCGAAATGGAAATCATTTTTTGAGCAAGCAAATGCCACTTTGTGGGCAAATTTTCCAGTATTTACTAGACGGTCCGAAAGGAATCTATTTGTTAAATTAATCTTGCTTTGTTAAAATAAAAGTTCCTAACTTCTAGTTAAGAGCTTCTAGTTTCTTTTCTTCATCATTAAACTGGGCATGTTTGAGAATGAAACCTAAGCTAAACAATCTTGCAAACGTCTCCTGGGAGAAGAATGTTTTGATGCCTCTGATTTCATGTTCTTAAATGTAGAGAAGTAAGGAACAAGTGTTGTTTTCTTCCATATACTCCCCATAGACTTTGGTTTATGCGATTGTTGGAGGACTCCACTTTCTACATCTTCATTGGGAGAACTGTCAATTTATTCTCACACTCTGCTTCCTGCTACTTAACTACTTGTCCATATGAGGAGAGTCTAAAAAGTTAGTGAGACAGGACTTGGGGGGGGGGCGCGTATCTAGTCACTGGCATTGCCCCTCAATGCAGCTGAAGGCGGCTTTGTGACATTCCTATAACGCACCATCAATGAAGGCCTCTGGGTGGTTTGCAAACTTAGAATTCCAAACATGCAAATAAATGCAACCAGAACCTTAGAGCAATCTCAACACAATACAGAATAAAAGCCAGCACATGGCAGCGTTAAGTGCAATGTAAAACCAGTAAGGGGAAGTGATTGTCTCCCAATGGTCTTATGTAAATGTCAGGGAACTGCCATCGGAGCCAGAGGGAGAGGGAGGGCTCCAGAGGGATGCCAGAGAGCGTCCTGGGAGGGAGAGAAGCAGCACATCTTCTGGGGAAGGAAATCAGCGTAACACCAGTGAAGAAGGGGGGCAGATGGGGGAATTGGCGAGGTGGCTCCAAGACTCCTCACCGGGAACCAGTGGGGAGAGCACGGGTCCTCCGATGCCCACACCCTCCCTGCGCAGAAGGCTTCCGCGCAGAGAAAGTAGGCGGAGACTAGGCGTCAAAGAGCTTCTTTGCTGGAAGAAGTTCAAGAAACGCCCACTAACGGATTCTGCCAGCGATTGAGACAGCCACAGGTGCGTGGCTGTCCAGACAGAAAGGGTTCATTCAGGCAACCAGCCAAGGGTGGCGTTGATTTACACACAAGCAACCCCTGGAACCATCACAGTAAAGGACCATAAGATCGGTGGCACCAGGTGAACCTCTCTAGGGTGTCTGCCGCGCAGTAGAAGAAAGTGGGAGGCGGCCTCGTATGAAGGTCTTGGGGACCAGGCAGGTATATTCAGGATGCCACAATCCTTCAGATAACCTCACTGCAAGCTGCATAGGTTTTTAAGTGTGATTGGGGAACCAGTGGCCTTCCAGCTGCTGGTAGGCTGACAACTCCCACCAGCCCCACCCAGAATGTCCAATGGTTTGGGACAATGGGAAAGTCCAGCAAGCCAGGTTTAAGGTTTAAGACAAACACTTTGAATTGGGCATGGAAAGGGACTGGAAGCTAGTGCAGATGGCCAAGCGGTGGTGTGATGCCTGCCCTGGTCTGGACCAGCTGAAGTTTCCAGACTACGTAGGGCAGGTAGTTCTCCAACCAGGAGGTTACCAGAGCCTGGATAACTCACAAGTCTCTCTCTGACCTGATAAGGCGCTCTGAACGCACACTGCTGGACCTAAGCATCCCCACCCCAAAACCGCACACCTCACAATTTTTTCAGCTTGCTGCAGCTGTGAAAAATACAGATGCCATGCTAATAATCATCTTTAGGAAAGCAAATGAAAATAAAATGCTAGTACAGTGGTACCTTGGGTTACATACGCTTCAGGTTACATATGCTTCAGGTTACAGACTCCGCTAACCCAGAAATAGCGCTTCAGGTTAAGAACTTTGCTTCAGGATGAGAACAGAATTTGTGTTCCGGCAGCAGGAGGCCCCATTAGCTAAAGTGGTGCTTCAGGTTAAGAACAGTTTCAGGCTAAGAACGGACCTCCGGAACGAATTAAGTACTTAAACCAAGTGTCAGGGGTTCAGGAGCAGAGGGACAGGAAAGGGAGGAATTAGAGACCGAGGGAGAGGAATCCGAGGGAGAGGTCAGCGATGATAGCTGTCCGAGGTCTCTAAGTCTCTCCAGCGAATCAGAGGATTCACAGAAAGGGGCTCCCGTGATCAGAGCTAGGGGGTTGCCAGAGGGAACACCTCAGGAAGGAGGGGCCAGAGGGGACTCAGAGAGCAGCAGCTGGAAATCGGGACCAGCTTCCCCACCGGAGAGCAGTAGGGGGAGGAGCCCCAGGCATCGGCAGCAGGCAGCTTTCCGTCAGCGGAAGGACATGAGTCAGGGTTAGCCACGCCTGCATCAGAGAGCGAGGAAACGGTCAAAAGGAAGGTCAGGGGCAGCGCGCGCACGCCAAGTTCAAATGTACAAGAGGGTGGCGCAATGAGCAGCCCGGAGAGGGAGCCGGGTCCCAAAGCCCGCCGAAGAGAGGGGGAGGAGTCCGAGGGGTCCGCATCCGAGGCGTCCAGGAAGGAAGGCACCCCGGGGGGTAGTAGGACCCAGAGGCGGAAGGAGAAACGCAGAAGGTGGAGTAAGGCTAGAGTCTTAAACTGGTGTACAGGGGGCGGAGACTCAGACGAGGCTTCGCTGGTCTAGGGTCTAGACGTAGAGACGCACGCTAGGGTTTGAAAATGGGAACTAAACTTCAATAAAGACTTTTGTACAGTTCTGCTGGCTAGCGTTGGTCTTCTGTGAGCTGGGACCTGGAGGCAGTCTCTGACAGTAAGCCTCGTCTCTACATTTCATCGGTTTTCTTCGCCTCAAGCATCGCTACGGGAGCGAGGCAGGGAGGGCAGAAGACTGGTGCCTTGCGAGCTCACAAAAGTCAGGCGAGATGACTACAGAACAGAAGATAGCTTCCCTGCAAGAAGCGGTGACACAACTCAGCGCTGAAATAATCGCATCCAGGAAGAGAGAGGAAGAAGCGGCGGCTGCCTGCAGAGATCTTCAAGCCAGGTTGGAAGGGCTTGCGAAGCAGGGGCTACCGGGACCCAGATCCGAGGGGATTGGGTTGGGGAAGAGAGGAGGCAGCATTGTATCTCATTTTGATGGGAATTTGCAGCAGTACCCCAATTTCCGAGCAGACGTGCTGTTTGCGCTGCAGCTGTTGGATAGAGACTTTAGAGATGAGCAAGAGAAAGTGGGGTTCATCTTGTCCCATTTGCATGGGGACGCGAAAGCATGCATGCGCAATCTGTGGAGGGATAAGGATCCAGCGCTCCAAAGCGCAAATGCATTCATTAAGGCAATGGATTCCTGTTTCTTATCAAACATAGAAGTTGAAATTGCCCGGAAAGACATATTTGGGCTAAGACAAGGGAAAGCCAGCGTCAGGCAGTATCATTCCCGGTTTTTTGCATTGGTCAACGCGCTGAATTGGGATAAGGATTCTCCGCCAGTTAGAGACCTTTTTTTGGAGGGATTGAGCCCACAGATCAAGGATGAGATGGCACGGGGAGAGAGACCCACAACCACTCAGCAAGTGGTTGAAAGAGCGCTATCGATTGGGGTGAGGCAGGAAGAACGCCCATGGAGCAAAGAAGAAGGGCGTTGGGGACGCACACCAGCGAGAGTGCCCCCCCTCTTGCCCAGAGATGCAGCGCGTGCGCAGTCCACGCCTCCACAGGGAGGGGGAGAAGAGCAGATGGAGATTGGCGGTGCTAGGGCTCACTCAGCTACCAGAGCCTTGACACCGGGAGCAGTCAAACCGAAGCTGCCTAGAGGGAACAGGAAGTGCTATATATGTGATAGTGGACAGCACATGGCGAAAGAGTGTCCCTAGAGGCTCCACAAGCACACTGCAGCTTCAGTGACAGTACTGGAAAAAACTCAGCAGAGAGAACCACAGCAGGGAAACGACGGAGTCTGGCTGGAAACGGAGGCACTGGGGCCCAGCCAGACGAGTCAGTGAGGAAGTCCCCAGAGATTTTGCAGCCCACAGACCCCCTCCCACCCAAACCAGTGGTGCAGCTCACCTCATCGCTCCAGCTGCCCAATGGACTCACCTTAGAAGTGCCTATTACAATTGACTCTGGCAGTAATGCAGACTTTATAGGACTGGAGTTCATCCAACAACACAACGTAGCGTTACTGCCAGCTACGCTGCCCCTGAAGGTTGTCACGGTGGATGGCAGGGAACTGCTAGGGGGGCAAGTGGTACAGCAGACGCTGCCGATGGTGATGCAAATTGGGAATCACCGGGAGGTCATCAGCTTCAATGTCACCCAACTGTCAGACACGCCTGTAGTATTAGGCATGAGTTGGCTGCACAGGCACAGCCCAGCATTGGCTTGGTACCAGCGCCAACTGACTTTTGGCTCCTCCTACTGTGCGGAACACTGCATTATACCCAGCCCAGAAGGGGAAGAGGAAGACCCGCAGTTGCAGTTGGGCACGCTGCAAGCAGTACCCCTCAAGTATGCGGAGTTTTTGGAAGTATTCTGCGAGAAGGAAGCGGACAAGCTACCTCCTCACAGGCCCTATGACTGCAAGATTGACCTCCTGCCGGGGGCGACGCTGCCAACTGGGAAACTGTACTCCATGTCTGAGGATGAACTGCAGGAACTCAGGGAGTTCATAGATCACAATTTGAAGCGTGGGTTCATCCGGGAGTCAAAAGCGGTGGGAGGCAGTCCAGTATTCTTTGTGAAGAAATGGGACACGCCCCAAAGGAGGCTGGTCGTGGACTATCGAATTTTAAACTCGAAAACCAAGCCCTCAGCCTTCCCCATGCCCAAGATAGACGACCTGCTCGCGACGGTGCGGAAAGGACGCGTTTTCACCAAGTTGGATCTACGTGGGGCGTACAACCTGATTCGCATGCGCGAAGGCGACGAGTGGAAGACGGCCATGTTCACGCCACTGGGCACCTACGAATACAGAGTTATGCCCTTCGGATTACAAAATGGCTCTCACTGTTTCCAAGCATTTATGCATCATGTGCTGGCGGGGCTCCTTTACAAGAAGTGCGTATGCTTCCTGGACGACATCCTGATTTTTTCAGAATCGCGAGAGGCGCACGAGAGGGATGTCAGGGAAGTTCTGCAGAGACTGAAGGAGCACAGGCTGTACGCCAAGCTGGAGAAGTGCCAGTTCGACATGACGGAGGTGGATTTCCTGGGATACAAGTTGTCGGACACGGGGCTCGCCATGGACAGCGCCAAGGTTCGCGCAGTTTTAGACTGGAAGAGCCCACGCAATCGGAAGGAAGTCCAGCGGTTTGTCGGCTTTGCCAACTTTTACCGCAAGTTCATCAAGGGATTTGCCATGCAGACAGCGGCCATCACCGACACGCTCAGCTCCAAGAAGAAGAAATTCATCTGGACGGAGCAAGCGGAGCAGTCCTTTCAGAAACTCAAGCGTCTCTTCGCGTCCGAAGAGCAGCTGCTGCATGTGAATCCCAGCAGACCCATGAGGGTGGAGACAGACGCCTCAGACAGAGCCGTGGGAGCCGTCCTGTTGCAACAAGACCAGCAGGGGGACTGGAGGCCGTGCGCCTTCTACTCGAGGAAGCTCAGCAAGTCGGAGCAGAATTATACCATCTGGGACAGGGAGTTGCTAGCCATCCATGCAGCGTTCAAGGCATGGCGGCACTTCCTTATCGGAGCCAGACACACAGTGCAGGTCCACACGGACCACAAGAATCTGGAGTACTGGCGCATGGCTAGGTTCCTCAACCAGAGGCACATTAGATGGGCAGAGTTCTTCGCGGATTTCGACTTCAAGATAGAGTACATCCCAGGCGACAATAACGTGATGGCAGATGCATTGTCCAGAAAGCCGCAATACCTTGAGGAGGCGGCACCGTCGGCGGCCAAGCACATTTTCGCACCGGAAGCGTGGGCATGCGCGTCGGCAACCGTGGACCTGGACGCCGTACGTCGCGCGCTGCGGGAAGACCCCTTCGCACAAGCCAAGATGGAGGAGGTGCACAAGGGCACAGCGAAGGCCGACGAGTTCCAGATACGAGATGGGTTGCTCCTCCACAAGGGAGCACTCTACGTGCCGGGAGACGACCTCCGCGCAAGGGTCCTGCAGCAGCTACACGACGCTCCCACCGCCGGGCACTTTGGCAAAGAAAAGACTGTCGAACTAGTAGCCAGAGACTTTTGGTGGCCCAAGATGCGGGGGGAAGTAGCGGATTACGTCTCGAGATGTGACACCTGCCAAAGGGCCAAGTCAGTTCACAAACCGCCGGCGGGACTGCTGGAACCGCTGCAGACACCGTCTGAACCGTGGGAGAGGGTGGCCCTGGACTTCGTCACGGATCTGCCCAGTTCGAGGGGAAAGACAGCAGTGCTAGTGGTGGTGGACATGTTTACTAAAATGGCACACTTCATTCCGTGTGCGAAGGTAGCCACGGCAGAGCAGACCGCCAAACTGTTCATAGACCACGTGTTCAAAGTCCACGGTCTGCCACAGTCTATTCTCTCCGACCGGGGGCGACAGTTCATCTCAAACTTCTGGCAGAAGCTGATGGGCATTCTGAACGTCAAAGTCAATTTGGCGTCGGCGAGACACCCACAGACCAACGGACAAGCGGAGAGGGTCAACGCCATCATGCAGCAGTACCTGAGATGCTACGCCAATCAGCAGCCCACAACATGGGTGGACTACCTGCCACTCGCCGAGTTCGCTTACAACAATACGAAGCACGTGTCGACGGGGGTGACGCCGTTCTTCGCCAACAACGGGAGGCATCCCAGAACCTTCCCAGGTTTAGAGAGAGTGGGGGAGGGGGAGCCACAGGCAGCGGAAGCCTTAGCGTCGGAGTTGCAGGAAGTCCACGAACAGCTCAGGAGGCAGTTAGAACTAGCAAAACACGCATACAAAGTGCAGGCCGACAGGCACAGAAGAGTTGGGGAAGACATACAGGTGGGAGACTGGGTCTGGTTAGCAGCGCAAGCAGTGCCGACCAGATCGTTAGCGAAGAAGAAGCTAGGACATAAGCAGCTAGGACCTTACCAAGTCCAGGCACAGGTCAATCCAGTGGCCTTCCGGTTGGCTCTTCCGGAGGGTTCCAGAATGCATCCGGTGTTCCATAGATCGGTGCTCACGCCCTACAAAGCACCTCATAGATTTCAGGAGCCAGACACAGCACCAGACCCGCTCAGAGAGGGGCCCAGGAAGGGGGGGTCGCCAAGGAGGGGGCACATCAACGAGGTCACAGAGATTTTAGACTCGAGATGGGGGGAAGAAGGAGTAGAATATCTCCTAGCCAGAGAGGGTACCCCGGCCAGTGCCAACAGCTGGGTACCGGACTATGCTTTGGAGGAGCCTCTGCTCAAAGAGGAGTTTCATGCCCTATTCCCACACAGGCCCATGCCAGCCGAGTATTTCGACGACTGGCTCTTCACACCCACTCTTTCAGCCAGCACATTCCAGGGGTTCGCCTCGGACGAGGAACAGGCCCCAGTCACGAGCTCCCAGGTGGGTTCGCCACCGGGGTCTGCCTCAGACAGCTCTTATTGGTGGGACGATCGACAAGAGGAGCAGTGGCGCAGGAAGTGGCTGAGGGGTCCTTGGCTGGGACCACCCGAAGAGGGGGAGGGGGCGAGACGGACATGGACGTGTTGGGGGAAGACGTGGGGTTCGAGCACGGAGACAGAGAGATGGAAGCAGAGGAGAGCGACGTAGACGAGTACATGGGGGACGAACTGTATCCTGCACGCACCCCCGCTACGACGGAGCACCCAGTACCCACACCGGAAGGAGGGGAGGGGGGAAGGGGGGGCTTCGAGGGGGGGATGGATGTCAGGGGTTCAGGAGCAGAGGGACAGGAAAGGGAGGAATTAGAGACCGAGGGAGAGGAATCCGAGGGAGAGGTCAGCGATGATAGCCGTCCGAGGTCTCTAAGTCTCTCCAGCGAATCAGAGGATTCACAGAAAGGGGCTCCCGTGATCAGAGCTAGGGGGTTGCCAGAGGGAACACCTCAGGAAGGAGGGGCCAGAGGGGACTCAGAGAGCAGCAGCTGGAAATCGGGACCAGCTTCCCCACCGGAGAGCAGTAGGGGGGAGGAGCCCCAGGCATCGGCAGCAGGCAGCTTTCCGTCAGCGGAAGGACATGAGTCAGGGTTAGCCACGCCTGCATCAGAGAGCGAGGAAACGGTCAAAAGGAAGGTCAGGGGCAGCGCGCGCGCGCCAAGTTCAAATGTACAAGAGGGTGGCGCAATGAGCAGCCCGGAGAGGGAGCCGGGTCCCAAAGCCCGCCGAAGAGAGGGGGAGGAGTCTGAGGGGTCCGCATCCGAGGCGTCCAGGAAGGAAGGCACCCCGGGGGGTAGTAGGACCCAGAGGCGGAAGGAGAAACGCAGAAGGTGGAGTAAGGCTAGAGTCTTAAACTGGTGTACAGGGGGCGGAGACTCAGACGAGGCTTCGCTGGTCTAGGGTCTAGACGTAGAGACGCACGCTAGGGTTTGAAAATGGGAACTAAACTTCAATAAAGACTTTTGTACAGTTCTGCTGGCTAGCGTTGGTCTTCTGTGAGCTGGGACCTGGAGGCAGTCTCTGACACCAAGGTACCACTGTATCATAACAGCATTATGGTGCAGAAGTGTCTGGAGTACTGTACAGTTTGGTTGCCTCAAAAAGTGTTTCACAATCAATCTCTTAAGGAGCAGAGCGGAAGTGTTTCCTGTAAGAATTATCACATTAGAATATCAACACTGTCTGACATTGGCCCAGACAGCAGTAGTTGATCTCTGGCGAATCTGGTTAATTCACACATGCAGCTCGTCAGTAATTGAGGGATCAATAAGTATGTCTGAACTCTTGTTGCCGGTTTGTGCACTAGCGCTGTCCTGCTTATCCATGGGTACAAATTATAATGGATAAACTTAAAATGTGAGAGTTAAGTTGTTCTGGATATGACCCCTGCAACCATTCCAATCGTGGTGGGACTCTGATTCACACGGATACATCCTTGGATCACCCAGCTAACACCCTGTTAATGTTTTTCCATGTAAGTGGTGTCAGAGAGATCAAGGCCTTTTTGCATTGCCAAATGGATCGTCCACAACATATATTTAACCCACTTAGAACAGTCACAGCTTCCCCCAAATAATTCTGGGCACTGCCGTTGAAGTGTGCTGAGAGTTAGGAGGCCCCTATTCCCCTCCCAGAGCCACAATTACCAGGGTGACTGAATCTACTCTTCCCAGGGAACTCTAGGAATTATAACTCGGTGAGGGGAACAGAGTTCGCCTAACGACTCTCGGCACCCTTAACAAACTACACCTCCCAGAATTATTTGGGGGAAGCAGTGATTGTTTATAGTGGTATCATAGTGCTTTAAATATATGGTGTGGTAAAAAGTAAAGGTAAAGGGATGCCTGACCCTTAGGTCCAGTCGTGGCCGACTCTGGAGTTGCGGCGCTCATCTCGCTTTATTGGCTGAGGGAGCCGGCGTACAGCTTCTGGGTCATGTGGCCAGCACGATTAAGCCGCTTCTGGCGAACCAGAGCAGCGCACGGAAACGGCGTTTACCTTCCCGCCGGAGTGGTACCTATTTATCTACTTGCACTTTGACGTGCTTTCGAACTGCTAGGTTGGCAGGAGCAGGGACCGAGCAATGGGAGCTCACCCAGTCATGGGGATTCGAACCACCGACCTTCTGATCGGCAAGACCTAGGCTCTGTGGTTTAGACCACAGCGCCACCCGTGTCCCTTCATATGGTGTGGATGTAGCCTAAATCAGCTAACCCAAGCCAATCCTTAATGCTCTCCCCTGTGCCTGGGCCCCTTCTGCTATCCTCCAGCATGCTGGAAAAAATATATTGAGTTATGAATGGAGGTGTCCAGCTCTTCCTTTCCTCCTCCCCTTTCTCAGTGGCCCGGTCTCGTTCTCCATCAGAGTCCAGCCCCCTCTGCCTCCTTGGCTGGCGTGTCTCTCTCCTTCCAGACAGGAGGCACAGGTTTCCCTGGCGGTGGAAGGGACTCGTTCAGGAGTGGAGATTCTGAAAAGCACAGGACGGAATAATAGGCAGCAGAGGGAGAAGGCTTCTGGAGCCAAGAGGAATTAATTTGTGACGGCTATGGCTGGGTTCTCAGCCCTCGGATTACTTCTTCTTTCTCAGCTTTTGGCCTCCTCCTCAGCTCAGGTAAGGATTGTTCCTTCTGCCTTTTCGAAAGGACAGAGCTTCCCAGCTGCAGTTTAGCTCCATCTTCTGGAACAATCATCCACATCTCCCAAAAAGAAAAGGACAGACCGTATCACTTTCCCGTTACGTATCGATAGGTCTGTGAAGTTTCAGCTTGAAAGCAGCAGGACTTGCATCTGGGTTGGTGTGGATAGGATCCGGGTACTTCCCTGAGTAAAAAGTAATCTTCAGTGCTCACGTTTTCGTTTGCGCAGAATACGAGAGAGGTCTTGGTCTTAGGAATCGGGCTGTGATTCGAAGAGTCTTTAGTGATTATGAAAACTGAGCTGTTTGCAGATCCTTATCTATATGATTTTTGCAATGCTCTTGTATGGTCCGTGTCATAAACCACCTTCATTACAAGTTTCTAACACACAAACACCTTTTTCCTCGCTATAAGATATTGACACTAAGGTGTCGGGGAGTTGACTTGGAGAGTAACCATTTTGTTTAACATGAAAGCATCAAGTTTCAGACTGAACAAAAACTCCAGTGTTCTGTATTTTCAGCCTTTTTGGAGGTGTGAGCTCCCCCCTCCTTTTCCCATCAGTTGATCTCCTCCAAACTAACTTTTAAGGGGAAAATAATAGCTTTATGGCAAATCCTTCATCCAGAAAAGGTCCCGTTCCTAAAGAGCACCCTGCAAGGAATATTAATTACTGAATTATGGGGCAATTAAAAGGATTCTTTTCTCTAAAGTTGCTAGTGAAGTTTGTCTGCAGCCAGGTTCAGGAATCTAGAGTCGTCCTGTCCCATCCGTGAGCAAACCTTGCTGTACAAAGAAAGCTTTGTTGACCAATGCCTGGTTGCAAGTTACTCTCTGGGGCCTTTTTTTCCACATAGAAAAGCATTTATAGCATTTCTCTCCCCCCCCCCCCCAACCTTAGCACCAAACAGTGCGTGCATTCATTGAGTAGAATTTGACGCAGCTCACGGAAATTGACTGCAGACCCCTATGTCTCCACCTTATAGACATATTATAAAGATGGCAATTTGCACACTGCTGTAACGTTAACTGTAATTCGCCAACACGACATTGGAAAGTGGTTCTGTAAAACTCAGTAGGGTTAAGGTGTGCAATTAATGTAATTGGGAACCGTGCTTGCTAAATCTTTTCTGCGCTATAAATTCTGTGCTGCAAAGGAAGAAGGTCCTTGACCCATTAGCCACCAGGGGAGGGGGGGAGAGAGAGAAATCCTTTTGAATCTGCTGAGCCGCAAATTTGTCTGAAAGTTTAGAAATAGACAGCCAACAGGAACATACAGGTGAGAGATGGAAACCAATTGCGGGTCAGAGAATCTGTATTTCAAAGGGATAGTGTTTAGGACAGGGATACGAGCTGTTTGTAGTTGCCTTTGTTTTTTAATGATGGCTGATAAAATGTGTTTTATAATATACACCATCCTGGTGTTGGCACTTAATGATGATGCATCTTTTAAACCAATTAAATAAAATGCCGAGGTTCAAGTCCCACCCCCCACTCAGCTATGATGCCAATTGAGTTGTTCTGCATAAGTGATTGCCATAATAGTGGCGATTAGGATCAAGTGGAATGAAGCCGAGAACAGAAGATACAAGCAGTGCTGGATTTACGTATAAGCTAAACAAGCTATAGCTTAGGGCCCCACTCTCTTGGCCCCCCCCCAAAAAAAAATTTAAAGGGAAAAAACCTTGGATGTACATTTCCAAAATATAAGATAAAAAACAATTACTTTGAAAAAATACATATTTTGTTACGTGCAAATGGCTTTGGGTACCTATTAGGTCCATAAGTTACCATATAGCATATATTCAACACAAAAAACAGTGACAATTTGTTGTTGGCAAAGGGCAGCTGTACATATAAAGGGCCCCATTACCTTCAGTAGCTTAGGGCCTCATCAAACCTAAATCCAGCCCTGGATACAAGTGTGAAAAATTATAGTTGTGGAATGGGTCCCCCCCCCCCCCATTTCTGAAAGGGTGTCACTAAATGAAGGGTCTGGAATTGAATGTGTCCTTGTTTGAAAGTTCCACAAAAGCTAACCCCAGAAACAGGGCGAGGGGGAATTTGTGCAACATGTTTTAATGAAGGCTGGAGGTCTGTCTCCCTAGCATCTGAGCTGGTTAGGTTTCCACTCAAAGAGTTCCTTCTGTGCTTGTCCCAAACAGAAGGGGATTTAGAAGTCTCTGGTTGTCCAACTAGATAAACTAACAGGAAGGATTTGAAACCGGCGGGAGCAGAAATTCACGGAAGACTGGAGTAAATTTACGGACTATTTGAAAAGTATTTGTGAAGATCAGACGACGTTTGTAGGTTTGCAAGACGTTTCGTGAGGAGTATTATTGGAAGTATTGCAAAAATGGAGAAGGGGAAGGATGATTTGTTAAGAGATGTAAAGGCAATATAAAGTTAAGAAATGCATAAGAAGTGGTTAAAACGGTGGATCATCAGAGGTGCTGATGGAAGTCTAAAAAGATTGTATAAGTGATAAATTTTGTGGTACATTTTATAATTTATATGTTAAAATCAATAAAAAAATTATATATATATATATATGTGTGTGTGTGTGTGTGTGTGTGTGTCTCTGGTTGTCCATGAATTTCTTGATCTATTTCCTTATGTTTCACCTGATGCAAAGCCTCACTTTTCTCCTGCTTCCCTTCCCAGAGGCCAGGACCACGGGGCCCTCCTGGACCACGAGGACCTCCTGGAACATCTGGCAAAGATGGCATAGATGTAAGTATCTGAGCAGCCCGGGATTGGACCAAGCTTGAGGGAGAAATGGGCGGAGCATCGGTGGGCCAACCTAATAGGCTGAGTAGGATTACTGATGGGTCAACCTCTAACCTCCTGTCTGGCTTGAAGACTTGCTATTTATAGTCCAGAATGTGCCTCTTTCATCTCTCCTCCCTGAGAGAGTCTTAAGCAATCTTTCCTCCAACCACAGAACATCTACTTCGTCAAGAACATGGGCGAAAAATGACCACATCTTTTTGGACAGTCCTCTGCTTCTTGCTGGGCAAAATGAAGCACCGACATCATAGAATTGTAGAATTGTAAGGGACCACAAGGGTCATCTAGTCCATAAATCTTTTGCCCAACATGGGGTTTGAACCCACGGCCCGATAAATAATCCTTCATAGAATTAAACCTGAATATTACTTGCTAGGTTGAATTTTTTGAGTGTGTGCCTTGTTTCAATAAAGAGGCAATGTCATAACCTCTGCACAAGTTTATAATCACAGAATCACGACAGCTGGCCGTATCAGCATGAGCACTCAGTAAATCTCCCTGTGTTTCGTCCAGTTTAAACTGTTGTTCTTAAGCTTTAGAATTTATTGGTATTCTTGTTTTTGGTGTACTGTGCTTTTCAGGTCCTATTCATACCAGAAAATGCATATACATTTTAAGCAAAGTGTGCTGTTTCGGAAGGAAGAGAAATAGAGAAGATGTATCCCACAGCTCAGAAGGGACACGGGTTTTCAAATCCAAGACCAGATATGGACAGGAATAAACAGTCTGCGGGATGCGGGTGGTGCTGTGGGTTAAACCACAGAGCCTAGGACTTGCTGATCAGAAAGTCGGCAGTTCGAATCCCCACGATGGGGTGAGCTCCCATTGCTCGGTCCCAGCTCCTGCCAACCTAGCAGTTTGAAAGCACATCAAAGTGCAAGTAGATAAATAGGTACCACTCTGGCGGAGAGGTAAATGGTTTTCCGTGCGCTGCTCTGGTTCGTCATGCTGGCCACATGACCCGGAAGCTGTACGCCGGCTCCCTCGGCCAATAAAGCGAGATGAGCGCCACAACCCCAGAGTCGGCCACGACTGGACCTAACGGTCAGGGGTCCCTTTACCTTTATCCCACAGCTCAGATCCCACCGGACTGGGAACATGGGGGAGCCACCCGTGGCATTGCATTTCTTCCAGCACATGATTCCAAATGTCATTATTTTATTGTTTAAAGTTATTGAATTTATCTACTCCCCTTCATCTGAAGATGGTGGGCAGGACCCCAAATTCTTTCACATCTGTGCAGGTCATCCAGCTGCCAGCGGGGGGCGCTAGAAGCAATGCAAAAGGTCTTCCTTCTGGGTCACAAGTTAGGAAAACAACAATCAGGATCGAGAGCAGGGCTAATTTCTACCAACGGATGCATAAGTAAAAACAGTTTTTGGAGAACCCAGCATGCACCACCACAAGCAGCTTCTCGTTTCGCTGTTGCCTTGGGAGCATAAATGCTTTGGGCTGGGTCAGCATTACCGGGATCTAGCAAATGCTCCCACCGGAAGAAGAAAGGGGAAGGGTCTCCAGCTCAGCGGCAGATCATCTGCCTGGCCTATGGAAGGTCCCAGCTTCAACCCTTGCCATTTCCAAGTAGGGCTGGGAGAGAACTCTGCTGGAAACCCTGGAGAAGCTGCTGCTGCCAGCCAGTGTTGGCCATACTGATCTGGGTAGACCTAAGGCAGAAAGCTGTATTCCCTTTGCTTTGTAGGAAAAGGAGAAGGGCATTTTGCAGCCATCGCCTCTGCAGCCCCTGTTTCATAAAAAGGTAAAGGTAAAGGACCCCTAACAGTTAAGTCCAGTCGCGGATGACTCTGGGGTTGCGGTGCTCATCTCGCTTTACTGGTCAAGGGAGCTGGCGTTTGTCCGCAGACAGTTTTTCCGGGTCATGTGGCCAGCATGACTAAGCCGCTTCTGGTGAAACCAGAGCAGCGCACGGAAAAGCCGTTTACCTTCCTGCCAGAGCAGTACCTATTTATCTACTTGCACTGGCGTGCTTTCAGACTGCTAGGTTGGCAGAAGCTGGGTCAGAGCAAAGGGAGCTCACCCCGTCGCGGGGATTCGAATCGCCAACCTTCCGATCAGCAAGCCCTAGACTCAGTGGTTTAGACCACAGCACCCCTCCCTGTTTCATAGAATCATATAATTGGAGAGCATAGCTGTCAACTGTTCCCTTTTTTTAAAAAGGGAAATTCCCTTATTCCTAATAGGATTCCTTGCAAAAAAGGGAAAAGTTGACAGCTATGCTGTAGAATCGGAAGGGGCCATTTAGCCCAATGCCCTGAAAGGCAGAAAATTCTTGCCCGACACTGTTCCATAGAGTCTCTCGCCCTCCTGAGCAGATTTTCAGATGCAGTGGGCTTCAGACGGAAGGAGGAAACTGCCTTCCACTTCCGCCAGCACAAGTGCCCTCTGAGCATTGTTCTGCTCACGTGAGCTGTGAACTAGGGGGGTTAGACTACATCACCCTCAGGGGTCCCTTCCAACTCTACAAATCTATGATTCTAGGAAAGTTTTGTACAATAAACCCTTCCCATCCCCACCTCCCAAAAACACACACACTAATATTCTTGTCATGATCTAACAAGGTAATTGCTTAGCTTAGCTCCTAAGAATAGAACAGCTGTCAAATGGGAATTGATTTAACTGACATTAAAAACTATAGTGTGTGTGTGTGTGTGTGTGTGTGTGTGTGTGTGTGTGTGTGTTGGGGGGGGTTAATCCATTTTTTAAATGTATTTGACTTTTATGTGATCATATGATACAGATTTCATAGAAATAAACAAGCTTGTGAAAAGGGATTTTTGCTGAGCACCCTTAAATATAATTATTAGCAGCTGATTGATTAATTCTGACTCCCCCCCCCCTCAAAAAAAATGTTTTTCTTCTTGTCTGTTCTATGGAGGATCAGGAAGGGGGATTCAGAGGACTGGGAACCACAGGGTAGCCACTTTTAAAAGATGTTAAATGTCAGCATGTGGCGAGTTGGTTGGTGCTTAAGCCTCAGGCCAAGTGGCTGAACCTAACATACCCCTCTGCCAGAGCTCAGCACCTGCAGACAGTCCTGGGTTCGATCCCCAAGCAGGGCTGGGACTTTCTCCGGCTTGAAACCCTGCAGAGCTGCTGCCAGTCTGTGTAGACAGTACTAAGCCAGATTGCCCAAACGCCCGACGCAGTGCGAGACAGCTTCTTCCTATGTTCCTCTGCTACCGAGGTTTTTCCCATGGGAAGGGGCTAGCTAAGTCCAGGCTTAATAATATGATCAGAAGTCAGTAGGTCACATGCAAAAGATTCCTGCATTGCAGGGGGTTGGACTAGATGACCCTCAGAGATCCCTTCTGACTCTGTGATTATTTGCTGAAGGCAAAATGCTGAATCCAGTTCAGGGTGAGGGCATTTGACATGATGTGCAGACCTTGCTTTGCCCAAAATTGACATTAGGGCCAAACCTGTTTATTAGGCGGATGTGTCACAAAACAGCATGCAAGCTTTTCAGCTCAACAGAATTCTTCATGGGGGCAAGCAAAGCAAGGAGGGAAACTTGCCAATGAGAGGAATATATTATTGGCAAAACCTATTTGGTGTTTCGCAACTTTCTGACTAGTTGCAGGACCTTGGCCAGACCTAGCAGAGTACACGCAGAATCCACAGAAGCAATTGGCAACTTGGCTGCAGACAGGATAGACGAAGCAGGAACCAGGAACTTGTAGTTAGGTGTTTATTATATACAGTGGACTATTTACAGGAACAGAACACAGATCTTTTGCTAGCTCTCTCTGATACAACTCACAACTCCTACACTGACACAGAACGCTGAACACTGAACTCCTGAACTAACACATTTCAGTTAGTAGGCCATTAATTGTCACTCCCTTGAGAGAGCTTGACCAATCAGGGAGCGGTCTCCATGTCTCTGTTATCACCAGGCAGACTTACTCCTTCAGATTGCCTTCTGGCTGTCTGCCAAACCTTAATTGACTCTGTGTGAGTAGCTGCACGCACACAGTTTCCTAACTTATATTCTCTGAACAAACATTCCCAGCCATTAGTGAGTAAAGCTACCTGGTGTGGATCTTATTTTAACCTAAAATTAATCTCCAGCTTTATTAATATGGACACAGCCTAGTTTTCCCCCTTTCCCGTTTTCCATCTACCAAGGAACCTGTTTTAGGCCAAAGGGTCAAGACAGACTTGGGCTATTAGGTGGATTTTTATATTTTCAAAAATGAGGGGGCTGATCATTTGCACGCTCCTCCTTGCTGCCGGTCCAGGTGCAACCTGCAACCTGCACAGCACCTTGCAGAGTAGCCTCATTTCGATGTGTACTCCTCCATTCCCCCCCCCCCCGAGACAGAAGGATGCCAGCCGAGCAACCAACCTGCGCCCGCCCCCCGCCCCCCCCGCCCCCGCTCTCTTTGCTTTATGATATGATAGCAGTCAAGGAAGAAAAGGTTTAAGAACGCTGCCACCTAAGGGTGAAAAGTCAGATGTCCACACACATTGATGATCTTGCCAACCGCTGAGATCCAGGAAGATCTTTTTTTAAAAAAAAATTAAAATTATTATAAATTTTATTAGTATTTTCCCCACAACAACAACACCACATTTTTTTTGAAAAAATAACAATACAGTGGTACCTCGGGTTACATACGCTTCAGGTTACATGCGCTTCAGGTTACATACTCCGCTAACCCAGAAATAGTACCTCGGGTTAAGACCTTTGCTTCAGGATGAGAACAGAAATCGTGCTGTGGCGGTGCGGCAGCAGCAGGAGGCCCCATTAGCTAAAGTGGTGCTTCAGGTTAAGAACAGTTTCAGGTTAAGAACGGACCTCCAGAACGAATTAAGTACTTAACCCAAGGTACCACTGTACACAAAATACAAAAACCGACATTCAAAAAAACCGAATCCATGTCTTACAAGTTAATAATACAGTGGTACCTCGTGAGACGAATGCCTCGCAAGACAAAAAAACTCGCAAGACGAAAGGGTTTTTTGTTTTTTGAGCTGCTTTGCAAGACGATTTTCCCTATGGGCTTGCTTCGCAAGACGGAAACGTCTTGCAAGTTTGTTTCCTTTTTCTTAACACCGTTAATACAGTTGCGACTTGACTTCGAGGAGCAACTCATAGAACGCGGTGTGGTAGCCTTTTTTGAGGTTTTTAAAGACTTTGGTGATTTTTGAAGCTTTTCCAAAACTTTCCCGACACTGTGCTTCGCAAGACGAAAAAAATCGCAAGACGACAAAACTCGCGGAACGAATTAATTTCGTCTTGCGAGGCACCACTGTATAAACACTAAAAAGAAAAACAAACATTGACTTCCACCAATCCCACAGCACCTCCTTTATCTCTCATTGTGTCTTCCTGTTTTCCTGTTTTCCTTATCATCTCTATCCTAGCATCTGGATAAAAATCCCTCTTTCTTATCCTTTCACTTCACAAGGTTATTCCAGACTCAGCCAGATTTCTGTCCTCGAACCTTGGCTTTTAAGGTATTCATTTAGACACTCCCATTCCTTTTTCACTTTTTGTCTTATTATATCTGTCCATTTGGCTAATTCTAAATATTCTGAAAGTTTACATAACCACTCTCCCCTAGTGGGTAACTGATTTCCTTTCCAGTACTTAGCCACCAGGATTCTTGCTGCAAATGTCGCGAATAGGAAAAATTTAGTTTTGTCTTATGGAATATAATCATTTAAAATTCCTAAAAGGAGGTTGCAGAATTTCCTCCATTGGAGATTTTTCAGCAGAGGTTGGAAGGCCATCTGTCATGGATGCTTTAATCCCTGCATTGCATGGGGTTGGACTGGATGATACTTGGGGTCCCAACTCTCCAATTCTGTGACCCAACACCTACCCCAACCGCAGTTCCAGCAGTCTACCGTATTTTTCGCTCTATGGGACACACCTACTTTGGGGAGGAGGAAATAAGAGGGGGAAATTTCTGAATCCCAGAAGCCAGAACAGCAAGAGGGATCTGACTTCTGGGGTAGCCTCTTGCTGTTCTGGCTTCTGGGATAGCCGCCGGGATAGCTGGTCTAGCTTTGCGTGAAGCCTCTGCAGGGCACAGGGAGCCTTCATCCATGTGCCCTGCGGAGGCTTCGCGGGGCCATCCAAAAGCCAGAATAGCTGGAGGGAGCGCTGTGCAGCGCTCCCTCTAGCTGGTCTAGCTTTGCGCGAAGCCTCTGCAGGGCACGGGGAGCCTTCATCCCGCTGCCCTCCGGAGGCTTCGCAGGGTCATCCAAAAGCCAGAATAGCTGCACAGCGCTCCCTCTAGCTGTTCTAGCTTTGTGCGAAGCCTCCGCAAGGCACCGGGAGCCTTCATCCCCATGCCCTCCGGAGGCTTTGCACAGCTAAGCCAGAAGCTAGAACAATGAGACGGAGCGCTGCACAGCGAGACGGAGTGCTGCACAGCGCTCCCTCTCCCTGTTCTGGCTTAGCCGCACAGCCTGCATTCGCTCCATAAGACGCACATACATTTTCCCTTACTTTTTAGAAGGGAAAAAGTGCGTCTTATAGAGCGAAAAATACAGTATTTTTAGTAATCTAGGCATCCATCAGGCAAGGAGTTAGATCGGATGGATTCAGCAGGTCCCCTGGAGTTGGATGACTCCATACTCTTCTATTCTAGACCTAGGATCACACCAAAGGCATCAGGTGTGGGTACCCCTTGGTCCTCCAGGTGTTGCTGAACTACCACTCCCATCATCCCTGGTCATTAACCATGCTTGCTGGGGCTGCTGGGAGTTGCAGTTCAGTAGCGTCTGGAGGGACAGAGGTTCCCCGCACCTGGTCTGCCTCGTCCTTTCTCCCACAGTGGGCAGGCTGGTTCATTTATCTTACATTTATATTCTGCTCTCTCGTGGACTGCAAGGGGAACGATAGGGTTCCCAGGAGGTGTCCCATCCAGATGATGATGATGATAATTATTATTATTATAATTAATAAATAAATTATATATACCCTGCCCATCTGGCTGCGTTTCCCAAGCCACACTGGGCAGCTCCCAACAGAATATTAAAAACATGATAAAACATCAAACATTAAAAACTTCCCTGAACAGGGCTGCCTTCAGATGTCTTCTAAAAGTAAGATAGTTGTTTATTTCCTTGACCTCTGGTGGGAGGGCATTCCACAGGGCGGGCGCCACTACTGAGAAGGCCCTCTGCCTGGTTCCCTGTAACTTGGCTTCTTGCAGTGAGGGAACCACCAGAAGGCCCTTGGAGCTGGATCTCAGTGTCCGGGCTGAACGATGGGGGTGGAGACGCTCCTTCAGGTATACAGGACTGAGGCCGTTTAGGGCTTTAAAGGTCAGCACCAACACTTTGAATTGTGCTCTGACCAGACCAACTTAGCTTGGTCCAGGTCCAGTTGTGACCGACTCTGGGGTTGCGGTGCTCATCTCGCTTTATTGGCCGAGGGAGCCGGCATACAGCTTTCAGGTCATGTGGCCAGCATGACTAAGCCGCTTCTGGCAAACCAGAGCAGCGCACGGAAATGCCGTTTACCTTCCCGCTGGAGTGGTACCTATTTATGTACTTGCAGTTTGATGTGCTTTCAAACTGCTAGGTTGGCAGGAGCAGGGACCAAGCAACGGGAGCTCACCCTGTCACGGGGATTCAAACCGCCGACCTTCTGATCGGCAAGTCCTAGGCTCTGTGGTTTAACCCACAGCGCCACCCGCGTCCCAAAATGATGCTTTAGGAGTTCCTAAATCTTAGTGGACAGTGAAGTTCTAGCAAGTACTCAAGCATCCGGACTTACAGGAAATCTTCATGTGCTTTTAATGGGGCTGGGGAAAGATTGGGTGTAAATATGGCAGCTGACAGTGGAGATAGGAACCTAACCTTAATTCTGCTTTCTTTTAAAATATTTAGGGAGAGCCTGGTCCTCCTGGTTTGCCTGGTCCACCAGTAAGTATTTGCTCATTTAACATTACTTAATGTTGTTCTTGGGGGAGTCCAACAAGCGCCATCGCTCAGTGGTAGATCAGAGACTTTGCATGCAGATGCTCTATGTGGGTGGCTGGGATTGAGAGCTACTTTTGATAGAGGCAAAATTCTGCAAGTGTGCTCTGTTACTGTATTTTTAGATACCCCCCTCCCTTATTTATTTATTTTTTGCTGCGCTGAGAATCTGCATTTTATGAGAAGCTGTCTTCTGTTGTGCATTCTTCCTTATTGTGATTTTATTTCTGTAACTGTTCAGATCTGTATATTGCATAGATATCGCATTACGCTTTGTGCTTTGTGTTCTCTGTTGTAAACTGCCCCGTGGTCTTTTGACAAAGGCTGGTATGCAAATTTTTAATAATAATAGTAATAACAATGGATAATAAAAAAGTTAATAATAGTAATGAGGTTGATGCAGAAGGTTCTGGGTTCAAGTCCCCAGCATCTCCAGGTAGGGTTGAGAGAGATCCTGAAACTCTGGAGTGTTGCTGCCAGTCAGTGTAGACATTACAGAGATAGATGGACCCAAGGAATGATCAGAAGCATCTGTAGTACAAGAAAGGGACTAGAATCAGGGGCAAAGGGTATAGGAGGAGTAGAGACAGCAAAGGACCAAGGAACACACTTGTCTGGGAAATAAAAGCAGCTTCCGGTAACTTTTATTTCTGAAAGGAGGACAGGTAGGGATGAAAAACTTGAGAGCCTCTAGCTCAGTGGTTATCAAGCTTTTTTCCCTGGGCCACCCTTTGAGAATAAAAATTTGCTTGTGCAACACCGAATTTTTTTTACAACTCCTACGTCAGGGACCGTGCTGAGGAGGGCTGTACTGAGGAGGAATGGTGGGAGCCACCCCCTCCCCTGATCCTGAATCTTCCCAGGAGCAGGAGGACAGCATAGATTTGGAACAGTGGTTTGCAGAGGGGCATAGTTCAGAAGGCAGTAGCTGGGAAATGCTGGATGCGGAACAGCTAGGAGAAGAAGCACTGCGGGGGGAGAGGGTTAAGAGATTTACAGTCTCTGGACAGCATTCCTCCGCTCAGCCCAAGGTCAAGAAGAGCTGAGAAAGTGGCAGAACAGAAAGCACAGAGGGTATAAATTCAGATTACTAGATGTAGGAGTGACGTAGATTAATAGGGACAGAAGGGGTGTGTGTGTGTTATGTACTAAGCTTGGATCCTAGAACAATCGGCAAGTAGGATCCTAGAATGCAACAACTGATTGACTTGGAGGAAAATACCAATCAGACTCCAGGAGGGAAGCAGAATCAGCCAATCAGATGGGACTCATTGTGTAAATAATGTATATAAAAGCCTGAGGTTTGGGGGCAATTCCATCCCTTTTTTACAAGCTGCAATAAAGAGCATGAAATCACTACAGGACTCCGAGTATATTTCAGGGTGTGATCCTTAATTGGGAGAACCGCCATTTATAGGAGATGTGTTCTTTGTTCTCTCACTATGATTATTAAAGTTTCTAACTGGTAGGAAGACTCCTTTCCCTTTGTTCTGTTTATCTACTGCCACAGGGGGAGGAAGGCAATTCCCTGAAGCCTGATATCCTAGCAGTGCTTGATTTATATCACAGATTTTTTTTTTTAGAATATGATCACAGGACTTACAGGAAGCATAGAACAATACAGCTGCATAAGAACACGGATCGTTCCCAAAGTATAATATTGTGTCAAGGACTGGCAGGGCATTGTTGAGGGTGCAGCAGTAGAAGGGAGCCTGGAGTCTGACTTGCAAGAGGAGGGCAGTGGTTTGTGGGGGACCTGTACCACCCAGGAGCCAAGACTCGGAGGCAGGGGGAGCTTCAGAGCTGGGGGGGGGGTGGAGCACAGGAGGAAGAAGACGCAGGTCAGGCAAGTGAAGGGCTGGATGCTTCCCCACATTTTCCTGCACCACTGTTTCCCAGAACCAGGAGGGGACTGAAAAGGGATGAGCAGAGGATGTTTCCACAAAGGCGCAGTCTCCGGCTGCAGCAAGTGGTCCTCTGTTGCTGCCACTGCTCCACAAAGCGTGGACCTGGGCACAGCTGAGTAGCCGCTGGATTGGTGCGCATTGATACCCAGAGCTGTTCCTTTAAAAAAGCCCCATATGCTCAGAGACTTTGCGCCTGTTCATTGGGGGAGATAGGAAGCCCAGAGCACTTGTTCTTTAGATGTCCCTTTTATGAAGAGGCACATTGTGAGACCATTGATCCCCTGCTGGTGAGGCTCACTGACCTCCCGGAAAAGCAAAAATTCGACCTTTTCCTGTTAGGCAAAGATCGTAAGACGACCCGGATGGTCGCCAGATTCTGTGTACAGATCTGTACGCACAGACCATCCCCCGACGTAAACTAGTTCGTTAAGAAAATCCCCAAACTCGGTTCCATGGGTGACTCTGGGTCATCTCTCTGCGGTAGCTTATCTTAAAGCTTTAAGTGTCTATACGCTTATCACATTTATAAATTTTAAATTTATTGTTGTACATTGTTTTAAATGTTTGTTTTCCTTCTGCGATTGTACCCCCAAGTGTGTTTTATAAGTTGGTCTCTGACCGCAATAAATTACCGTATCTTGCGCCCCATAGGATGCACCGGCCCATAGGACGCACCTAGTTTTTTTTGGGGGGGGGAAGAAAAAAATTTCATTTCCCCCCAGGGGAAGAACCAGGCCAGGGAACAGCGGGAAGGCAGGCTCCGCCTCCCCGCTGTCCCCCGAGATTGTGGGGCTGGCGATGGGGAGAAGTGCACTGAGCCCGGGACTAGAGGCAGCTCTGCGCAGCCATCGGGAGCCGGGCGGGACTTCGCGCCCCGCTCTCGATGGCCGCGCAGTGCTGCGCTGAGCCCGGGAATGCAGGCGGCTCTGCGCAGCCATCGGGAGCCGGGCGGGACTTCGCGCCCCGCTCTCAATGGCCGCGCAGAGCTGGGCTGAGCCCGGGACTGCAGGTGGCTCTGCGCAGCCATCGGGAGCCGGGCGGGACTTCGTGCCCCGCTCCCGATGGCCGCGCAGAGCTGCGCTGAGCCCGGGACTGCAGGCAGCTCTGCGCAACCCTCGGAGCCGGTCTTCCGAGGGTTGCGCAGAGCTTCCTGAAGCCTGGAGAGTGAGAGGGGTCGGTGCGCACCGACCCCTCTCGCTCTCCAGGCTTCAGTGAAAGCCTGCATTCGCCCCATAGGACGCACACACATTTCCCCTTCATTTTTGGAGGGGGGAAAGTGCGTCCTATAGGGCGAAAAATACGGTATCTACCCAGAGCTGTAGAAGCGACTGTGTTATCTTTGGCAACGAATACTTACCTATCTGCAGTGCACATTCCTTTGGCCGGGAAGTGCCCTTGGCATATTGATTGCCCTTGGGTCTTCCTGCCACGCTTGCCACCACCTCCAGCCACGCGGCACACCACACCCTTTGAGAACCACTGCTGTAGCTTGTGGGGCTGCAGAGGAATGCCTGGGGAGCACAAAGCCTTTTCTCTTTTTCCACATCCCACAGCAGAGAAGTGCTCAGAGCCTTGAGAAATACTTAGCAACTCATTAGGCAGGCCGCAGGGATAGAATTCCGCTGAGGGGAGCCTTCCTGCTGGTGTGAGTCAAGCATGGATTCCAACTCCGAGACTTGAAAGAAATTCCGTCCTTATATACCATATTTTTTGCTCTATAAGACTCACTTTTTCCCTCCTAAAAAGTAAGGGGAAATGTGTGTGCGTCTTATGGAGCGAATGCAGGCTGCGCAGCTATCCCAGAAGCCAGAACAGCAAGAGGGATTGATGCTTTCACTGCGCAGCGATCCCTCTTGCTGTTCTGGCTTCTGAGAATCAGAATAATTTTTTCCTTGTTTTCCTCCTCCAAAAACTAGGTGCGTCTTGTGGTCTGGTGCGTCTTATAAAGCGAAAAATACGGTATGCTGCAGAGTCCATGCTTTGAGAAAGTGTCAACGCTGAAGCCATGCTATCCTGTTATATCTCTGTGGTTGTTATATTAACAGTGCCTGCCTCTTAATCTGGTTTTAGGGGCCGAAAGGAGCACCAGGGAAGCCTGGGAAAGCAGGGAATGCCGGCTTGCCCGGCCTTCCGGGAGTAGATGTAAGTATTGAATATTCCTTCCTGCGCCCTCCTCATTAGTAAGAGCGATTCCCAGCATGCTTTGCTCACATCCCAGCACTCAAATTATGGGGGGAAATCTCTCTGTGTGTTCTTCAATATAGTCATTCTCTTTTCTTTTTTAAAAAAGGACCCCACTCTGTTCTCTTGGCTATAATTTTTAAAGACTGGGTTTAATATTGAATTTTGTCAGTCGTCGTATCCCGCCTCTGGACCTCGTGGTGAAGGATGGGTAAGAAATCTCACAAATGAAAACGTTAATATTTTCTCTGCTGCTTCTTCGTCAGGGTTTAACGGGATCCGATGGCCCACCTGGACCATTAGGGCCACCAGGGGACAGAGTAAGTACCAGAACTTTAAAAAACTTGAAGGACCATTGGGGCAAAAGCAAGCTCGTTGGCCAAAGTGGAATGGCAATATTAATCTGCATGCCTTGGTTGGGAAGCCTGAGGTCTTCTAGGTGTTGTTGGGTTCTCCTTCAGAAAAGGTGAAATTGGCAATTAACTGTTCCACCCAATTCTGCCTCTGGCCCCGCCCACTTCTGCCATGTGGCTCTTAGATGGCTTGCCCAGAAGTGAATGTGGCCCTCACGCTAAAAATGGTCCCCTGCCCCTCTATTGACTGGTGGGATATGTGGGTCTGACTCAGATAAATTATAGCTCTAGAGGAACTAGGGGCCCATTTTCCACCAGAGGTTTGGTGCTTAAGTACAGGAGGAGGAGAGGAGGGCAACTGGCCACAGATATATAGTTTGCCGATTCTGACAGGCTGACCCTGATCCCAAACCCTGGGTAGCAGGCCTTGGGGTTTGTTCATACTGGGTATTATGTAACCAAATAAGTTTTTTTCCAGGGGGTAGGAACAGTTCTGGGGGTGGGGGGAATGTATAGGAAGGAGATGGGTTGAAGGTGGCTTCTGAACCGACAGGTGTCCTTCATTCTGCTGGGCGCTCAGATTCTGCAGCCGATCTCCTGCATGCAAATACGAACTCAGGGCTGCAGATCTGGCGAGTCTAAACTGGGCAGGTGGGGTGCATGGGAGCGATGCTGAAAAGTGGCTGGAGGACAACGGGAATGACAGGAGGCGATAGTTGATCTAGAATGGGGGTGAGGAACGTGCAGCCCTCTAGATGTTGTTCTTCTGCAAGTCCCAACATCGCTGACCATTGGTTGTGCTGGCTGGGGTTGATGGGAGAATAGAATCGTAGAGTTGGAAGAGACCTTGAGATTCGTCTAGTCCAGTGTTTCCCAACCGGTGTTCCGCGGCACACTAGTGTGCCGCGAGACGTTGCCTGGTGTGCCACGGGAAAAATTAAAAAATTCGAAAGATATCCGGAGAGGCGGCCTTCAGGCGAGTTTTAATTTTAATTTTCCTTCTCCCATTTAATGCCCCACGCTCGCCCGAGCAGCTTGCAGTCCTCGGTAACCACGGCGACCCGAGGGAGGGGAGGGAACAGGGAAGTCGAGGGCGGCGGCGAGCCGCGATGACGTCAGTGGGCCGCGCCGCCTCACCCTGGCACGGTGTGAGAGCCCCGGCTAGTGGCGCGAGCTTCGGAATAAGTGGGATCCGCGTGCGCGAGACCGAGATCGCGGGTAAGGAGCTCAGCCCTGGGCAGGAGGAAGTGGGGCCGCGCGTGCGGGCCACATCCCCACAGAGAGCGAGCCTCCCCCGGCCCACCACTCCGGGCAGGTCCACTCGCATGAGGGGGCGGCGATGGCGACGGCCGGCAGCTTGCCTGCAATGCCATCCCTCGAGCAGGCGAGGAGCCCGGAGGCTACCAGATGCGAGTCCTCTTTCCCACCCTGCTCGGGAGTCCAGAGCACTTGGTCGCATTCAGGATCTAGAGTGGGGAAGTGGGGCTTGTGTCTGGGCTGGGCACATTGGGCTGCCTGTGCCGCTCGACCTGCGGGGAGAAATCAGGGTGGGAGTCACGACCGTGAGGCAGGGCTGCCAAGTGTGGCAGAAGAGGACATGGCCGTCCTTAGGTAGGAGCTTCTTCCGTGTCGACCTGCTGCCCTAAAGTCTTGGCTTTTTTCTTGGCTTTTTGGCGGTTGGCACAGAAGGAAGGCAAGGGGGAGGGGAAAAAATTGAAACTTACACTTTCGTGCGTCCCTCCCGGCGTGACGCTGCGCGCTGACGTCACGGGGCTGTAATGGTGGTGTGCCTCGAGATTTTTTTCATGAAACAAGTGTGCCTTTGCCCAAAAAAGGTTGGGAAACACTGGTCTAGTCCAGTGTTTCCCGACCTCAAGTCTCCAGCTGTTGTTGGACTACAACTCCCATCATCCCTAGCCAGCAAGACCAGTGGTCAGGGATGATAGGAACTGTAGTCCGAAACCAGCTGGAGATCCAAGTTTGAGAAACCCTGATCTAGTCCAACCCCCTGCAATGCAGGAATCTCAGCTAAAGCATCCATGACAGATGGCCATCCAACCTCTGCTTAAAAACTTCTAAGGAAGGAAAGTCCACCATCTTCCAAGGGAGACAGTTCCATGGTTGAACAGCTCTTACAGTCAGAAAGTTCTTCCTGATGTTTAGTCGGAATCTCCTTTCTTGCATCTTGAAGCCATTGGTTGGAGTCCTACCCTCCAAAGCAGGAGAAGACAAGGTTGCGCCATCCTCCATGTGACAGTCCTTTAGATATTTGAAGATGGCTATCATCTCTCCTCTCAGTCTCCTTTTATCCAGGCTAAACAATATCTGGAGAGGTCCACAGTTCCCCCAACTTTGCTATTACCCACTGCACATACAGCTAACCAGTGTGTGAATTACTTTCCATATTTTAAGGGATTCTAGCTCAGGATTTGTGCGAGGTTTGCAGCAGATTTGATGTAAGAATTACCAAGCTTTCCCTGAGAACTCATCATTTCTTCAGCCATTAAGAAGGACAACAATCCACTCTTTCCTTCCAAGCAGCCAGCGCTGTAAAAGACTAGTTTAGGATTTGTCAGGAAGTAGTCCAGCAACAAAAAAATGTGAATAGCCGAGCTTTTAAAAATCTATAACTAAGCTGGCATTTGTAAACAAAGTTGATCTTGATGGGATTACAGCCTGATCTTAAGGGGGTGGAAATGGAATTAATTATGGCTTTGAGCTCTCAGAAGCTGTCCATCTGATTAGAGGGTTGTCTTTAAATTTAACGGGGGGGTGAAAAACCCTTCTAATCTGCTTTGGTGTGGTATGCAGAATGCCAGGGTGCCCTTCTTTTTGAACTCCAAATCAAGAAACAGCTTTTTAGATGTTTTCGTAAACCAAGTCCCTTTTTTTAAGGCCAAATTCATGGAGGAGAGAGCTTTCGACAGGATATCACTTACATCCTCAAACAGGGTTCAGAGACATGCTTGCCAATATCATAGCAATGGTGGGAAAGGGGGAGGCGCTTTGCAAATGACGGGCAGGAGAGGTGCTGAACTCCTCCTGTGCCTGTTAGTTTTCATCTGCAAATACACCACCCACCCCCAATGCATATTGCTACAAAAGTTGGGTGCCACCCACACTCTCTGCAAGATTGCCAGGGGTTCCAGGCACTCACCCAGGGTCTGTGTTCCTTTGGAGAATTGAGACACGGCGGTGACTGTCGTAGCTTTAAGAAATATGATCTATTCCCCTATTTACACCTTCAGTCTGCATGGAGAGAGTCCAGATCTTATGTCATGGTCATTTCAAGAGGGGCTTGTCCCCCACATCACTGCAGCCAGCCTTCAGCCAGCCTGCCCAATATGGATCCCAGTCTTACTTTTCCCTTCTTCTTCCCAGAACACCCTACTAAAAAAACTCTCTTTTCCCTTCACCTCACACCCAGTTGCCCTGGCAATCTTCCAACCCCCCCCCCCAGCCTCTGTTTGCAGTTCAGGGTAAGGGGGGAGGACAATTATATTGCTTTGCTCTCAATGGCCTTGTTTTGTTTCTTAATGGCCCTACCTTGCCCAGGTCATTTTGCATAGGCTAGCCCAAGAATTCCTTTGCAGCGTGTATTTTCCCTTCACATCCCAAATAATCGAATTCCTGCCATTTATTAATTTCTAGGGTTCAGTGTGGTCCCCCCCCCAAAAAAAACCCTATAACAATATGCACAATATTCACAACTCCCTCCAGTCTTATGCTGGAGGACATCTGGTAGTTAGTGTGGACTAATGGTCCCCAGTTAGCTAAGAACTGAGGACCTGCTGTTTTTCAAAAGCCAAGCTTTCTCAAATGTTGATATTGCTGTGGTAGAATCATAGGATTGGAAGGGACCCAAGGGTCATTGTAGTCCAAATCCCTACAATGCAAGAATCTCAGCTAAAGCATCCATGGCAGATGGCCTCCCAACTCTGCTTAAAAACCTCCAAAGAAGGAGAGTCCACAACCAGAACAACTCTTTCTGTCAGAAAGTTCTTCCTGATGTTTATTTGGAATCTCCTTTCTTGCAATGTGAATGGTGCTACCATACCCTCTGACATGCCCCAGCGCAAAACTTGGACATGCGTCTTCCGGGTTGTGCTGCCACACAAGTCACATGACCTCCATGCACATAACAGTTTTCACATGCAGGGCAGAATAAAGATAACAGTTTGAGTTCCTCACTTGAAGCTTTATAAATTTATATATTGTAACATCATGGATGGAAACCATTAATTATGCAGCTGTTGACTAAGGGATTATTATTATAACTGAAATGTAACTGATATTAATTAAGATTATGGAACACAGTGATATAAGATCGGAAATTGCACCCAGTCCACCATGCGGGGAGCCACTTTAAATAAAATGCATTAATTGGAAGTTGATTGACATTTTGATAATTTTGATAATTTTGGAATTAATCGTTACTATTATAATTTGGCTATTACAGTGGTACCTTGGTTTTCGAACATTTCCGTTGACAAACATTTCAGTTTACGAACACCGTAAACCCAGAAGTAAATGCTTCGGTTTTCGAAAGCACCTCAGAAGTTGAACATGCCACGCGGCTTCCATGTTGAGTTTTTCGTATTGAGTTTTCCATTTTCAAACATTTTGGAACTCAGAACAGATTATGTTCGGAAACCGAGGTACCACTTTATTGGGTTTGTGTTGAAAAACTAATTCAAAAATATTCAAAAAACAGAGAGAACCCTCTGCCTTGGTATAAAGCAAACGAGGAGAGTTACAACTCTGCCTGGTGTGAATTTGTGACGTTGGTCAGAAAGGTTTTTCAGTAGGCCAATGGGTGGAACTGATTTTTCTGTTTTATGTTTTTTAGCAAGCCTGATCACTTCTTATTACTGAGTTGAAAGGGAGGGGAGGGCAAACATATATGTAATTTATTATTTCCTGCAATAGATCTATACCTGCATCTCTATACATCCAAAAGCATCAACATGAAGAGGTTGGGGTGCTGTTGTTTTTTGCACAACTAGTTCAAAGTGATCTAGTGCAAATGGGCAATGGTGACATCCAGAGGGTCACCCATTCGCGCTGAACTGGGGTGTGCATTCAGTTGTGCAAGGCGACATGAGTCTCTTTCTGCACCAACCACTTGTGAGTTATTATGCACAAGGTAGAACTGGTTTTGTGACCACCGGTGCTCAGCACCATTTGACAAGGCTGGGAGCACCTTCTCAGATGGTTGGGCATGAATTCCCACTTCCCCACCTCCCAAAGCAGGAGCAGCAGCAGTGTTGTGTAATGGTTAGAGTGTTGGACTATGACCTGGGAGAGACCAGGGTTAGGATCCCCACTCAGCCCTGAAACTCACTGGGTGAGCTTGGGCCAGTCATCGCCTCTCAACCTAACTGGCCTTTCAGGGTTGTTTTGCAGATGAAATGGGGAAGAGGAGAGCTCCCTGGAAGATAAAGGTGGCATATAAATGCAAAAACAAACAAATAAAAATGAAATTAGAGGAACCATGACTGCAAAGAGGTGCTCATGAAAGAGCAGAATGCAGGGTTTCTGTGATCATTTTGACATCAGTCCCTAAATGGCAACTTTCACAGTGGAATCCAAATTCAGTGCAGCGCTAATTTTAATGTTTCCATCTGGCAGGGCGCCATAGGACCTCCGGGGCCAGCTGGACCAGCCGTGAGTGAACCTACAATTTTATATCTCTTGCATATAAGTATGGAGTAGGTTGTGCATCACGCACATTGCTGTGTAGTGCAATGTCAACGGGGATCCTTCGTGCTGCTGTTTCTGAAGTCGCAGGAATAAGGCAAGGGCATAGCTAAGGGGCAGAACACACTTTTTGCATCCAGGTCAGGGGTCATCCACCTAAGGCCCATGGGCCACAAGCGGCCCACGGGCGCCATTTAACCAGCCCCCGAACTGAGCCACCCACTCGGCGAGTCCCTGCAAGCTGTGCTAAATCAGCGCGGCACGGGGACTCGCTTTCGTGGCACTGGAAATCATGTCTACGCAGACGATGGAAACTGCGGCTGCGCAGGTGTAGATGCCGGAAATCGTGGGGTCGTGCGCAGTCTGGCCTATGGAGGGATCTCCGCTGGAGTGAACTGGCCCAGGCAAGGTAAACCTTGCCGTCGCCTGATCCAGGTGGTCCCAGCACCTCCTGTTTAAAGGAGCTGGAAAATGGGAAGTCATAGCAGATAGTACCAGACTACATAGCACAAGGAAGCTTTGTGTGTCCAACAATAGCCAAGAGAGGAGATGCTAGATCTGGTCCAGTGTTCAATTTCCAACTCAACGTCTGCTGGGCCTGAAAATTAGCCAGCGCCAACAGATGGGTACATTTGGCCACAGTTAGTCCATTGGAATCAGCAAGGATTTGGATCAGCTCATAAAAGTTATACAGGTGCAAAATACCATTTTGTTAAATCTTGTGCCATCGCTGCGGAAAGCTGTGAAGTTATTGCGCCAATAGTTCACAGTATTGCCTTTTGTCTCTGTTGTTAATGTTCCATCATGATGTGAACTGATGTTCTGTCACCTGGATCATTTCAGGGGAGGAAACCACATGTGTTTTTGTTTTGGTTTTTGTAGCTGAAGAAGGAACTGCGCATCCTGCATTGGTCAGAGTTGGTCCTCTCCATTAAACAGCTAACATGCGCAATTGCTGACATTTCTTTATTTTTATAGCAAATTTAACGAAAGAAAGAATCGAAAAGGCAAAAAATAAACCCCGGCTCCCAATAATAATAATACAAAAACCATCCATATATCCATCTCAGTTTAAACCTACAAGTTGATAAATAGCACCCAAATGTCCTGACAGACAGCTGTTCAATATTGACAATTATAAGAAATATGTTCAAATGTAGCAAGGCCAGGAAGGTCCTCAGATGATCATTTAATAGATGGTGGGTGTTTGTCTTACTGGGCTCAAAGGATAAGTCACTTTGGTCTTCCTGATGGGCAGTTATGGGCAGTCACAGTAGCATCACCTGTTGGATGAGAAACCTATTGAGGTTATTAATATTGGGCCTATGGAAGCTGTTGGATGAATACAAATGGACTCTTCTTTGAAATAGTCCAAAAATATGGTTCAAAAACTTTACTTGCAGAACTTTAACTCCAAACAACTTGAAACAATAAAAGTTACATTCAGATAGTTGCCTATTTCTTTATACTGATCCCAGCATAGGTATAAACCTTTTAGATTCCTAGCATCTTGCATCCTGAGCTAAAAAATCAAAGCTATACAGTATCTCTCTTCAAACAGCCTCCATTTAGCCTGTGGCTGTTTTACTGGAGAGATTAGCACGTCCGTTCTCTTCAGCAGCTGGAAAACAAAGCATATGCATAGACCTATGGGATTCTCAGCTTGTGACTGAGCCAGCAGAGATACAGCCCCACTTAATGATTACCCTGTTAGGCTCTCTGCAGCTTCAGTGGAAATTTCCATGCCATGTTTCACAGTATACATGCAGACACATTATAGAGTTATTTTCCATTTCAATGTGCATTAAACAATTATGCTTAACAAAACCACCATGTGCAACTTAGTTCACTGCATCAGTTTTCACATTTCCTCACAGCCTCTTACGTCCGTGTAAGAACATCCATTCCCTTAGCAGGAAAGGGGCAAAATAGTTTGCTAATGTTTTAAAACTGCACATTTTATATTTGAATAAAGGGAAGGGAAAAGAGAGGAGAGGGTGGGTTTTCAAACAAGGTCTATTTTTTTATGAATCTTCTGTTTTTGAAATGTAATTTTGATCTCACTTTCAGGGCAAAGGACTTCCAGGGCCTCCGGTAAGCAAGACCAGCTTGGTACTATTTGCCGAAATCTAACCACACCAGAGCTTAATACTTACCTTTGCCTCCCTGAGAACTGCCTTCACAGCTCTCCGTTTTCAAACAATGCCTGCATCAGTTTTAGATGGAAGATCTAGAAATGTCCCATAGCATTTAAGACTTTGTACTAACATGAGTTTGACCAAACTGTGGGAGGCAGTGGAAGACAGGAGTGCCTGGCATGCTCTGGTCCATGGGGCCACGAAGAGCTGGACACAACTAAACGACAACAATTTGTGGGGTAGGCAAGGTAGAAGGTCTCCCCCATTATATACTCCACTGTCACCTCTATCCAAACCCCAGAAAGAGATTTTTTTTGGAACAGATGCTGGCAGAACCCTGAAGTGAAAATATGTTGGCTGTTATCTGATTCTGATCCGGTTGTGCCATACAAAACAGCCCTATTTGCTAAAGCAGCTAAAAGTATTCATGCTAGCTATATAAAAGACAATGCTTGCGATGATTGCAATGCAGACTCACTTGCGATCCCTTCCCCAGCCCAGTTTTGACATGATTGTGCCAGCCAGCTGAGGAAGTGATGAGGGGTGTGTGTGTGTGTGTGTGTGTGTGTGTGTGTCCCCACCCCCTTCTCTCTTTGTGGGTTGGAAGTTAAATTGCACACGTTGTATCTGTCGGGAACATACGAAATGGAAATGTGGAGCTTAGGACTGAGAAGCTGAGAGGAGCCTAAATGGACAGATTTGCTCTTGCAGCGACCTGTCCTTTGGCTTTATGGGTGAAAGGCAGGTACGGAATTTTACAAATAAAATGAAATAACCGGGGGGGGGGGGGGAGAGAATGCTATAGACCAGTGTTTCCCAACCTTGTGCCTCCAGCTGTTTTTGGACTACAATTCCCATCATCCCTTGCCACTGGTCTTGCTAGTCAGGGATGATGGGAGTTGTAGTTCAAAAACAGCTGGAGGCACAAGGTTGGGAAACACTGCTATAGACAGTGCAGGCGATTCATTAATTTGACTTATTGTAAATGGATGTATATCTCTGGATATATATATATTTAACAGGTTTTAACTGACTTGCTGGATGTGTAATTGAATTTGTAATGGCTTTTAGTCAAACGCAATAAATGATGGATTGGATTGCGAAGTAAGAACAGCTCCTTAGCAAGATGATTCAAATACCTTGGATGTTCAGAGCTCCTGTCCTACGGTTGTGGTTCATATAACATGCTTTCTCTCTTTTGCAGGGACCTCCAGGCCCCAGTGGGCTCCCAGGTGGAAACGGATATCCAGGACCACCCGTGAGTTCCCCTTCCTTCTGAAGTTTGCCATGCCATGATGCGCCCCAAAGGGACAAACCTCTTGCCTTTCAGCACTGCGTTTTTCAGGTGTTGCAACTGTATGTCCAAACAACCAGGTGGCAATCTTTCCTTTATAAGCAACGCCTGCCAGCATCATGGCACCCTCTCAGAGCCAAGTACTGAATCGATTCAAAATTTGGCAGCTGCGTCTCCTTTTAGCGTGGCTGAGAAGGGAGCAGCTCTTGAAACAGAGGCAGACTCTGGTCATTTGGCACCCTGAGTGAGCACAACCTTTGTCCCCTTCCCCCTGGAGATACTTCTTATTTTCACAATAACTCCTTTTGACACAGTGGCTTTTTATCGATCTTCTCAGTCTGTACTCATATAAATGTAGGTTGATTGTTATTGCTATTTTGTGCCTCCTTGGCTCGGCGACCTGTACTGTGGAACCACCCTAAACCCACCACTGCTTAGAAGGAAACAGCCACACAAAAAACAATTCATGGAGGTGGTTTGTGCAATTTTTGTTTTTGGTGAGAAGAATGCAGGGTTGCAGCATCAACCTTGCTTGAAGCTTCCTTTGCGCGGCGACGGCCCAGTGGGGAGCTGGGATGCCTTTGGGTACCCAAGGAATAAGCTGCCCTCCTATAACATAATTCCCCTTCTTTACAGCCAACCACCTTATTTATCAATAACTCAGCAGCGCTCAGAATGCCCTAAAGCAGAGTTCTCCAGGGAGGTGCCCGTGGGCACACACATGCCCACAGAGACCTTCCTCGGTGCTTGCCAGGTTGCCCACCATCCCACCCAGAAATGAGGCTTGAAAGAAGCTACCTTTGAAGGTGATCCGGAAACTACAATTAATCCAGAATGCGGCAGCTAGACTGGTGACTGGGAGCGGCCACTGAGACCATATAACACCAGTCCTGAAAAACCTACATTGGCTCCCAGTAGGCTCTCAAAGTGTTGGTGCTGACCTTTAAAGCCCTAAACGGCCTCGGCCCAGTATACCTGAAGGAGCATCTCCACCTCTATCGTCCAACCCAGACACTGAGGTCCAGCTCCGAGGTCCTTCTGGCGGTTCCTTCACTGCAAGAAGTGAGGTTACAGGGAACCAGGCAGAGGGCCTTCTCGGTGGTGGCACCCGCCCTGTGGAATGCACTCCCATCAGATGTCAAGGAAATAAACAACTATCTGACTTTTCGAAGACATCTGAAGGCAGCCCTGTTTAGGGAAGTTTTTAATGTTTGATGTTTTATCTTGTTTTTCATAATCTGTTTGCACACAGCAGCTTCTCCAGTTTGCAAATATGCCCTGCTGCAAAAGCTGGCAATCCCTGCTTTAGGGATGGAGCATGGCACTTGGCCTCTGAAAAATGTTTTGTTTTGTCCCCCGTCTTGGCCATTAACTCCCCTGCTCCTGGGGTCCTCTTCCACTCAGTGAGCTTGACTGTGCAAGACTTCCTGCCGCTAGTATCCTGTTCTCTTCTGTTTTTCTTCTGGCTCCCATGTGATCCTTTCCCAGCCAGGCTGCGCTTTCACCTTTATGGCATCCACCTCGTTTGGCCTCACATAACAATCACAGCAGGGAGATCAAACTGCTTGCCTGCCCAAATTGTTGTTGGGATTGGCTGTGCGAAGCTGCTGCATCAGAAAAGCCCGGAGAGACCGGGAGAGCAAATGTTAAGTCCCGGCAACATTTCCACTGCAAGAGTGGCTTTGGAGCATCAGTGTGCTTGAGTAAACAGACACAGAATGCAACAAGATCTTCATTCAGATAATCCAAATAGGGGGATGTGTGCAAAATATCACCAAGTAAAACATCAGCGCAAGGATTTCTGATGGTGCCACAGGATTTTGTCCCCTCTCCACCCCCCTCCACTAAATCTGTTATGGGGTCTCCCCCCCCCAACCCTCTGGAGCAGATTTGGGAAGCATGTGGGCTGAACACAGTGGGAGGAGGAGAAGGAATAAATTCCCGTCATGCAAATAGAAATCCTTGCGCTGCTGGGGTGCATTAGTTGGAGACTGCAAAAATGTCAGGGGCCCTAGTGCGGGTGAACATGCTAGCTCTGTCCCCTTTATCTCTTTTTTCCATCACCTTCCAAATTGTGGAAGACTTGTGGGGTGATTTTTATACCTGCGGAGAAGCTCAGCACATTTTGGAACCCTGGAGGACCCAGTCTGTGGCTTGCCACAAAGGGGAAGGTGACGAAAATTGACGCCCTCCTTCTCCTATTTTCCCGCATTTGGGAACCACAAAATAAACTAGGCATATAATCTGGGCAGGGTGGGGGACAGTTACGATGTGAACAGGTGGTATAAATTCTACACCAGGAAAATGGACTATATAAGGAGTGTTTGTGCATTCAACATTGGCTGTGTAACCAATGGTTGAGATGTGCAAATCAGTCAAAGCCCAAAGACTTGTACATCTGTACAGGCAGCCTTTACCTGTGTTCCATGTATTGGGTTGTCTCCAATATTAGCCCTACTCAGAGTAGACCCATTGCAATCTATGGGCCTGACTAACCTAGGTGCATTAATTTAAACAGATCTTATTTGGTAACTGCTGGCTTGTTTGAAACCCACCGCAGTGCGCATTCTTTGCACTGTGTCATAAAATCATTGCTAATCCATTCCCCCAGGTTTTGCAGGACAAATCCTCCCCTCATTTTCAAGAATCAGAAACCTTTTTAAGATTTATTGAGTGCCATGGAAGCTACCCACAATTTGCATGTTGACGGGATTTCATAAATTTGGGGTGCCTTTATGTTTAACCTCCAATTCTTCAAAATCTTCTCCCAGATCTGCAAGCTGGAAATCATTTCTCCCCAAATATAAATAGGCTGTACCTGCACTGAAACCTTTGCTATTTCTCATTCTGTTTAGGGACCTGCTGGGCTTCCTGGTTTCGCTGGACCACCGGGACCCCCAGGACCACCAGTAAGTTTAGATATATTTTTTTTCAGATCATGCTATTGCACTTGGGGGAAATTGCCTGCTCAGCTGCCCATCACTGTATCCTTTCAGGGGAATCCACAAGGGATGCCCGTTCTTTAGCAATAGCATTATGTTCAGGAAAGCGATAGCTTTCGCTGCTGACAGCCGATGAAAAATTGTAATGCACTTCAATGCACATGAGTGCTGTTCAGTGAATACTAAGGCAATAATGGAATGGAGACACAGATTGCCCAGTGCTTCTGGCGAGGTGAAAAAGTACCGTACTTTTCTGTGTATAAGACTAGTTTTTTTCTTCTTTAAAAGTTATGCTAAAAAGTGGGGGTCGTCTTATACATGGATAGTGCTAAAGGGGGGACAAGATGTTTGATTGGTTCCTGCTGCGAGCCGGCGATTGTCAGCGGCTATTGGGTGTGTTATTGGTGGCTGTGGCAAGTGCTGGAGTTGATTGGCTGTCGCTGTAGCAATTGGGCGGGCGATTGGCCGCTTCTGTCGGCGAGGGGACAGACGATGTCATACACGGAAAAATGTGGCACTTATTGGAAAGGTCAAGCACCCCTCGTAGCATGTGACTTGTCTTTTGGAGCCATTATTTTTTCTTGCAGCGTAGTAAGATCTGGTGTACTTAGACTGACTTCAGATGAGTTGACTATGGGCTGGATTGCATTAGCCTGCTGAGCAGGGCAGTGAGTTAAATGGCCCATTCCTGGAGATGTCTGACGTGCCACGATAATACACCGCCTTACTTATGTGTTAGAATTCCTGCTCCATGGCTGCAGTCATGGGATTTTTGTCTTTCACATGACGGTGTATGTTTTGACTCCACAGAGTGGGAAGTGACGGAGACAGGATGTTTGTGTTACTGGGTTCCGTGAAGTGGGACTATTGTCCTTTGTTCTTTTTCTCTTTGCTGTCTGATGCTAGAGAGAGGGAGCCATGTTGCAGCGCTCCGTGTGTGTTTATATGTAAATAAAGTAGATTAGCCAAAATGCTCAGTTGCTGAGGTCTGTCACGCAAGTTGCGAAGACTCTGCGGATCCCTAAGTGTGCCGATGTCTGTTGGCAGCCTGTTTAGGGAAGCTTTTAATGTTTAATAGGTTGTTGTATTTGTGTTTTGTTGGAAGCCGCCCAGAGTGGCTGGGGGGACCCAGCCAGATGGTCGGGGTATAAATAAATAAATAAATTATTATTATTATTATTATTATTATTATTATTATTATTATTATTATTATTATCATCAGGCGCTGTGATGTTCAGGCAGAAGAAAGCTTTTGAAGCTCCCGAACAATCGACCAGGAGGGAGAGAACATGCCAGTCAGGCGTGTGTCTTTGCCAGGGCCCTACTTGAGAGTAGGACAAGCTCCTGACAACTTATACCCCATTTGGATTACTATTACTCTAACTGGGACTTCCTTCGAAAAACGTTTGGAAATTTCAGTGGGTCAAAGCTGCAGTGGCCAGTTCTCTGGTTACAGGGAGAACAGAAACACTTGGTTAGCTACAGCTGCACTGACTGCAAGTCTGGTCACAATTCGGAGACATGGTTATGACCTACAAAGCCCTTATAGCTTGGGTCCAAGCTCTCTGAAGGAATGTATCTCCCTCTATGAGCTTGCCCAGGCTTTGAGATCTTCTGAGGAGGCCCTTCTCTCAGTCCTGCCACCCCCACGGTAGGGCTGAGTCATGTATCAATATCCTGTATTGTCCAAAAGCGGTTTGAAGAAGAGTTTGGATTTGATATCCCGCTTTATCACGACCCGAAGGAGTCTCAAAGCGGCTAACATTCTCCTTTCCCTTCCTCCCCCACAACAAACACTCTGTGAGGTGAGTGAGGCTGAGAGACTTCAGAGAAGTGTGACTAGCCCAAGGTCACCCAGCAGCTGCATGTGGAGGAGCGGAGATGCGAACCCAGTTCACCAGATTACAAGTCTACCGCTCTTAACCACTACACCACACTGGCTCTCAGTCCATATGGCGATATTGGTTTCATAATTTTTGACCTGGCAATATATCACGAATCGTGCGTGTGTGTGCGCGCGCTATGCAAAAATCACAATGTGGGGAAAACCGTGAAGCCAGCCATCGCCTCTACCAAGCTCCGTCCTTATTTCAGACATTGTGATATATCGGTATGTTGTGATGTTTAGCTAGTGATACATCACAATGTTGAAAACCATATATCGCTTGGTCCTATTCCACAGGTACGTTTGGTGAGGACCTGAGGCAGGGCCTTCTTGGTGGCTGCTCCAAGATTGTGGAAATACCTCCCATGGAAGGCTAGATTGCCCCCCCTGCCTTTTTTCACTGGTAGTTTTGGCCATCAACTGGCTGTTGTGAAAGTCTTCTGAGATTGGGTGTTGTATATTGTTTCCTTTCCATCATTTTTAGGGGTTTCAGTGCTGGTTTTTTAAATAATAATAATAATGATAATAATAATAATGTTATTTTTCATTTGTGCTGAGAGCTATCTTGGGTCCCGACTGGGAGAAAGGCAGGATATAAATAAATAAAATGCAGTTTTGATTATTTCCAGCTCTTGAATCTTCCAAATAAAAATTACAAATTGTTCAGAGCTGATTAGACACTCAAATGGAGCACAATAAAAGCGGCTTGCAGCATGTCTGAATTCAAATATATTCTTTGTTACCCTTGGCATGTATTGGCGACATATTTAAAACCCACACTCTTTGTTGCAGGGTATTCCTGGAGTTATGCCCGACGGCAATGGAGACCTTCAGGTACTGTTTCCTTTTACACACCTATCAAACTGTCTGAGTTATTTTCCAACTGCACAAATGCTTAAGCTCTATATATCTTTTAGTGTGACAGAACTTACACTCTGGAATTCCCTGCCTGTTGACACCAGGCAGGTGCATTCACTGTACTCTTTTTGGCGCCTGCTAAAAAAGATTTTTGTGTAGACAATCCTTTGAATGTTTTAAAGAGCCGCCTTCACTGTACGCTTTTTGGCGCCTGCTAAAAAGATTTTTGTGTAGACAATCCTTTGAATGTTTTACTGGTTTTTACTGATAATTCTGTTTTATTCTCTTTGGAAATGACTTTCAGGGTGGTTTTGTTTACAATCCCTAATTGTAAAAAAAAATAAGAATTACAACTGAGTGATGCCAATTTTTAAATGCCTGCAGAAAACCTTTCTGTTTCTCCAGGCAAGCTATTAAAAGTCCTTGCGCTTTTATTGCATGTTCTTTTTTTTATTAACCTTTGTAAACAGCTTTGACAAATACTTGTGATGTAGTGGCATATAAATAAATACACAAAGAATGCCCTGGTGGTGAGCACTGGTTCTGCACAACTGGTGCCGACGGCTTCATCAAATCACAAGCATCTTCTTCCTCTTCGTTGAAATCATCGCTTTTGTTCATGCCTTTGAAATAGGAATGGTCAAATTTGGTCCGCGGTTGACAACAGCACCTTGTTCCCGTGGGCAGGGCAGCTGTTTGTTCTGTGGGCTTTGAGCACACACAAGAAAGTCTTGATTCTTTGCGTTGAAACAAACATGACATTAACGCGAGTCGGCAAAGCAACATTTCAGCATTCCCCATCTGTTGTTATGACAGTTCCCTTCATTTTCTAATTGGAGTCCTCAAGGAGAAGCTAATAATTTCCTTGAACCGCCTTATTGGAAAACCTTTTTAGAGGTTGGATGGGAAATGACAGCATTCCCCTCCCTTCTTTTCCATTTTCAAAAGAGCATCCTATAGAAGCTAATAGAAAATTATAACCTTGCTGTGAAATGACATTATTATATTTTTTTTTGAAGGGGTGAAATACCAAGGAAAATATCTTGCTTTAAGTCCCATGGATTTGTAAAGAAACTACCATTAACATCTCTCTCCCAATTTCCATTGACTCTGAACTAAGATAAGTTGAGGCTGAAGAAGACCATGGCTGGGGGCAAGAGGGGGAGGGGAAAGGACTTTACTTTTTGAGGTATCCCAGGACACAAGGCTTCACCAACCTGGTGCCCTCCAGATGTGTTGAACTGCAGCTGGCAGGGGCTGATGGGAGTTGTAGTCCAACACATTTGAAGGACACCAGGCTGGCCAAAGCTGCCCCAAGCTACTGTTCTCAGAAGCCATAGTGAGTTAAAGGTAAAGGGACCCCTTACCATTAGACCCAGTCGTGGCCGACTCTGGGGTTGCAGTGCTCATCTCGCTTTATTGGCCAAGGGAGCCGGCGTACAGCTTCCGGATCATGTGGCCACCATGACAAAGCCACTTCTGGCGAACCAGAGCAGCGCACAGAAACGCCGTTTACCTTCCCGCCGGAACAGTACCTATTTATCTACTTGCACTTTGACATGCTTTCGAACTGCTAGGGTTGCGATTTGCCGCTTCTGCGCATGTGCGTGACGTCATTTTGCATGTCTGTGCATGCGCAAGTGGCGAAACCCAGAAGTAACCCTTTCTGGTACTTCCGGGTCGCCACAGGACGTATCCTGAAGGAACGTAACATGAAGCAAACGTAACATGAGGTATGACTGTATTACAGAACTGCATTCCCTGGTGTTTCCCAGGAAGAGCAAATCCCTGTTGCTCAGAAACAGCCACAACAGTGGTTCCTCGCAGGAAACCTCTGCCTTGACCCATTTTACAGCTAAAGGCGTGGCACAGCCTTTCTCCTGCTTTTGTACAGTTCCTTACACTTTATTCGTCCATTGTATTTCTTTTTTTTAAAAAACACACATTTAATTTCACTCAGTAGAGAAACGGAGACAGTGGGTTGTAACCAGTGCTAGTCCTACTTCAAGTAATCCCATTGGTATTGATGAAAAGAACTTAGGCCCATTAATTTCAGTGGGTTTACTCTGAGTAAACCTTAGTTGGATGTAACATCCCCACATTGTGCAAAACTGCTATTTGATGCATTGTGACTCTTGTAACAAAGAAATGCAGACTTGTTGTTGTTTTATTTAAAAGACAAAAAAATTGCTGAAATGTTGTAATAAGCAATCGGCTTAACCAGTTTCACCAAATCCTGAATTTCCCTTAACCACCAGCAATCTAGAGTTGAATATTGTCCATGAAACACAGTAACAGAAATTTCCAGGCTTGTTAATATCACTGCCTTCTCCCCTCGTGGATTAATTATTTTTGTTCTGGTTTAATCTGGTTGTGTGTTATATTTATATTATATTTCCCATTTGTTTTGAGTACAGTGTCCAGCTGTCTGTCCACCTGGCCCTCCAGGGCCGCCAGGGATACCAGGATTCAAGGTGAGGAATGCTCTTTGGTGAACTTAGAGTAGCCATTGCCTGACGTAATGTAGAGAGAAACACAGGCTGCATAACCCATCTGCAGCCCAGATAAGTAGGTTTCCTAGATACAGAATCATGCATGCTCATCTTCAACACGCTGCTTCCAATCTAGATGGATTCTAGATCCTGTTGCATGTGTAGGTCTCCAAACCACCCCTCAAAATAATTCACACATCACACGTAATTTTAGTTTTAGGTTTTTGGGCACTATTTTGGCCACAACTTTATTAAAATACAAAATCTGTGCGTGGTTGCTTAGACATTGGTTATGACTATCTGTCCCCCCGCCTGGGACAGAACTGACATTCCGAACTCCATCGGAAGCCAGTGAAGGGAAAGACAATGTTGGGGATCAGTTGAGCTGAGTGTCAGTCCCTCACCCCTCACCCAACCAGCTCCCCAAGGCTTGCCAGCCCTGGTCCCATTTCAGGGATTGAACGAAATCGTGGCAAGCCCCAGGATTCCTTTAACGGAATTCCCTTCCAGCACCACTGGAGTGGCAGGCACAGCCTATCCTGACCCCTCCGCCACCAGCTTTTTATAACCAATGCCTAACCGCAACCTTACAAGTTGTGACGAATTGCTAAGCAGTAGGCAAAAACCAAGTGGCACCAGCCAATCAGCCAAATGGCAAAATTCCTACTAGGCCCCTGCACCAAGGCAGACGACCCCATGACAGGCAAAGCAAGGTCAACTGGAACACAGGGCGGGCGGGCAGGTGATCCGATGCACTCTGCTAAAGAGAAAGCAAAAGCCAGAGTGCCCTAATATTTAAAGACTAGGGTCCCACCTCCCAATTTGCTACATACAATTTGCCCCAGCAAGCCGGTCAGCCAATTGATGCACCAGGCAATAGCCATTAACCTGCCTGGCAACACAGGGCTGGCCTGGCGGCCCACACTGCAGCCTTGAGAACCAGAGAACACACCTTGTCTATAAGGGTGGGTGACGTAACAACCCACATTTGAAAACCCTCCCCTTAATTTGGTTATCCACACTTTCCCCTCCCAGAAGGTGAATGTAGAAGCAAGTGCCAATGGTGGTCTTAGCGTATGCCCACCCACAACATCATTAAGGAGGTGGGGATATCTCTAGGACCAAGTCCATCCATGGCAGGTGGTGGGACAATGCAGCATCAATCTGCAATGAGCTTTGATCTCTGGAATTAAACTAGTTTGTGGAAAAGTGCTCTTGAGGGGTGTAAAATATTCAACAGGTCCAAACTGAATCAGAATTGTAGAGTTGGAAAGGACCCTGACGATCATCTAGTCCAGTGGTTCTCAACCTGTGGGTCCCCAGATGTTGTTGGACTACAACTCCCATCATTCCTAGCCAGCATGACCAGTGGTCAGGGGTGATGGGAGTTGTAGTCCAACAACATCTGGGACCCATAGGTTGAGAACCACTGATCTAGTCGCTCAGGGGTCTCAGCTGAAGCATCCATGACAGATGGCCACCAGACCTGGGTAGGAGAAACTCAAGATCTCAGGTGCATTGAATGTACAATGCAATGTTTTGTTTGTGTAGCCATAGACAGAGTCCCACTAGTGCAATGGACCTTTAACCCCCTCCGGTGCTTTTTTCTGGGGTTATGCAGGGGTACGCATACCCCTAAACATTTTGTGAATCATGTTTCATGCCATGAAACATTTTGTACTTTTGTCCTCGGGTCACAAACACCACGGGTTACAAACACTTCGGGTGACAGATTCTGCTAACACAGAAGTAGTACCTCGGGTTAAGAACTTTACCTCAGGATGGGAACAGAAATCGTGTGCCGGCAGTGCGGTGGCAGTGGGAGGCCCCATTAGCTACAGTGGTACCTCAGGTTAAGAACAGTTTCCGGTTAAGAACGGACCTCCGGAAAAAATTAAGTTCATAACCAGAGGTACCACTGTATTTATTTCCCCCCGATACGAACTATAAAATGGTGATTTTCTTGAGTCAAAATAATACCCCTAAACATTTTTTTAAGGGGGCGGGAAAAGAGCACTGCCCCTCTCTCCTCTCTATCAAATCTGCTCTGGGAGGGTCAGGAGAGCCCTAAGATCAGCACACAGTAGGAGGAGATGGGAGATTGTTCTGTCCAGCAAGCAAAAATGATGAAATGATCACCTTAGTGTAACATTGAATTCCGCTGTGGATTCTCCTTGTGTGGAGGTTTTGAGAAAAAGGCGGAGCAAGCTTTTGTTGAGAAAGAGCCATAGCTCAGTGGCAGAGCATCTGTTTCACATGCAGAAGATCCCAGATTGAATTCCTAGCATCTCCAGATTTGGAATGTGTGAAGCCCTGGAGAGTCTGTGCTAGTGTGTAGACCAGTGTTCCCCAACCTTGGGTCTCTAGCTGTTTTTGGACTACAACTCCCATCATCCCTCGCTAGCAAGACCAGTGGTCAAGGATGATGGGAATTGTAGTCCAAAAACAGCTGGTGGCCCAAGGTTGGGGAACACTGGTGTAGACAACACCCAGGTGGGGGGGGGGACCCCTGACCATTAGGTCCAGTCGTGACCGACTCTGGGGTTGCAGTGCTCATCTCGCTTTACTGGCCTAGCTTCCGGGTCATGTGGCCAGCATGACTAAGCCACTTCTGGCGAACCAGAGCAGCGCACGGAAACGCTGTTTACCTTCCCACCGGAGCAGTCCCTACTTTGACATGCTTTCGAACTGCTAGGTTGGCAGGAGCAGGGACCGAGCAACGGAAGCTCACCCCATCGTAAGGATTCGAAACACCCAGGTAGAGGGACCCAATTATCTGTTTCCCAAGCAGTGGGCTTCCCCCCCCCCCAATGGATTTGTACAGACTGTATCTGTGCAGAAATGATTAATTTACTAATTTGAATTATACATGAATTACATGTAACAGTAAATTTCTAAGCAGTTTAGAACAGAACGAAAGAGGAAAATGAACATCAGAGTATCTCGTAAGCAACTGGGTATAATTAATGCTGTGAGAGACGCGGTGGCTTGGGTGCCCGCAGGCTCCGCATTGCCCAAATGGTCCACCCACTGCCTCCCCCCAGCTGTAGGGCGGCTGAGTGGAAGGAGGCAGGCAGACTCCGGAGGCCCCACGGTGTGCCCTGCCCCTATGGGTGGCTCGCCCTGCTCCTGGGCACACCGCCCCTGGCACCTGAGTGGCTTCCTCCCCCACTGCTTAGTCTGTGTGATTTATTGCTGGCTGGTTCCCTGACACAACATGTAGATATATACTCACTATTACTCCATGAAATGTTTCTCATTGAATAGACTCAATACAGTTTGGTTTTCTAAAAGCTGTGTGTGCACCTTTTTGACCCAAACTGCATGTCTACAGTAATAGGATACTGATTACTCTGGTTTTATTTTTAGGGACATACGGGTTATAAAGGCGAACCTGGAGAAGTAGGCAAAGATGGCGAGAAGGTAACACAAACACCCCTTTTTTCTTAAGCGTCAATTTTGTTCCCAGCGAAAGCTTCAAGGAAATTGGGCTGTCAATCAGCCAGAATAGATTGGAATCAACAGTGTTGTGAGGAGTAGGCTTAAGGGATGGGAGATGAATGAATTAAGAAAATAAATTGCTGTTTTATATCAGGTTACATGCCCAGTCTTGGATGTTAGGCATTGTTGCATTTTTCTGTGTAGAGTGTTCAGTCAAGGGCCGGATCTACACAGCTATAAAAAAGAAAAGCACTATGAAAAGAAACGCTATAAAAGCTCACAATGGAAATGATCATTGACTTCAGATTTCTGCTCTATAGCGCCATCTGGTGTGACATTTTTATAACACATTTATAATGTTATAATTGATGAGTGTAGCTGAGTCCAAGAAGAGGAGAGGGTAGAGAACGTAAGAATCCCAGGGCAGTTGAAATATTCATCCCTGAAATAGACACTTCAACAACACTGGGCTAGTTCATGCCAAATTATAAAAACGATGAGTCAGTGTAGGCAGATTTTTGGAGGACAAGGCTGCCAGTGCTGTTATCCCCCCGTTCAGGTGTTAGAAGCCCAAAGCATGAGCTGTACTGAGTAACACTGTGCGGGCTGAGTAGGGATACGAGAAAAATTAAATCCAGTTTGCATTTGAAGGTTAACCTACTTAATTTGCACTTTCTTGAAACAGTAATATGTGCGCCGAAACATCACCACCTTTTGACATTTGCACTTCGCCAAATTTTACAGTGCAGTTCTCCAGCCAATCAATGTGTCCAAATGATGCATGCGAATTTTGCATTTCTGTAAAGCGTGCGTGTAAATGCCTATATCAATGCAAGCAGCACACGAAAGTGTATTACATGTTCCAGAAACATGTCTATTAGGCAAAATTGCGCACAAACCTGAAAACTGAAATGCTGATGAATTTTCATGAGGACTTTTAATAATAGTAATAATAATAATTTTTTAAAAAATGCAAAGTGATTTGGAAATGTGGAGAATGGAAAATGAAAAACCGAAAGAAACTTAAATGGAAAGATCTGTCCGTCTCTAGTAAACTTTATGGGGAGTGAGAATATTACCGGTCATTGGATGACTGGTTTTGTTCCTAAAATATACTCCTGTCCAGTAATGAGGCCACTGTTTGGGTTGCAAGATAATTTCTACAGCAATCCAGATGTTGACAAGGGTTAAATCATGGGTAGGCAAACTAAGGCCCAGGGGCCGGATCCAGCCCAATCGCCTTCTCAATCCGGCCCGCGGATGGTCCAAGAATCAGCGTGTTTTTACATGAGTAGAATGTGTCCTTTTATTTAAAATGCATCTCTGGGTTATTTGTGGGGCATAGGAATTTGTTCTTTTTCCCCCCTTCAAAATATAGTCCGGGCCCCCACAAGGTCTGAGGGACAGTGGACCGCCCCCCTGCTGAAACAGTTTGCTGACCCCTGGGTTAGATGGAGGCTTGAATTGGTAGCCAATATGTATACAGCAATGCTATTTGGGACACATGATTCCACCATGTTAAGGTTAATGGATTAGACTATTTCATGGAGGAGAGCTTTCAATGATAGCCATGATGGCAGTCCTCCGCCTCCACAGTCGAAGGGAGCGATGCTTGCAAATACCTGTTGCTGGAAGCCACGGGGGGGGGGGGAGGGTTGTAGGCCTTGTCAACACACCTTGCGTCATTCATTTCTTGTTCTCTTCTTCCAGGGTTCACCAGGACCCCCAGGTCCTGCAGGACCTCCAGGAACTGTTGGCTTGCAGGTAAAATAGGCCACCGTTTTTATTTATTTTTAAAATATTTTTTATTCGTTTTCAATTTAAAACCTTCCAATTAATGACAAATCAATTCCAATCACACCGAATCATTAAACCAAAAATAGTAAAAGGTAAAGGGACCCCTGACCATTAGGTCCAGTTGTGGCCGACTCTGGGGTTGCGGCGCTCATCTCGCTCTATAGGCCGAGGGAGCCAGCGTTTGTCCGCAGACAGCTTCCGGGTCATGTGGCCAGCATGACTAAGCCGCTTCTGGCAAACCAGAGCAGCACACGGAAACGCCGTTCACCTTCCCGCTAGAGCGGTACCTATTTATCTACTTGCACTTTGACGTGCTTTCGAACTGCTGGGTTGGTAGGAACAGGGACCGAGCAATGGGAGCTCACCCCATCGCGGGGATTCGAACTGCCGACCTTCTGATCAGCAAGTCCTAGGCTCTGTGGTTTAACCAAAATACAGCCAATTAAACATTCCAAATTTAAAAAAATAAATTCAAAAGGGGGCTTCCCACGTTCTGGATATCGAGAGATGTCCTTCATTTGTTTTCTGCTTTTCTTCCTTGTTGTTTTCCACTTACATAGTTCCGATCTTAACTGTCCTTATCTTCTCTATCAGCCACTGATGTGTTATTTAACAAAGTCCATATATCTTATTTAACAAAGTCCATATATCTGTTATCCTGCAAGAGGCAAAATTTTTATTCCATGTTGTTTTCCATTAGTTGTTTTTAAGACACAGTCCTCTGGGTAGTCCCTCCTTTCACTCCACCATCTTCTTTACTCCAAATGCTCTGGGCATAGTTCTGCCCATAGTACTGCCCAACTCACAAAAAAAGAGCCCCAGACTCTGATCTCTGTCTTTTCCCACCAAACAATGCCTTGGCCTGCATGCCACTTCCAGAATTTCATTTAATCCTGAGTTTTCTAAATAAATCAACAGATACTTTTCATTCCTAGGGACCACGAGGGTTAAGAGGTCTGATTGGCCCCGTGGGGCCTGTTGGAGACAGGGTAAGTCCAGCTTCCTTTCCTCTTGACTCTTCTCAGACCCTTGCACCAAAGAAGGCTGTTCTCAAATCCAGCATTTCTGTGTAACCTGTGAGTAAGAGTGGAAATTGATGTTGTTTGACATTGATTGACATTGGAGAGAAATTGAGTTGAGAAACAAGATTAAGGCTACATATTGAAATAGGAATGTACAGTGGTGCCTCGCAAGACGAAATTAATTCGTTCCGCGAGTTTTGTCGTCTTGCGATTTTTTTCGTCTTGCGAAGCACGGTGTCGGGAAAGTTTTGGAAAAGCTTCAAAAATCACCAAAGTCTTCAAAAACCTCAAAAAAGGCTACCACACCGCGTGCTATGAGTTGCTCCTCGAAGTCAAGTCTCAACTGTATTAACGGTGTTAAGAAAAAGGAAACAAACTTGCAAGACGTTTCCGTCTTGCGAAGCAAGCCCATAGGGAAAATCGTCTTGCGAAGCAGCTCAAAAAACAAAAAACCCTTTCGTCTAGCGAGTTTTTTGTCTTGCGAGGCATTCGTCTTGCGAGGTACCACTGTATTAGATAAAATGTAAAGAAATATACAATAATAAGAGTACATTCATTTGTAAAAAAAGAATATACAACGAGATTGACAGGAAGTCTGTAGTGTTGGTAGAAATATTATTTTGAAATGGCTTTATGGCTTTCTTTTTTCTTTTTTCTTTCTTTAGCTACATAAATTTGGTATATAAACTTTGTATACATGTTGGAACATATATTATAATATGCTCTGTAATATGATAATGTATACATATGTGACATAAGAACGTTAATTTTTTAAAAAGCAAAAAAAGAGAGAGAGTGGAAATGGACCATGAGAAAGGTTCTCCTACTTCAGACCTTTCCTTGGCCTCAGATGCAACTAGGCCACCTTTGCCAAGCAGTTGCCTGTCAGTCTTTGCAGAAAACTGGCTTACCTTGCAGGAGGGGTGGGGAACCTCAAGATCATGAGGCAAAGGCAGCCCCCCAGGATGGTCTGTTTCGCCCTTGGCTCTCTCACCAGCCTGTGCCTCTCGCCATGCCCACCTCAAGGGTTGCCCTTGCCTGGGATTGATTCATCCTTGATCGGGCATAACTGTCATTGAAAGTCTACTCAATATTGATCCAGAGTAGATTCCAATGTATAGTTAGCAGAGTGAAAACATAAACAGGTTGCAGGGTTCCCCAAAAATAGACCAGAGGCAATTAATATTCCATCCAGCAGAGCTTTACTGCTACTGAAGGCAAATGAGCATCATGGTCACAAATCTAATACATTCAGGATTGGCACTGTCCATAAGAAATCCAGTTGCTGCCGACTTGATAAACTTAAAGGTACCCCTGACCATTAGGTCCAGTCGTGGCCGACTCAGGTTGCGGCACTCATCTCGCTTTATTGGCCAAGGGAGCCGGTGTACAGCTTTCGGGTCATGTGGCCAGCATGATTAAGCCACTTCTGATGAACCAGAGCAGAGCATGGAAACGCCGTTTACCTTCCCGCCATAGTGGTACCTATTTATCTACTTGCACTTTGACGTGCTTTTGAACTGCTAGGTTAGCAGGAGCAGGGACCAAGCAACGGGAGTTCACCCCGTCGTGGGGATTTGAACTGCCGTCCTTCTGATCGGCAAGCCCTAGGCTCTGTGGTTTAGACCACAGCGCCACCCATTTCCCTTAATAATAAACTTAGAACTTAACTTATAACACTAAACCTTAACACTAAACATACTATGTACAGAACACCACACTAGAACAAAAGAGAGACGGAAAGAGAAAGTGAGTGAAACCCAGGCTCCTTCTGGCCTCTACTATTATCTCTACCTTTCAGAAGAGATAACAGAACCAGTTTAAACCATCTGTACTCAGCTTCTTTGAAGGAATAACCCAAAAAATAACAAACTTTCGGCTTGTTTCTTTCACACAGAGAAGCTTCCAGAACCCTCTTGAATCAATTAGAAAAGGAAAGATCTGTACACATCAGATCAATACTTTCTACACTAAGAAATGCAAACTGGCAATAACACCTCTTTTTGTTTGTGGGTGGGTGTTGGAAGCTGCTGCTGAAGGTCAGAGAATGCATGAAAAGTTCTGTGTGCTTTCTTGTCCTTTTTCACAGCAATTTGCTTATTAAGGATACGTCTCTCTTCTAGGCAAAGGTCTGACCACGTTCATTTCTTGTTTTCAGGGAACAATTGGTTTCAGAGGACCTCCCGGTCTTCCGGGCCCCCCAGGAAAAGCGGTATGTGCCTCTTTTTATATTGCTAGGTTTCTCCAGTGGGCATTTCCAGATGTATCAAGGCCTATTTCTCTTCATTTTTTTACTATCAGCTGTGCACCTAGGGTTGCTCAGGAATTCTAAACAAAGAAACTTGTGCAGCTTGGAAACCAGTGGTTAAAATCAGTGCAGTTTTGAAAAATTCAGCCCACAACCATGATTCAAGATGGTGTCCCATTGCATCCAAACTGTTATGTACTGAGTTGAATAGGATCCAAAATGCAGCAGTCTGATTGGTCCTAGAACAATGGGATTCAGAATGCAACAGTCTGATTGGTCTTAGAACAATAGGATTCAGAATGCAGCAGTCTGATTGGTCCTAGAACAATAAGATTCAGAATGCAGTAGTCTGATTGGTCCTAGAACAATAGGATCCAGAATGCAGCAGTCTGATTGGTTCACAGGAGGCACCCGATCCAGCTCCAGGTGGAAGTGAATTCGCAACCTGATTGGCCTACAGGAGAATCCTGGAATTAGCCAATCATGTGGGGCCCATTGTGTAAATAATGTATATAAAGCAGACCTTCTGGGGGAACTTCCATTCCTCCTCACCACTATGAGCTGAATAAAGAGCATGAAATCCGCTCTCGACTCCGAGTATATTTCACAAACGTAGATGAAAACCTTCTCCTTGATCTCAGGAACCGTTGTGCAGAGTTTGGTTACAATATCTTAAAAGGTGCGCAGAGAACAAACAAGCAACTTTCTGAAATACGGAGTAGATTTGAGTGTTTGGTGGTTGTTGTTTTACGGGACAATGCCCTCTCTAGGCAGCGTTGAGAACTTTGCAATTCTAGCGAGCAAACATCCAGAAAAGGGAAAACTGCAAGAAAAGGGGAATGAAAAGAAAAACTCAGCAGAGCAAGCAACAAATAATGCTGCTCTATTTGGGACACCCCTATTTTGGCTTAATAAATCAAGATATGAACATGACTTCTGCCTGCGCACATAAGCCCCTTTGCTCTTCTCTGACTACGGTGCTGAAGTCTCCAATTAGCCATCATTTCCAGGTTCCTGCAAACTCAGAAAATGTGGTTTCCAGTTTCAGAATAAGCCAAGATCCTGAAAATACTTCAAAATGTGGTTTAGGGAACCTGGCTTCTTCCAAAGCTGGTAACCATAGTGTCAGGGTTGCTTCAAGATCCTAGCTCACAGAGGATCACGCTAGCCAACGGTCATTAAGTAAAAGTCTTTATTGAGTTACAGTTTCCATTCTCAAGCTGCTGCGTGCAACTCTACGTCTAGTAGCTAGACCGGCGAAGCTCCGTCTGAATCTCCGCCCCTCGTACACCAACTTAATATCCTAGCCCTGCTCCACCTTTTCCGCCTGACTGTTCTTCTCTGGGTCCCTCTGCCCCCCTGGGTCTCTTCCTTCCGGGATTCTTCTGACGCTGACCCCCCGGACCCTCCTGTCTCCTTGCGCCGGGCTTTAGGACCCGGCTCCCTTTCCGGGCTGCCTACTGCGCCGCCTTCCTGTGCATTTGAACTTGGCGCGCGCGCCCAACCTTCCACCTTCCGTCTAACCGTCTCTTCGCTCCCAGATGGAGGTGTGGCCACTCCTGACTCGTGCCCTCCCTCCTGTTGTGAGCTGCCAGCGCTTGCCCCCTGGCTCCCTTCCTCTTCCCTGTTCTCTGGCGGTGACGCTGGTCCCGATCTCCAACTGCTCTCCTCTGAGTCCCCTCTGGCTCTATCTTCCTGGGGTGCCCCCCTAAACTCCCCCCTTGCCCTGGCCACTGGTGCTCCTTTCTGTGAATCCTCCGATTCACTGGAAAGGCTCGGAGATCTCGGGTCGTCGTCATCGCTCATCTTTTCTTCTGCCTCCTCCCCTTCGCTCTCTGTTTCCTCCCTTGCCCTTGCCTCTGCTCCTGAACCCCTGACATCCATCCCCGCCTCGAAGCCCCCCACTCCCCCTTCCCCTCCTTCCGGTGCTGGAGCTGGGTGCTGCTGTGTCAAGGGGACGAATGTCGGGTATCGTTCGCTTCCCGTAGCGGGCCTCCTTCCGAAGTCTTCCGGTTCTTCCTCCCTGCTCTCGTCGACGACAGTCACCTCTGCTTCCATCTCTGTGCCGCCGTGCTCGAAACCAGGGTCGTCCCCGAAAACGTCCATGTCCGTCTCTCCCTCACTTCCTCCTGGCGGCGTTGCTCGTCCTGGACCTTCTTGCCACTTCCTGCGCCACTGCTCCTCTGGTCTGTCGTCCCACCAATACGAGGGTTCTGAGGCAGATCCCGAGGGTGACCCCTCCGGGGAACGGACGTCTCGTGTCGGGTCCTCGTCCGAGTCGAACCCCCGGAACGTGCTGGCCGAAAGCGTGGGCGTGAAAAGCCAGTCGTCGAAAAAGTCTGCTGGTATTGGTCTATGTGGGAAGAGGGCATGAAACTCGTGTTTGAGCAGAGGTTCGTCCAAGGCGTAGCCCGGCACCCAGCTGTTCGCACTGGCCGGGGTGCCCTCCTTGGCGAGAAAGTATTCTACCCCTTCTTCCCCCCATCTGGAATCCAAAATCTCTGTGACTTCGTTGATGCGCTCCTTCTGTGCCCCTCCTGCGCGCCCTGTTCTGTCTCTGACCGGACTCGGCGCCGTTCCGGGTTCCTGAAACCTGTGCGGTGCCTTGTAGGGAGTGAGCACCGATCTGTGGAACACCGGATGCATTCTGGAACCTTCCGGAAGCGCCAGCCTGAAGGCCACCGGGTTGATCTGCTCTTCGACTTGATAGGGCCCCAGTTGCTTATGCCCTAGTTTCTTCTTGGCCAACGACCTGGCCGGCACTGCGTGGGCTGCTAACCAGACCCAGTCTCCCACGTGGAGCTCTTCGCCAACCCTTCTACTTTTGTCCGCTTGTACCTTGTATGCGTGCTTGGCCAGCTCCAGGTGGCGCCTCAGCTGATCGTGGACTTCCTGCAGCTCCGACGCGAACGCATCTGCCGTCTGCGGCTCCCCCTCCCCCAGCCTTTCCAGTCCCGGAAAGGTTCTGGGGTGCCTCCCGTTGTTGGCGAAGAACGGCGTGATCCCCGTGGACACGTGCTTCGTGTTGTTGTAGGCGAACTCGGCGAGCGGCAGGTAATCCACCCACGTCGCAGGCTGTTGATTTGCATAACACCTCAAGTACTGCTGCATGATGGCATTGACCCGCTCCGCTTGCCCGTTGGTCTGCGGGTGTCTCGCCGACGCCAGGTTGATCTTGACGTTCAGGAAGCCCATCAGCTTCTGCCAGAAATTCGAGATGAACTGCCGCCCCCGGTCGGACAGAATAGACCGTGGCAGACCGTGAACCTTGAACACGTGGTCTATGAACAGTTTGGCGGTTTGCTCCGCCGTGGTCACCTTCGCACACGGAATGAAATGTGCCATCTTGGAAAACAGGTCCACCACCACCAGCACTGCCGTCTTGCCCCTCGAGCTGGGCAGATCCGTGACAAAGTCCAGGGCCACTCTCTCCCAAGGTTCGACCGGAGTTTGCAGCGGTTCCAACAGTCCGGCCGGCGGTCTATGCACTGGCTTCGCCCTCTGGCAGGTGTCACACCTCGCCACGTAGTCCGCGACCTCCCCTCTCATTCCAGGCCACCAGAAATCCCTGGCGACTAATTCCACCGTCTTCTCCTTGCCGAAGTGCCCAGCCGTGGGCGCGTCGTGCAGCTGCTGCAGCACCTTGGCGCGAAGTTCGTCTCCCGGCACGTAGATGGCCCCTTTACGGATGAGCAATCCATCTCTTAGCTGGAAACCGTCGGCCGCTGCCTTGCCCCTTTGCATCTCTGCCATCTTTGCTTGTGCGAAGGAGTCCCCCTGCAACGCTCGTCGCACCGCCTCCAGGTCCACGGTTGCCGCGGCGCACGCCCACACTGTTGGTGCGAAGATGTGCATGGCGGCCGCTGGCGTTGCGTCCTCCAGATACTGTGGCTTACGAGAGAGAGCGTCCGCCATGATGTTGGTGTCCCCCGGGACATACTCTATTCGGAAGTCGAAGTTCGCAAAGAACTCAGCCCAACGTATCTGCCTCTGGTTCAGGAACTGTGCCGTGCGCCAGTGCTCTAGGTTCTTGTGGTCCGTGCAAACCTGCACCGTGTGCTTGGCGCCGATCAGAAAGTGCCTCCACGCCTTGAACGCTGCATGAATGGCCAGCAACTCCCTGTCCCATATGGTGTAGTTCTGCTCGGACTTGCTGAGCTTCCTGGAGTAAAACGCTCCCGGTCGCCACACCCCTTGCGGGTCTTTCTGCAGCAGGACCGCCCCCACGGCTCTGTCCGAGGCGTCTGTCTCCACCCTCATCGGCTTGCTGGGGTTGACGTGAAGCAGCTGCTCTTCCGACGCGAAGAGACGCTTGAGTGCCTGAAAGGACTGTTCCGCCTGCTCTGTCCAAATGAACTTCTTTTTCTTGGAGCTAAGCGTGTCAGTGATGGCCGCCGTCTGCATAGCGAAGCCCTTGATAAACTTGCGATAGAAGTTCGCAAAGCCGACAAACCGTTGGACCTCCTTCCGGTTGCGCGGGCTCTTCCAATCCAACACCGCTTGAACCTTGGCGCTGTCCATGGCGAGCCCCTTGTCAGACAGCTTGTAGCCCAGAAAATCCACCTCCGTCACGTCAAATTGGCACTTCTCCAGCTTGGCGTAGAGCCTATGTTGCTTTAGCCTGTTCAGCACTTCCTTGACGTGTTTGTCATGCTCCTGTTGCGACTCCGAAAAGATCAGGATGTCATCTAAGAAACAGACGCACGTCTTGTAGAGAAGTCCCGCCAACACGTGATGCATGAATGCTTGAAAAACGTGGGAGCCATTTTGCAATCCAAACGGCATAACTCTATATTCGTAGGTCCCCAGTGGCGTGAACATGGCTGTTTTCCACTCATCTCCCTCCCGCATGCGAATGAGGTTGTACGCCCCTCGCAGGTCCAACTTGGTGAACACTCTGCCCTTCCGCACCTTTGCGAGGAGGTCGTCAATTCGGGGCATGGGGAAGTCCGATGGCTTAGTCACACTGTTCAAGATCCTGTAATCCACTACAAGTCTCTTTTGGGGCGTATCCCGCTTCTTAACGAAGAACACCGGACTGCCTCCCGCTGCCTTGGACTCTCGGATGAAACCGCGCTCCAAATTATGATCTATGAACTCCTTGAGTTCTTGCAGTTCGTCCTCTGACATGGAATACAGTCTCCCCTTAGGCAGCGCCGCCCCTGGCAGCAGGTCAATCTTGCAGTCATATGGCCTGTGAGGTGGTAGCCGGTCTGCCTCCTTCTCGCAGAAAACTTCCAAAAATTCTGCGTACTTGTGGGGAATTGCTTGCAGCGTGCCTAGCAGCAGCTGTGACTCCTCTTCCTCTCCTTCCTGCCTGGGCACGATGCAGTGTTCAGCACAAAAGGAAGAGCCGAAGGTCAGCTGCCTCTGGTACCAAGCCAGCGTTGGGCTGTGCTTGTCCAGCCAACTCATGCCCAACACAATGGGCGTGTCCGATAATTGAGTGACGTTGAAGCTGATGACTTCTTTGTGATTCCCAAGTCGCATCACCATTGGTGGCGTTTGCTGCACCACTTGCCCCCCTAGCAGCTCCCTGCCGTCCACCGTGACAACCTGCAGGGGCAGTGTGGCCGGCAGCAACTGTATAGCATGCTTGTTGACAAAGTCCTGCCCTATAAAGTCCGCATTGCTGCCTGAGTCAATGGTGATTGGCACGTCCATGGTGATGCCATTGGGCAGCTGGAGAGATGCGGTGAGCCTCACCACTGGTTTGGGCGGGAGGGGGTTCACGGGCTGTAAAATCTCTGGGGACTGCATCATTAATACGTCTGGCTGGGCCCCAGTGCCTCTTCCTCCAGCCAGACTGCGTCGTTTCCCTGCTGTGGTCCTCCTTGCTGCGTTGCTGCAGTCACCATTGCTGAGGCTGCAGTGAGCTTGTTGAGCCTCTGGGGACACTCTTTCGCCATATGCCCTGGCTCCTCACAGACGTAACACTTCCTGTTCCCTCTAGGAGGCTTTGCTTTCACTGCTGCTGGTGCTAGGGCTCTGGTTGCTGACTGAGCCCTGGCACCTCCAACCTCCATAGGTTCAGCTCCTCCTCCTGGCGGAGGCGTGGATTGCGTACGCGCTGCTTCTCTGGGAAAGAAGGAGGAGCCCCTGGCTGTTTCGCGCCCTCCACGCCCTTCGTCCCTGCTCCACGGACGTCCTTCCAGCCGCACCCCCACTGCCAGCGCCCTCTGCACGACCTCCTGGGTGGTTCGGGGTCTCTCCCCCCTCGCAATTTCATCTTTCACAGAGCTGTGTAATCCCTCCCAGAACAGGTCTCTTACAGGAGCCGAATCTCTGTCCCATTCTAGGGCACTGGCCAAGGCGAAAAAGCGGGCATGGTACTGCCGTACGCTGGCCCTTCCCTGTTTCAGTCCATGAATCTGTTGCCTAGCAAGATCCACGTCAATGCTTGATAAAAAACACGCATCCATCGCTTTAATAAAGGCATTTGCATTTTGGAGCGCCGGATCGTTATCCCTCCACAAATTGCGCAGCCATGCTCTGGCATCCCCATGCAAATAGGACATGATGAATCCCACTTTCTCTTGCTCATCTCTAAAATCTTTACTCAGCAGTTGCAGTGCACACAGTACGTCTGCTCTAAAATTGGGATACTGTTGCAGGTTCCCATCGAAGTGAGAGACCAGACCGCCTGTGCGTCTCCCCAAACCAATCCCCTCTGGTTTGGGTGTCTGTTGCCCTTGCTTCGTAAGCACTTCCAACCTGACCTGGAGATCCCTGTAGGCGGCAGCTGCGTCCTCCTCTCTCTTCCTGGATGCGAGAGCCTCGGCATTCAGCTGTGACACTGCTTCTCTGAGTTCCGCTATCTGCTGTTCAGCCGTCATGTCGGCTGCCGTTCGTGAGCTCGCTAGTAGGCACCTGCTTCTCTCCTCTCCTCGAGGCTGTAGATGCCCACAATTCTTCAGACGGAGCTTACTGTCAGGGTTGCTTCAAGATCCTAGCTCACAGAGGATCACGCTAGCCAACGGTCATTAAGTAAAAGTCTTTATTGAGTTACAGTTTCCATTCTCAAGCTGCTGCGTGCAACTCTACGTCTAGTAGCTAGACCGGCGAAGCTCCGTCTGAATCTCCGCCCCTCGTACACCAACTTAATATCCTAGCCCTGCTCCACCTTTTCCGCCTGACTGTTCTTCTCTGGGTCCCTCTGCCCCCCTGGGTCTCTTCCTTCCGGGATTCTTCTGACGCTGACCCCCCGGACCCTCCTGTCTCCTTGCGCCGGGCTTTAGGACCCGGCTCCCTTTCCGGGCTGCCTACTGCGCCGCCTTCCTGTGCATTTGAACTTGGCGCGCGCGCCCAACCTTCCACCTTCCGTCTAACCGTCTCTTCGCTCCCAGATGGAGGTGTGGCCACTCCTGACTCGTGCCCTCCCTCCTGTTGTGAGCTGCCAGCGCTTGCCCCCTGGCTCCCTTCCTCTTCCCTGTTCTCTGGCGGTGACGCTGGTCCCGATCTCCAACTGCTCTCCTCTGAGTCCCCTCTGGCTCTATCTTCCTGGGGTGCCCCCCTAAACTCCCCCCTTGCCCTGGCCACTGGTGCTCCTTTCTGTGAATCCTCCGATTCACTGGAAAGGCTCGGAGATCTCGGGTCGTCGTCATCGCTCATCTTTTCTTCTGCCTCCTCCCCTTCGCTCTCTGTTTCCTCCCTTGCCCTTGCCTCTGCTCCTGAACCCCTGACACATAGTTTCCTGGTTTGGCTGAAATGTGAAACTATGTTTAATTGGAGAGATCTTGCTTTTTCTGCATATTATTAAGCCAATATATGGTCACCTGAAAATGACCTTCGACTTTGAGCAAGAATGGGTAGTGAACCTAAACCATACACTATTCAGTCAGAAAGATAAATTCAACTTCATCATACAACTTGAATAAATTTAGCTTTAGCGGTTCTTTATTTTTGCTAAATGAAAAGAACAGGGGAGAAAAGTTTTGAAAACCACATCCGCTAGTGGAACAGGAATGAATGAAAATATGACACTTTTTTTTGGAAATGATTTAATAGTGCATGTGGGAGCTGGAGCCAAATCTCTCCATGGTTGGAATAGCAGAGCATCAATGGGAGTTAAATTTAAGTGGGTCTACTCTTAAGCATGAAAATCAGGGTCCACGCCATAATATTCCTTTTAAAAAATGCATGTAGCCAAAGAATGCTGCAGATAAATTGCATTTGGCACATAAAATAAATTAAAAAATTTTTAAAAAGTGAGTATATATGTTTTAAACTAGCACAAGATTCAAAACGGGATCCTGAAAAAGACATTTTCTATGATAAATTCTTTTTAAATACTTTTACATAAGTGGGGGTCACAGGGGCTTGTCACCAATTCGAGACTGGACAAGTAGAAATGAAACAAAAGGATGCAAAATCTTAAAAGACCAGGGAGCATAGATAATCCTCTCTCTCCCTGAATAGACACATATTTGCTTGCAGGTACATCTTTCTTCCCAAACTTCATGTTTCCAGAGCATATCAGTTGGCTTTCACACAACTTAATAGTAGTGCATGCTCTGGTTATGTCCTGCTTGGACTACTGCAATGCGCTCTACGTGGGGCTACCTTTGAAGGTGACCCGGAAACTACAACTAATCCAGAATGCGGCAGCTAGACTGGTGACTGGGAGCGGCCGCCGAGACCACATAACACCAGTCTTGAAAGACCTACATTGGCTCCCAGTATGTTTTCGAGCACCATTCAAAGTGTTGGTGCTGACCTTTAAAGCCCTAAATGGCCTCGGTCCAGTATATCTGAAGGAGTTCTACCTGGACACTGAGGTCCAGCGCCGAGGGCCTTCTGGCGGTTCCCTCACTGCGAGAAGCCAAGTTACAGGGAACCAGGCAGAGGGCCTTCTTGGTAGTGGCGCCCGCCCTGTGGAACCCCCTCCCACCAGCTGTCAAAGAGAACAACTACCACCAGATTTTTAGAAGACATCTGAAGGCAGCCCTCTTTAGGGAAGCTTTTAATGTTTGATGGATTACTGTATTTTAATATTTGGTTGGAAGCCACCCAGAGTGGCTGGGGAAGCCCAGCCAGATGGGCGGGGTATAAATAACAGATGATTATTATTGTATTATTATTATTATTATTATTAATGTGTGAAAATGGCCCAGACCATTGTGAAATAGAATGACAAAAGGCTTTTTCTGCTTTTTCATTTCAGGGGCCTCGTGGGGATCGGGGCCCTCAGGGGTTCCGAGGACCCAAAGGCGATACTGTAAGTACATTTCTATTTTTTTGTACTATACTTACTAATATCACCATCATCATTATCTATATTATTTCTATGCATGTGCTATTTTACTTAATGTTACGTTTTTGTTCCATTAAGAGTTTTGTTCCACTGCCTATATTTGAAAGGTGCTGGAGTGCAGAGAGAACTAGGACGACAAGAAATGGGAAAACGTCAAAGGAACAATTACTAAGAGAAATGGCTGTTGTGTCTGATGGAGAATGACACAGCCTTTAAGGCTCCACTGCATTCTCTAAGTTTTGCTAGTGCTGTAAGGAAGACTTCTGAAGGAAGATTCCCTTCACATTCCTCAGCATTCAACCCTCTCTTTGTTTTATTTATTTATTTTATCTTTCGTTTATTGAATTTATATACCGCCCTATACCCGGAGGTCTCAGGGCGGTTCACAGAAAAGATCACAATATATAAAATCAAAATAAGAACAATAACCCAGTAACATCTCCCCTCAAAAAAGAGCCACATTTTTAAAGGGCATAGGATGTACAGGTGAAACTTGGAAAATTAGAATATTGTGGAAAAGTTCATTTATTTCAGTAATTCAACTTAAAAGGTGAAACTAATATATGAGATAGACTCATGACATTCAAAGCGAGATATGTCAAGCCTTTATTTGTTATAATTGTGATGTTTATGGAATACAGCTGATGAAAACCCCATAACACCTTCCATAACACCTCAGCAGTGCCACAGGCTGATAGCATCCATGCCACGCCACATTGAGGCAGTAATTGATGCAAAAGGGGCCCAAACCAAGTACTGAGTACATGTGCATGCTTTTACCTCTCAGAGATCCAATATTGGTCTATTTGCAATCCTTGTTTTGCTGATTTCATTTAATATTTAAATTTTCTGAGATTGTTAATTTGGGGGTTTCATCAGCTGTACACCATAAACATCACAATTATAACAAATAAAGGCTTGACATATCTTGCTTTGCATGTCATGAGTCTATCTCATATATTAGTTTCACCTTTTAAGTTGAATTACTGAAATAAATGAACTTTTCCACAATATTCTAATTTTCCGAGTTTCACCTGTAAATTGGATCAACAAAAGGCCTGGTTAAAGAGGGACGTTTTTGCCTGGTGCCTAAAGGTGTACAATGAAGGCGCCAGGCGAACTTCCCTGGGGAGAGCATTCCACAGACGGGGAGCCACTGCAGGGAAGGCCCCGTTCTTGTGTTGCCACTCTCTGGACCTCTCGAGGAGGAGGCACATGAAGAAGGGCATCAGAAGATGATCTCAGGGCCCGGGTAGGTTCATATGTTTTGATGATACTTTGTTGGCCACAAGTAATGCTTGTTAAGAGTTTTTCTGCTCTCTGCTCCTAGGGCAGACCAGGACCCAAAGGAACACCAGGAACTGCTGGACCCTTAGGAGAACCTGTAAGTCTTGCTGTCGTCGTTAACATGAAGCTATTTTTGATGCTAAGTTCGTAGCAAGGGAACGTGTGTGCCCTGTTTGATAGAAATACGGTGACCCTGAAGCTCAAGATATTACTTCTTTTATTGAACAGGATTTGCATGCCACTTAATCATCTAAACCTCAGTCTCAGTTACAGGAGACGCTAAATGTGTCTCTCAGTATGGTGGCTGGCGTTCTCCTTATCTCTTGAGTCTCCGTCTGCACTGTGCATTTAAATCAGTGTCATACCGCTTTAAACCGTCATGCCTCCCCTCCCCACCCCAATAATCCCAGGAACTGTAGTTTCTTAAGGGTGCTGAGAGTTGTTAGGTGACACGCTATTCCCTTCACTGAACTACAATTTCCAGAGTTCAGACTGGCCCTTAAACCACTCTGAGAACTGTAGCTCTGTGAGGGTAAGTAGGGGGTCTCCGAATAACTCTCGACACCCTTCAGTTTCCAGGGTTCTTTGGGGGATGCCTGTTGAAAAAGGAACGATACAGCTTTAAACACATAGTGCAGATGGAGCCTAACTTACTGGTGTTATAAGAATGCTAAGGTCTTATATACCGTATTTTTCGCCCTATAGGATGCACTTTTTCCCCTCCAAAAATGAAGGGGAAATGTGTGTGCGTCCTATGGGGTGAATGCAGGCATTCGCTGAAGCCTGGAGAGCAAGAGCGGTCGGTGCGCACCGACCCTTCTAGCTCTCCAGGCTTCAGGAAGCTATCTGCAAGCTTTGGGAGCCAAGGCTTGCGGACAGCAGCCTGTAGCCCGAAACCCGGGGAGCGCAGCAAGCCTTGGCGCAACTTCCCACCGGGCTCCGAAGGCTTGCGGATAGCAGCCTGTTCTGGGGGCTGGGGGGGAAATATATTTTTTTTCTTTATTTCCCCCCCCCAAAAAAAAAACTAGGTGCGCCCTATGGGCCGGTGCACCCTATAGGGCGAAAAATACAGTATATACCGGTATATATATGGAATAAATGTTCATAAATGTATAAGGCAAACACAGATGCATAAATATAGTGTCTGAAACAGTACAGGAGAGCAATCCTGAAGCCATTTTGACTCTCCCAAATTGACCTCAAATATTTATCTGCAAAGAGGAAGGAAATGGGGAAAGCTTTCCAGTTGTCTTTGGACTGTAGGGACTTACACCTCCCTGTAAATACAGCCTGGCAAGTATCTGTTAAGCTGAGCACACTATCAATATGCACAAGAGATTCAGGAACTAAGTATTTACCATCTCCAAGGAATGGCCAGTCTATCCAGAAAAGGCAATCAGATATGGCATTATCAGGTATCCTGGCAGACAGGAGAGAAGCAACACGCTCAAATTTCTGCTGGGGACAACCTCTTTCTGTGATGTATGTATGGTGTTTTTGGGGGGTGGTCTTGAGCTACAGGGTAGGCAATTTCAAAAGTCTATATAAAAGCTTTCACACCAATGTTCTGGGTTCCTCTCCTCCCTCCCTGCGTGGGGGGAATGGGGGAATCCTGTTGCAACAGTTTAATAAAGATCAGGCTTACTAGCTGTTTTGCTTCTCAACATTCTCTGGTTGGCCTCTGCTATTTTCTCCTACCGATAGAGAACCTACTTAAGGACTCTATACGGGCTCTTTGATACCCCATAAGGGAAAAAGGAGCAGTTTTTTCTTGTAACACTGGTAATTTGTGCTGAGAGGGGAGAGCGCTGCACTTAAAGGCAGAACTAAACAATTAAGGGTCTTGGGTGGACAGGGGTATCTGTGATGTTTTTTTAATTCCACGCCGCCGCCCCCCACTTAATCATGGTGTCCTCCACTATTTCAGGGCATGCCTGGAAAAGATGGGAGAGATGGGACTCATGGACTCGATGGTGAGAAGGTTTGTAGTCCTGTTTACGAACCCTGTCAAAGTATGCACAAAGCACATAGTTTAACGTTTCCCCCTCCCCTCTTCCTGCAAATTCCTATACGTTCTAATTGCTATTGGTGCAAAATACCTTTGATTTACGGTTGCCAATCTAAGCAATACACATTGCCATGCGCAATTTCATATCTGTAACAATTGCAATGATTTTGGTATACACTTTGACGCAACATTGTCAGTTTATTCAGAAATGCTTATCTGAGCGTTTGTTGTTGTTTTCTTCTTATTTTTTGCGTAATGCTTGCACATCATATGCTCGAATGCAAACAAAGGTATATCATGTTAAACAGTTCAAAGGTGGAAATGAATAAAACTATGTCTGTCCGTCCGTCCGTCCGTCCCCCCCCCCCAAGAAAAAGGACATAAAGAAAATCTGTTGAAAAGCAGCATCCAAGGCATAAAGAACTGCTTTGCTGGATCAGGCCCAAAGGCTACCAAGTCCAGCCTCCTTTTCTTACGGTGGCCAGTCAGACATCTGGGGGGAAACCCCTGGCCATTCCTCCTATGCTTCCTGGCCACTTCCCCCCGCCCCACTGCCCCAGAGATCAGGGCTCTGTGCACCACACAGAGCCATCACATGCTCCTTGAACTAGACTGCTGCCCCCTAGTGCAGCCAGGACATTGCCTTGTTGCTGGTGTAGAAATAAGATTCAGTAACATGTACAAAAATGCATTATGCAATTGCTTTGCCAAAATGTGTATATTGGGGGGGGGTGTTACATTTAAAGATGTGTATACAGTGGTACCTCAGGTTACAGACGCTTCAGGTTACAGACGCTTCAGGTTACAGACTCCGCTAACCCAGAAATAGTACCTCGGGTTAAGAACTTTGCTTCAGGATGAGAACACAAATCGTGCAGCGGCAGCACGACAGCAGCAGGAGGCCCCATTAGCTAAAGTGGTACCTCGGGTTAAGAACAGACCTCCAGAACGAATTAAGTTTTTAACCCGAGGTACCACTGTATTGGGAGAAATGTGCTGATGAATTTTCGTGAGGACTCTTTTTTTAAAAAAAGGCAAGCTGATACGGAAATAGGGAGAACTGCACCTCAAGTTAGATAAATGAAAAACTCAGTATTTTACTTACTTGATTCGTATTTTTTGTAGTCACTATTTCACTATATTGTGGGGGGAAATTATTTAAAATCTGAAGGAAGGAAGGAAGGAAGGAAGGAAGGAAGGAAGGAAGGAAGGAAGGAAGGAAGGAAGGGTTGGGATATTTTTGAAGCTTAGAAAAAGAAAAAGGAAAAACTGAGAAAAACAGAAATTAGCAGATTCACTTATCTCTAACATAGGTTCACATAGCACAGCTGCCACCAGCCTGTAAAACCCCACTTATTTTCAAAGATTGCATTCAGTGGTTCTACTGCGTGGTGCCACTTTACTCTCATTAAGTAAATGCATTGATTCTCCTGGCTTGAAATGAACCCCGAACCCCAAAAGAAAAAGAAATATTCTACAGAAGTGTACAACGGGCTGAATTGCTGGACCCTCTCTTAAATTTCTCTGGCGACGTTAGTGCTCCAGTAGGCTGAACAACCCGCACACCCACATTATTTTGCATTTTACAGGGCGATGCTGCTCGCTTTGGTGTTCCTGGAGAAAAGGGTCCAAATGGACTTCCTGTGAGTATTCTTCCACAGAAAACATCTTGGTGGGGGGGACAATTTATATATTTATTACATTCATCCAAGGAGTTTGAGGTGTTGTATATGTATGTCCAACCACATCAACAGCTTGGGTAGGGCTGCGACCATTTCCTGTTTTCTAGAACACTCAGTGGTGAATTTAATTCTCTGTTGCTTCCATGTTTTCTGACCTTGATGACGCTCTCCGCTTCAGGGACTACCTGGAAGACCTGGAACTAAAGGAGAAAAGGGTCAACCAGTAAGTAAAGCCTTTTATTTAATGTCCTTAGAAGTGTGTGAGTTGCTTTAAGCCGGCGCATTTACTCTGTGATGGATACTCTTTGCCACCAAAGGTTGTCCTGGGTCGCCACCTGTCGGCAAGACCACCACAGCATCTCCTCAGCTTTGCTCACCTGTATTTGACAGCTAGCCTGGGGGTCTGTCCCCCATCTGACCGGGTGGCAAACTTTTGCAAATGTAAACACAGACTTAATGGAATGCACTGGTCACTTTTCATTCTCTGTCCTCTGGTAGGGTGTTCCGGGAGAGATGGGAGGAACCGGTCCTTCAGGAGAGCCAGGTATACCTGTACGTATCTCATCCATGCATGCTCCATGCTTGTCAATAACACTCATCCTTCCAGGTTGCTCTGCGTCACTGTTGATGACGAGCTCAGAGCCATCTTCATTCCCTCTGCTTCTGACGTACAGATTGCAGGTGCCGTCCAAAATGGCTCTGCCCACAATGAGAAAGAGAAAGCGAGAGTGACTGAGAGCGCTATCAGTTCTCCTGAGGCTTGCTGAGTGCAACAAAATCTCTAGGGGAAAGACCGAAAAGGGGGCAAGGAACCAGCAAACTCAGCAATGGCTGTGTTCAATGAAAGGTTGACTCACGGTTTCTGGGGTGGTGGACAGGAGGTAAGACAGAAAACCATGTGTGGACAGGAGAATTAGGAGTGGAATAGAGAATTCTGGTTTCCTTGGAACACCCTGAGCAGGACACACACCACACTGCAAAATTTTGCAACCATTTGAGCTCAGAACCCTTGTAGATCTATTGCAAACCTCCCTGAGATCCACCAGCAGATAGATCTCCATGTGGGTCCCGCCCACCCTGATGCAGAACAATGGCTTTGAATAGCGGGACTGGATTGTTTGCAAATGCACCACATATGACCTTCTTTTATTTTTCTCAGGGAGATCGTGGGATCCCTGGGGAGAGAGGCGACCCTGGTCCAAGGGGATCTTCTGTAAGTAACCAGTAATCCCGTTTAAAAGCATTATTGCTCATCTTAGTCACATGCTAAACTTCCATCGAGGTGGAGTCCATCTCCTTTCGTCCCAGAATACACCTGTCCTGTTCTCTCTGTGACTGCGATTCCTACCCAGTGCTTACCAAAATTAAGTTAAGAGTAGAAAGGATAATGGATGGTGAACTTTTCAACATCTGCCTGTCAATTGCCTTCCTCTTAAAATATCACGGCATTAAGAAGCCACTTTAATTCGGAGTCTTCAGCTCAAGGTAAATATTTGTTTTCATTTTGCATCTAATGAGCTCTAGCAATTGACTCGCAGCAGGCAGTATGTTTGTGTGTTTTAAATCTCTCTCTTCTCTTTTATTTGATCAAAAACGCACACATAGGGCATCTTAGCTGATTTCTTGCAAGTGCCTTGGGCCAGTCATCAAGCAGCAGAATAAGGCATTTCCCCGGGGAAGGAAATAAGCTGGAAAACCATACTCCTTACTCATAATTATAAAGCGAAGGAATAAAAGGGTAACTGGAGAACTGCGAGAAAATAACAGGAAAACTGTATGTGTTGATGGTTGCATGAGAAGCATGTTCTACCCTAAGGGCTCTTGCAGACAACCTGTTTATTGAGGACGCACCCTGATTTGCTTGCAAGGCAAATTGAACAATGTTGGCTCTTTACTGAGCATTTATTCCAACTTGTAGATGCTGCCAAATTGTCATCCACAAGGCATTTTTTTCATCACTTTCCTTATTGCAAGAATTTTGATCTTTTGGGGAAGTGACTTTCTTGTGCAAAAACTCCCAACTGACTACAGTTGCACAATCTGCATTGTTGGTTTGTGATGGAATCCCATCTGAAAATAGTGAAAGTCTCAAAGTGCGCTCAGATTGTTTCCTACCCAGGGCAGAGAGGATGCTCAAATTCCATGTATTGTTCTTCCATGGTGCTCCTCAAACTCTTCCAAAGTTGCCTCCGGCCTGACAGCATTCTGCAGCAGGGAATTCAAACACATCGGTTTAGGTTTCCACAATGGATTGAAGCATTCTTTCACCTTGTGGAGAGCTGTGTGAAGCCTGGGCGCGCTGAGCTCGCCACGCCCAGCCTTCGGCATGCAGGCAACTCTCCGCAAGCCCCGGGAGCCCAGCGCAGGGCTCCCGCGCCTTGCGGAGATCTGCGCGAAGCCTGGAGAGCGAGAGGGGTTGGTGCGCACCGACCCCTCTCGCTCTCCAGACTTCAGCGAAAGCCTGCATTCGCCCCATAGGACGCACACACATTTCCCCTTCATTTTTGGAGGGGAAAAAGTGTGTCCTATGGGGCGAAAAATACGGTAAGTCAGGATAAATTCAGGATGATGGCTTTGTCATCGTGTAAACTCTCCAGAAACAAATCAGAACATTTCTTTTTTAAAAATTAAATTTGCTGATTATTTTTTATTGCTTTTCAACAAAATTTAGGAATTTACATCAAATTAATTTAAATTTAATACATATTTAAAAGTTGATCTCCCACCTTTTCTTACACTTGTGTCCTTCTCCCTCTTTCGCTGCATTATAAAACATATTTTTATCTACTTGCCAATTTCTTACTTAAGATCATTTTCCATCGGCTGTGCATATTTCAATCCCTGCCCTTCCTTTTATTGACTATATTTCCCATAGAAAACCAAATTACTCTTCACTTTGCCAAACCATAGAAATAATCCATATTAAAAACTTCCCTTTCCTTTCACCTTACTAGCGCAAAGTTCTGATCATTGTTGGTACAAATTTCATTGATTTTCTTCTTCCAAAGCTTTAGTCTATTTAAAAAATCCTTTGGGTGTACTCTTTTTCTGTTGTCGCCATAAATAAATTTGTAAACTGCCCTTGATCTGCAGATCTTAGAGCCAGTGTGGTGTAGTGGTTAAGAGCGGTAGACTCGTAATCTGGTGAACCGGGTTCGGTTCCCCACTCCTCCACATGCAGCTGCTGGGTGACCTTGGGCCAGTCACATTTCTTTGAAGTCTCTCAGCCTCACTCACCTCACAGAGTGTTTGTTGTGGGGGAGGAAGGGAAAGGAGAATGTTAGCCGCTTTGAGACTCCTTCAGGTAGTGATAAAGCGGGATATCAAATCCAAACTCCTCTTCTACTCTTCTTCTTCTTCTGTTCACGACATAAACGCTCCATAATAATCTGACCTCCATGTAAGCTCTGTGTGAGCAAATCAGAATGATTGTTCGATAAACAAGTTGTCTGGAGGATTCCCAAGGCAGAACACTGTTGTAGGGAAGACCATGACCAAGTGACGACTGGGACTGCTCATTCTGCCCAGAGCAACTTCAAGGCCTGTCATTTTCTACCTTCCTAGGGTATTTTATCTTCAAGCTGAGTGGGAGAGCCCTCTTTGGAGATTTCTGCTCGCCCCAAGCATCGCAAAGTGGTCATGCTGCCACAAATACCCATAGCTGTCAACTTACAGATTTGAAAATAAGGGACCAGCAGCCTCGAAAATAAGGGATCAGCAGCCAAAATAAGGGATTTTGCTTAGCTTATACATAGATCCGGCACTGATGGAGCTTGAAAGGGATGCAGAGGGAGAAATCACTACATTAAGATGCTGCACTGGTTGGAGGGTATGCTAAGCAGCACGTCGGGGCTGCCGTCGTCCTGGTGCGAGGAGTTCCATCGGACCTTCACCACCCGAGAGAGAGGGAAGGAGGGAGAGAGACTCTCACCCACACCACCTGCAAGCCCGGCATGAGGTGGTTGCGGAGCTGCGGCAGCTGCTGAAGCGCCACCCTTCTGCGTCCTTCCCCATCCCCTCCTCTTCCTCCTCCCTCAGGCTGCCTCCTCAGCCGCCGCTGCCACCTCCAGCTTCCCCTAGCAGCACGGCGGAAGTCTCACAAGAGAGGGGCTGCCTGCCCAACCGCCGCCACCTGTCTCCTCATGATGCGCCCCTGAGAGGGAAAAAGGAGAGACGGAGACGCGGCAGCTCGTGTGCGCTTTCTCGCGCGCGGTGGAGGACCCCGAGCCGCTGCTTCCCTCTTGAGCCGGGCGAGCATGAAACCTGGGAAATTTAAGGGACATCATCAATAAGGGACAGCAGCGGGACATGGCGCTGGGATAAGGGAGTTTCCCGTCAAATAAGGGACGGTTGACAGCTATGCAAATACCATTTCTTTCCTTTTCAGGGACCAATTGGTTTGCAAGGCCCCATGGGAGCACCAGGTGTAAGAGGCTTTCAGGTGAGTCTATTAAGCAACAGCAACAACTTAGCACACAGCTGAGGAACCTTCTCTGCATCGTGGACTTCAAGAAATAAGTGGGGCACAATTGGGGAAGCTATCTTATGAGAACAGTTGGGTGGGGGGGGGGATATTCTATGCTAGTCCTGCTCAGAGTAGACTTATTATGCAGAGTAATTGTTGGCTATTTGCAGATTAGTTGCGCTGCAGAAGGCGTGCTGGGGAGACCACACATTACAAGGAACGCAAAAGTAACTTTTGCTAGGTTTTAATAACAAAAACAAAAACTCCTTTTACAATATATCCGTAAGCATGACCCATCCACCAGGGTACTGAGAGAGCTAGGTGCTGCTCTTTATATACTATAAAAGGTAAAGGGACCCCTGACCATTAGGTCCAGTCGTGGCCGACTCTGGGGTTGCGGAGCTCATTTCACTTTACTGGCCAAGGGAGCCGACGTACAGCTTCTGGGTCATGTAGCCAGCATGACTAAGCTGCTTCTGGCGAACCAGAGCAGTGCACGGAAACGCCGTTTACCTTCCCGCCGGAGCGGTACCTATTTATCTACTTGCACTTTGACGTGCTTTCGAACTGCTAGGTTGGCAGGAGCAGGGACCGAGCAACAGGAACTCACCCCGTTGCGGGGATTCGAACCGCCGACCTTCTGATCGGCAAGTCCTAGGCTCTGTGGTTTAACCCACAGCACCACCCGCGTCCCTTATATACTATACCCAACAGCTTAATTAACATAACTTAACAGCACCTGCTATACTGCTTCACAGCTGTAAAACTAGGTCAAGTGATCTGGCCCTTAAAGACATGCACATCTTGTGGAACAATAATGAAACCTAAAAATTAAAGAAACCATTCAGCATTAATAAGTATGACTAACTTGGGTTCATTGCTTTCAGTGGGTCTACTCTGAGTAGGAGTTGGTTGGATACAACCCTTTGACTTCACTCAAGGCCACATGCAACACAGCAGAACATTTCCTCTCTTCCTCCTCGCCCCTGGCAAAGGCCTTTTAATCTTGGGTCCCTTCCAAGTGTGGCTGGAGTTAGGGGTCAGTAAGATGGGGCAGCTGTCAGTGCTGTGACCCATTAAGGGCCCCCACAGACATAGGCTGCATATGCACCATGGGTGGAATTCAATGTGGGGAATTCATGAGTGGAATGAGGTCCACTTGCACAATGAGACTCCTCCCCTTTCCCTCCATGGCCCCCAAACCTGCTTTGGGTTCCCCAAAATTCTCCAGAGCAGGTTTAGAGGGCATGTGGGAGAGGGAGGAAAGGAAAGTCCCATTGCATGAGTAGACCTCTTTCCAGTTGTGGAACATCTATGTTAAATCACACCTCATACTTTTAAAGCACGTAGCTTCCCCCAGAGAATTCTGGGAACTGTAGTTTGCCCCCTTACAGATCTGTAGTTCCCAGCACCCTTAATAATCCAGCACTGGCTTGGCTCCGTCAGTGCGTTTGCACCACGCTGACGTCCTCGCCCCTCACCCTCTGAGTAAAAACCACTTTCTGGGAAACCAGCATAGCAACTCCACCCAGTGACCTGCTTCTGTTGCTTTGTGGTAAAATGCCTTTGTTGCTTATTATTATTTTTTTAGGGTCGTAAAGGGTCCAGTGGGGAGCCTGGCCTTCCTGGTCCCACCGGAATCCGTGGCGGGTCTGGTGAAAGGGTAAGAAAAAAGGAGCGTCTCCACCCCCATCATTCTGCTCGGACGCTGAGGTCCAGCGCCGAGGGCCTTCTGGCGGTTCCCTCATTGTGAGAAGCAAAGCTACAGGGAACCAGGTGGAGGGCCTTCTTGGTGGTGGCGCCCGCCCCCTAGAACGCCCTCCCATCAGATGTCAAAGAGATAAACAACCACCTGACATTTAGAAGACATCTGAAGGCAGCCCTCTTCAGGGAAGTTTTTAATGTGCGACATTTTAATGTATTTTAAATATTTGTTGGAAGCCTCCCACAGTGGTTGGAGAAACCCAGCCAGATGGGCGGGGTACAAATAATAAATTATTATTATTATAAAGAAAGTGGGAAAGTTGAGAACAGCGGCTTACTTAACTTCACACAAAATAACAGCGCTATTTTCGCTACGTAGGGTTGCCATATTAACATAGCAACATGTGCGTAGACCTAAGTCCTATTAGATCCAATGATACTTATTCCCAGGTATATGTGCAGTGAAGGCTTGGTCTCAAGAGGCAGGGAGTTCCAAAGTTCCAAACGAAGCATCCCATAAGAAAGGACAGGGAATGCTTCTTTCAAATGATGACATTGCAACACCTGCCTGCATCGTGTGGGGTTTCTCCTCTGCAGAAGTTCTGCCTGCAGAGTGATGTGCAGCAAAACCCACCTCCTTGCTGCAGGTGCCCCTCTTTCTTGACAGCAAGTCAAGCACCTCACAGCTGGTGAGCAGAGGACTCAATTCTAGCTCTCTCTGCGGTCCAGAAGGCACCTCTCATAAGCACGTTTAAAGGGGCTTTAAAACCCTAATTAAGCATTAGGGCTGCCCCCCCCCATCCCAACTGATTCAATTTGGACCTGTATACCTGAAGGAGCATCTCCACCCCCATCGTTCAGCCCGGACACTGAGGTCCAGCTCTGAGGGCCTTCTGGCAGTTCCCTCACTGCGAGAAGCAAGGTTACAGGGAACCAGGCAGAGGGCCTTCTCAGTAGTGGCACCCACCCTGTGGAACGCCCTCCCACCAGATGTCAACTATCTGACTTTTAGAAGACATCTGAAGGCAGCCCTCTGTGTAGGAACGTTTTGAATGTTTGATGTTTTAGTGTGCTAATTGTTTTCAATTTGTTGCAAGCTGCCCAGAGTGACTGGGGCAACCCAGTCAGATGGGTGGCATATAAGTAAATTATTATTACAGTCACACCTCGGGATAAATGTGCTTCAGATTGAGCGTTTTCAGGTTACGCTCTGCGGCGACCTGGAAGTAATGGAGCGCGTTACTTCTGGGTTTCGCCACTCGCACATGCACAGACAATCAAAATGATGTCACGCGCATGTGCAGAAGCGGCAAATCACGACACGTGCAGACGCGCAGACGTGGGTTGCGTTTGCTTCAGGATGCGAACGGGGCTCCGGAACGGATCCCGTTCACATCCAGAGGTACCACTGTATTATTATTATTATTATTATTATTATTATTATTATTATTATTATTATTAATTATTCAGGGCCTGGATCAGGGGAGGGGCGTGGACAGCCCTAAGGGAAACTGATGCTGTCACCTAATTAAGGCATTTAAAACTGATTAATCACTTGGGTTTTTAAAAAAATCCATTTGAGCACATGGCACACGTTCCCTGCTGGAAGGTGCCACGTTTTGCCCTTCCTCCTGACTATGCTTCTGCAAGTGTCCACAAGGGGTAGGAAAATAAAATGAAAAATACCTGCTGCCATTGTGCATGTTACAGGTTAGGTGCAAGCCTGATCTCTTTCTATAACCTATGAAGCAACCTGTGCAGGATTCCCGTTGGGGCACCTGCTTAGCTGCTGTGAAGCAGGACTTTGGCCTGCAGGGCTCTCCTTATGTCTTTATCCATAAAATTGCTTCGCTGTTGTGCTAACTTTCTTCTTGTTCCCAGGGCCCTGGTGGAGTTTCTGGACCGAAAGGTAACCAGGTAAGCTATAATGTCAATAATCTGTGCCCGTATCTGTATCTTCTTTGTCCCTTCCCCTCCCCTTCCATCCCATCCCATCCCCCCTCAAACTTAAGGTCTGGTTCAAATATTTAAAAATGATCCCCGCTGTCAAAAGGTAAGAGGTGGCTCTTCTTCTTTGACGATCGATCCCTCGTAGCCGAGTAAGATTGTCTTCCATAAACACGGTTTTAACAGTGAGTCCGTAAGTGACTGCGGAGGCCAATTCTGGATCCACACGTCCTTCCACAGTAGGGACACTGGTTTCCGGGCAGGAGTTGATCACGGTGAGGGTTTGCCAAGCGTGCCTTACTGCTAGCATGTTTCTCCCTTGCGTCCTGAGTTCGAGTGTCTTCAAAACCCATGACGCCTTTGGTAAAGGCTGTTCTCCAATTGGAGCGCTCAGAGGCCAGTGTTTCCCAATTGTCGGTGTTTATGCAAGATTTTTTAAGATTTGCCTTGAGAGAGTCTTTGAACCTCTTTTTTTAAAAAAAAATAATAATAACAGCAAAAACAGAACACCAACAGAAAAGGAAAAATGAAATTGGGGGGAAAAACACAGTTCACAATCATTGAAAACAAACATACTGATTGTATAGTACTCCCCCTCAGCTTCCCTCCTCCACAATTTGACTTCTTTAGATCTCTATCTCCACATTTATCCTTGCATTCTCCAAATTTATCGTTATTTGGATTCTTTTATCTCTTTTCTTTTCCAATTCACACATATACTTTACATTTTTATTCTAGGCATATTAGCATCTCTTTCTTAGAACAATACCTTAACATATAATCTCCGAAACATTTCCATTCCTTTTAAAATTTTTGATTTTGAACCTCTTTTGCTTTCCATTTTTAAGTTTGGAATAGAGTAGTTGCTTTGAAAGACGATAATCAGGCATCCGTACAACATGACCAGTCCAATGACGTTAATGCTGAAGAATCATTTCTTAAACACTGGGGATCTTTGCTTTTTCCTGGCATTGGTCATTCTCTGTATAGCTGCTAGGCTTTCTCTCATACCTGGGCAACTGGCGCCACCTTTTGCTTGAACAGAGTACAGGCACATTCAAGATCCCCAGAATGGTGTGTTTGCATAATATCACGCAAGACCCAGGAGTCAGCAACCTTTTTCAGCCATGGGCCAGTCCACCGGCCCTCAGACCTTGTGGGGGGCCAGACTATATTTTTTTTTAATATATGAACGAATTCCTATGCCCCACAAATAACCAAGAGATGCATTTTAAATAAAAGCACACATTCTACTCATGTAAAAACACCAGGCAGGCCCCACAAATAACCCAGAGATGTGTTTTAAGTAAAAGGACACATTCTACTCATGTAAAAACATGCTGATTGCCAGACCGTCCACAGGCTGGATTGAGAAGGCGATTGGGCCGCATCCGGCCCACGGGCCTTAGGTTGCCTACCCCTGCGCAAGACCAGCTGCCCTGAAGAAAGAGGTCCCTTCATGCAAGGCTTAAGGGCTTGTTCACACATCTGCTTGCGCCATGCATACAAAGCATGGGTCTGAGAGGTTTCCGTCTTGCCCTGCTCCTTTCCTAAGGAAAACCTGCTCTTTAGCAATAGATAGGAACAAACAGCAATCTGGAAAAACTCTGAATTTTGACTTGCTAAAGAGCGATCCCCCCCCCCCAGGGGGGAAAACAGCGGGGCAGGAGGAAGCTGTCAGTAAGCCCTAACTTTGATGCAAAATTGCATCTTAGTTCATCAACTGCAGAGTGCCCTCAGAGAACTATTAGCAACACCCAGGTTCACTTTCTGGCTAGTTTCTCTGATAACAGGAATGTATTCATAATAATAAATTTCCCCATTCAGCTGGTAAGAGCCAGAGTGAATCCGAATGTCTGCCAATCCAGCTCTCCCTGGTACTGATGCAAGGACCTCCATACAGATTTTTGGTAGTTTTGAACAGTTTTCATGTTGTGTGTTTTATCAGTTTTGCACCCCACTTTCAAGTTCAGTAAATAGTCCAGCGATCTATAAAGGTGTAAAGGCAAAGGGACCCCTGACCATTAGGTCCAGTCGTGGCCGACTCTGGGATTGCGGCGCTCATCTCGCTTTATTGGCCCAGGGAGCCGGCATACAGCTTCCGGGTCATGTGGCCAGCATGACTAAGCCGCTTCTGGCGAACCAGAGCAGCGCACGGAAACACCGTTTACCTTCCTGCCAGAGCTGTACCTATTTATCTACTTGCACTTTGACGTGCTTTCGAACTGCTAAGTTGGCAGGAGCAGGGACCGAGCAACAGGAGCTCACCCCATCGCGGGGATTTTAACCACCGACCTTCTGATCAGGAAGTCCTAGGCTCTGTAGTTTAACCCACAGTGCCACTCGCATCCCCTATAAAGGTGTACAAATAAATAATAAAGCTCCTAATAAGGGAGCCTGGGAGCACAGAATCATAGAGTTGGAAGGGACCCAAGGGTCATCTAGTCCAGCCCCATGCAATGCAGGAATCTTAGTTAAAGCATCCATGGCAAACGGCCGCCCAGGTAAAGTAAAGGTAACCGCCCAACCTCTGCTTAAAAACCTCCAAGGAAGGAGAGTCCATCACCTCCCGAGGGAGACTGTTCCACTGTTGAACAGCTCTTACTGTCAGAAAGCTTTCCCAAATGTTTAGATGGAATCTCCTTTTTTACGGGAGAAGAAAGCAGCACAGTTTGAGATTTTTTAAAAATAAGTAATGGCAGTACCTATTGCTGTTCTTGTTTTTTCTTCAAGGGCATCGCTGGAGCAGATGGGCTTCCGGGAGACAAAGGAGAGTTGGTAGGTGGTGTTAATTTGCAGAACCTCCTAATGCATGAAAAGGATGAGTCTAGCGGTTCTAGAAAATGGATAATAGCATCTCAAGTCGGGATTACCCTCAAAAATAAATCCCACACACATCTTAAGCATTGTAGCCTACCATGAACTATCCCACGACAAAGGGGAAAGAACTCTCCTCCAGTGGTCAACTGGTGCAGAGAAGATACAGGAGAGGACAAAAGTGTGGCTTTTCTGCCTAGTAACTGGAAACGGAAGGATGCAACAGTATAGCACTAATATTGGGATTTATATCATCAGGACTGTATACTCATAGCCAATGCTTTTTTTCTTTAAAAAGCGTTTAGGGGTACTTTCATTTTGACTCAGGAAAATCACCATTTTGTGGTTCAAATTGGGAAAAATAAATAGGGTAAATGGACAAAAGTACAAAGAACATGCATTACCTCATATTACACAGCTGACAACTCACGTTGGCATGAGGTTGTGTGCACTAACATATTCCCGATTCCTCTGCTTGCTGTTGGTGTCTGTCACCAAATGTCGTCCTTTCAGCAACCACGAAACTGACCGATCACTGTGCTAGATTCCAACGCCTACTTCACACATTAAACGCTCGCTTCTGTCTGAGACTCAGGAAACACCGTGACAGGAAGTGAGACTGCCATTGGGGGTGAGAACTGACGATTCACCGTGCTAAAGAAGAAACTAAATTTTTTAGTTTCCTCTCCTGTTTGATTCACAAAATGTTTAGGGTACATGTCTCCCTGCGTCCCCCCAGAAAAAAGCACTGCTAATAGCAAATCCATTCTTTGAATATAGCCAAAACTGCACTTTAAGTGGACTTGAGGAAGCCCAAAGGTTTGCAGAAGAAGAACAAACAAGACTCACACAAAAACCCAACCCAGTAAGGACCTAAGATCACAGGGCATGCAATGTTGACTGACTGTTATAGGTAGATGAGGAACTAGGGAACCAAAATGGGGATCAGGATGCAGGAATCTGGAAAAGGGGTTGGCTGGCTGGCTGTAACACCATGTTACAGATCCCACTTGTTCAGAATATTCATTGTCTGCTTCTCCTGGCTCTTTCTTTAGGGTCCTTTCGGCCCTCCTGGGCAAAAGGGGGAGGTAAGTTTCATATATTGTTTCGTTGTAAAATTATTCTGTATGTTTCTATTTGCTGCTTGGTAGACCCCTCTGGACAAGAACACCGGATAGAAAGAAAAAAGATTTGCCCAGGGAGTGAAGCTGCTATTGGACCCATTTGCACCGCATCTTCCTTCCTTTCAAATCAAAATGGGATGGGTAGTCTTTTGACCTTCCCTGAGACCAGCCCCAGTTGCAGCATCATGTGCCTTCAGAGCCTGGGACCAACATATTAGGACTGATGGTTGTCTTTCTGTTTTCTTCCTTCGGAAGGCAGGAAGCAGGGGCGAGCTGGGCCCCAAAGGAGTTCAAGGTCCCAATGGAACAGTGGGAGTTCCAGGAATTCCAGGACACCCAGGCAAGCTGGGTTTGCAAGGCGAACAAGGGATCCCAGGGATCACCGGCAAGCCAGGTCCTCCAGTAAGTAGCCTGTCCAACTCTTTGCCGTCTCACCCTTCCCTTCATTAGCCTTCTCCAGTTTTCCCCACTCTGCTTTTTCTACTCACCATTCTTCATAGCAATGATTGTCAGCTGATTGAAAGACCATCTTGGGGCACTTGCAGATGACCTGATTACTGAGGATTCACCCTGATTTGCTTGCAAAGTGGAGGAGATTGAAAAATGACGGCTATTTGTTGAGCATTCTTTCCAATTTGTTCGTGGGGAGGTTAGATGTTGCATGGAAGCAAGCGCCATCCCACACTTTCAGTGCCATTTCCATTCTTGCAAATATTCTGATCTTTTGGAGCAGTGGGTTTGTTGCAAAAGAGTTCCCCATCATCTATAATGGCACCTCCTGAATGGCCAGGGTGTGATTGATTCCCATCTGAAAATGGCAGCAGTCTGGAAGCACCCGTGTCTGAGTCTGAATCAGTGAATGAAATTGATGTGCACATATGTAAAATAGTTCTTAATGGAAGAAAAAAACACACCCTCTAGCTTAGGAGATGCGTGTGTGTGTGTGTGTTGCAGTAGGCCATAGGTGTACCATTCCTATGTGTGAGAGAAGGAAGCGTAGTTGTTTTAAGAATTGTTGCTTTTAAAGTATGCTTCATAATATCTTTGTGTCATTCCAGGGCAAGGAAGCCAGTGAGCAACACATAAGAGAACTCTGTGGTGGAATGATCCGTGGTGAGTATGTAACTCGGGGTTTGGGCAACCACATAAAGTGATTTCTCTGAATGGAATTGCAGGTGGTGAGAAGATAAAAAATGAGTCCGTCTAACCCAGAGTTGTTGACTTCCGACTGTAGCTTTCCAGGATCCCAGCTGGGAGTTTTTCTCTGGTCCTGTCACCTAACACCCTTCAAGTCAAATATTTGGGATTGAATCTCAGATCTCCTCCTCCTTCTTTGTTGACCACTCATAGCCGAGTAAGATTGTCTTCCATAAACACCGTTTTAACAGTGAATCCGTAAGCGACTGTGGAGGCCAATTCTGGATCCACACGTCCTTCCACAGTGGGGACAGAGGTTTCTGGGCGTGGGTTGATCATGGTGAGGGTTTGCCAAGCATGTCTTCCTCTTAGCACGTTTCTCCCTTTCAATCCTGAGTTTGTGACACCTTTGGAAAATGCTGTTCTCCAGTTGGACTACTCACAGGCCAGTGTTTTCCAGTTGTCAGTGCTTATGCTACATTTTTTTAGATTTGCCTTGAGAGAGTCTTTAAACCTCTTTTGTTGACCACCAGCATTACGCTTTCCATTTTTAAGTTCAGAATAGAGTAGATGCTTTGGAAGACGATAATCAGGCATCCGCACAACATGACCAGTCCAATGAAGTTGATGCTGAAGAATCATTGCTTCGACACTGATGATCTTTGCTTCTTCCAGGACACTGGTATCAATTTGCCCGTCTTCCCAAGGGATGTGTCACATTCACACCATACATTAAAAACTATTTGAAACCACTTTAAGCAGCAATGTCTCCCCACCTCAAGACTTCTGGGAATAGTATTGTGTTACGGGTGCTGGGAGTTGTTAGGCAACCCCTATTTGCCTCACAGAGCTGCCATTCCCTGAGTGGTTTAACAATCAATCCCTTTTCCCAGGGAACAGTGAAAAATGCATGGAGTTGTCCTAAAAGTGTACATAGATTCATACGGGCAGGTCCCCCACAAACTGCTTCCTCCACTTCTCATCAGCCCCAGGCAGCATACAGTTTATGTTTTTTTGTTTTGTTTTTTGAAAGATATTTTTTAAAATATTTTTTCCAATTTGGAATGGAAAATATCCTCCCAGAACACTTTGATTTTTTTACATTGCCACCACATGTGATATAGATTACCTGGTTTTTCTTTACACCTCCAACAATTTTTTGGTACACTTTTATACATTTTGGAGAGCTTCCAAGGGGTTATATACCACTGATCTTGCATTTTAAGGAAGTTCTCTCTTAAAGAGTGAGTAACAAGCTGTAAATTTCCAATCTGCTTTCCACAGATGTTCCCACTGTCTCGTGGTTATTGTGTACCCAATGTCTTGCGCCCATTTAATCATGGATGCAGTGACCTCCTCCTCCTTGACTTCCCAGTCAAGGAGGAGTTGGTAAGCTTTGGAGAGTGTTTTAGATTTAGAATTTACTATATCAGCTTTCAATCAGGAAGTCTCTGTGGCGAAACCTTTTTGTTTGTCTATTTTGAATGTCTCGTATAATTGATGATATTGAAACCAGTCCGTTACTGTTTTCAATTCCAGAGCAAATCGCACAGTTAGCTGCTAACTTGAGGAAGCCCCTCGCTCCTGGAATGACGGGGCGGCCCGGGCCTGCCGGTCCCCCAGGCCCTCCTGGGGCAACGGGAATTATTGGGCACCCTGGAGCTCGTGGCCCACCCGGATACCGAGGACCACCAGGAGACCTAGGAGATCCAGGTCCTAGAGGTGAGTCAGATTGACACCAGAAGCAGACCAGTGAGTCCCAGTGAAAGACCAGAAACTCGGTCCTGTGCCTGTTTGGAAATAAGCACCGCTGAGTTCAGTGGGGCTTGCTTCCCAGTAAATTAGGTTTGCAGCTTGTATCAAGTTGGGTGCTTCCCAAATGATGGTTGGAATCCACCAATTTATGAAGGCAACCATATGTGCTCCCAGTGGATAAACTGAAGGACATTCACGGGTGGAAATGCAATGTTCAGGCTTGCATATGTTTGCAAGAGTAGAGCTCTGGGAGTAAGGCAATACTAGGTAAAGGTAAAGGGACCCCTGACCATTAGGTCCAGTCGTGACCGACTCTGGGGTTGCGGCGCTCATCTCGCTTTATTGGCCAGTATGTGGCCAGCATGACTAAGCCGCTTCTGGAGAACCAGAGCAGCGCACGGAAACGCCATTTACCTTCCCAACGGAGTGGTACCTATTTATCTAATTGCACTTTAATGTGCTTTCGAACTGCTAGGTTGGCAGGAGCAGGGACCGAGCAATAGGAGCTCACCCCGTCGTGGGGATTCGAACCGCTGACCTTTTGATTGGCAAGTCCTAGACTCTGTGGTTTAACCCACAGCACCACCCACGTCCCTACTACAAATGCCTTATTTCTTGTTTATAGACTGCTTTTCTGCCCAGTGCCTCCAATGCAGCATTCAATATAGCTTATCATAATAAAAGCGCTTAAAGATTTTTGCCGATTAAGCAGTGTATAAAACTTGCCCGATAAATAAAATAGCAGACAAGTGCATCAGTAGTGAGAAACTTCTAGCTCAGTGTTTCCCAAAGTTTGGTCTCCAGCTGTTGTTGGAGCACAACTCCCATCATGCCTCACTTGCGGGATCGGTGGTCAGGGATGATGGGAATTGTAGTCCAAAAATAGCTGGAGACCAAAGTTTGGGAAACCCTTTTCTATCTAGCCCATGGGGCCATTTGGCCAAACGAGGTCCTTAAGTTGGCCCATAAAGCTCTTTTCCCCAAGCTACACACACTCACCGGACAGCTGACACCATATACGATGTCAGTTGTGGCACAGGTGAAGGCGCAACTTCCTGCCAAAACTTGGGAAGCCCTGTGTCGTTCATGTGGTTTGATTTCATGACAACGTCAGGAGATTGACTGGTGGGGTGGCCTTGCCTAGCTGTCAAAATGGCCCGCAGGCTTCAACGATCGAAGGATCTGGCCTGCCAGCTGGAAAATGTCCCCACCCGCTCTAAATTATGTATTAAATTGGATGTTAATTTGTTTTAAAATTTTGAAATTCAACATAGATTGACAACATTAAAAAGAAAGAAAATGTTCCCCACCCCTACAGTACGTATCAATCAAAACACACATTAAAATAAGAAAACATAGACACACATGAAACATCGGAAAAACAAAATCAGCAGTAATTTAATTTCAAAGTCAAAGAGAAGAGGATTTTTTATTTAAAAAAATGTTCCAACCCAAAATTCTGGCAAAACATTTTAAGCAAGCGTTGGATTACCTGGGTAGGCAGGTGTCCCGCAGGGAAAGGGTCCGAAGCAGGGGTCCCCAAACTAAGGCCTGTGAGCTGGATAAGGCCTGAGGGACTCATTTATCCGGCCCGTGGCGCCCCCCGCTGCCTGCTGCCACCGCCCGCTCTTACTGGCACTGCGCTGCGCGGCTGCCCACTTCTGGGTTGGAGGAGCACTGGAAATAGCTTGTGTGCATGTGCGTTATTTCTGGTGCACATCCAGGGTGGAGGAGGCCCATGCACATGCGCACAAGCTATTTCCGGTGCTCCTCTGACCCGGAAGTGCACCGGAAATAGCGTGTGCGCATGCGTATGGGCACGCATTCCCCCGCCCTCCGCGCAATCAGCGCTGGAGACACCAGTCCGAGGCGTGGTAAGTTTGCTGACCTCTGGTCCAAAGTCTACTTGCCACTGCCAAAATTGCCCTTGGCACATGTCCTTTCCTGCTGTTTCTCTGACTGGTGGGGGACAACAGCGCCTCCACTTACAATCTCAATAGGCAATTGGGTGCCTCTAAGACTTGTGCTACTTGTGTGTGAAGTTAATAAGGCACAAGGGGGAAGGAAGCAGGCCTGTTTCCTGCGCATTAACTGCCTCTACCGATGTGGCCACACTACTCAACTGAAGTCGTTTATACTTTTGTTACGGCACTGTAGGTGACCATGGCGAGAGGGGAGACAAAGGTGCCATGGGGAAAGGTGTTGACGGACCAGATGGGGATCAAGGACCTCAAGGTAAGTTGACCGGGTGCTGATATAACTGTGTGCTCCCCACTTCCCTGAGCTGTGAGAAGTTAGCAAGGGAAGCACATCTTAGGTTTGATTTCCCTTGGAGGAGAGAATACTGATTTGCCTCTGAATGTATCTTTTTAAAACACTAAAAACAGCTGCCAGGGGCCGAGGACTTTGCTCAACATTGTTGGATATAGGGAAGGTTCTTTTTAAAAACTGTTTCCCACCTTCTGCTGCTATTTGCAGTGGGAGACAGGGACTTGCGCATTGGTACCAGTGAGAGCTTCCTTCCTGATGCAAACAGCAGCTTGGGGGGGGGGGGGTTCACATGGACTGTAATGTAGGAAGGTTTCTCTTTATTTTATAATAAATCTATCTTCTGTCATGGAACTCAGGGTGGCGTACATGTGGTTTTCGGGAAGTTACCCACCTAAGCAAGGACTGTTTTTTGCAACCAATAATTTTATCCAGGAGAAAGTGCAGAATATCATGCCGAACCTTTATCTCTTCCCCTCTGAAAAGGTCCGCCGGGTGTGCCAGGGACTAGTAAAGATGGCCGGGATGGCTCTCCTGGTGAACCTGGGTTGCCAGGGGATCCTGGAAGACCAGGTGCAATTGGAGTCCAAGGAACTCCAGGAGTCTGTGATACATCTGCCTGCATGGGAGCTGTCGCTGGAGGAAAATCCAAAAAGTCATAAAACTGCATTTAATGGAAGTCAGAAAAAGGGTACGGAGTATTTAAGCAAATTGTTCATACGTGAAGAGGAAACCACCCTTTGAAAAATTTGGAGGGGCAGTTCTCCTGTAAGAATGAATGAAATGGAGACTTAGTTCAATGAAGCAGGAAATCATCAGATGGAAATTTGTACTATATCCCCTACAATTGTTCCCCAATTTTCACTACATTGTTGTTTGCTCCTTGCCCCACTGAAGAGAGACATCCCCGCTTATTCTGATGTAAGAGGCGTTTTCCCCAGCACCACCACAAATCAACTGAACTATGATTTATGCAAATTTTAGGATGGCTCAAACCTGCACCTGTTTATGTTAATGGTAAACTCTGTTCCAACCTTATTATGTGTGAGCGCTGAGGCCAGGGCTGCAGAGGGATAACCCTGGTCAGAAAAACGAGAGCCACAATTATCTAGCCAGGGCTATACACACACAGCCTCATCACTTGACCAGGAACAACTCCATCCAGCTAAGTAGGCATGCTTCGTTGGACTGTGTCAAGTAAATGTAGAAGTAGTGGGCTAAATAAACATTATTCATATAGAACTATTGACAACCCTGATTGTTCATACGACGGACACAATCCAAAGAGCCCCTCTATATGCGCACACCAGAGTTTTCCTAAGGCAGATCTCTATACTGTGTCAGAAGTCTCTTCTGAAGATCCTCCCAGTTTTCAAGGGTGGTTTGTCCCAGAAGCACAGAGAACAGTCTCTGCAAAAGGGGAACCACAAATGCGTTGCAGTACACAGAGCTTGCCAAATGGCCTTATCTCTTAGATATGTACCACAAGTAAATTTTTTTCAATAAATTCACTATGAGGTAGAATGTATATCTCTCTTACATTGGGTTAATTTCAAACATTTCCATATTATATTTAGTAATGACATTTTACATTACAGATGAACACTGCCCAAAATTAGTATATGCATTATTGTAAAATTTTTTTAAGAAAAAAAAATCACTTTTTTTGTAACATTGTGTTTGCCTGTTTTATAATAGGCTTGTTTTGTTAATACTTTTATTTTCCCCATTGCTGATTGGAAATAAAGGTGCTACACAAATGTGAATATCCGTGATTTAAACAGTATTTATTTTGGGATGAGTTCTGTATAAGAAATACTTACTGGCATCATCTGTTTGATAGATAAATGAAGCCACTTTCAATTCAATAAATATACTATTTCTCAAATGCTTCAGCTTTCCTAACACATACTGCTAATACTAGTCTTTTTTAAAAAAGAAAATATTATGTGCACTTAAAAATCATGTACTGTTTACAAAATACCACTTTTGCACTGAAATCATGCAATTATCTGGATTTTTTTCCCGTATGGAAGCCCAATTGAAATAAATCAGATTTGCACCAGAGCACACAGCTGTATTTCTCCTGTTCATTTCAGTGGGTATTTGTGCAGCAGATAATTCCTTGACTGTATCCTGCACTAAAAATTGTTGGAGAATGCAAAACATATTTTAAATAGTAGTGTATTTATAACACACTGTCAAAAAGCTTTTTCTATATATTTTAGTTTCACAGGTATGAACATTTTGAAATGGAAGGCAAATCTCAGTTACTATATACAAGTTACTATATTTTATATCATTTATAAACTATTTACATTTCTTCTTCTTCCAAACTGGTTGTTATGACATTCTAATAATTATCTATATCAGTACAAGTGTGTACAAGGTTGAAAAGAACAAGCTGCTGTTTGACACATCTGAATTATATTCTACTTGGCAAACAAACAAACAAAAATATAGAAAATGGGTTACTAGCTTGTTTTCTACTTCTCTCTGGTGCAACACTTTTCTTAGGGCAGCACTAATAAATAAATGTTGGTGTCTTGCTTTTCTTCTTTGTTTGGAATAAAGTGTGTCATTTCTTTAACGCTTATGTATTTTTCAAAGGACATTAAGTCACAAGAGAAGTCCAGCAGGTGAATTTGAATTAGAAGTTCATACAAATCCTTGCATGTTCACCCTTTACACCAGTTTTTGACTATAGAGAGCCAACTATTTTATCTCCATAGGTGTGCCATTCTGAGTAATCTCCTGTGTCGAGCACGTTGCTAGTGAATCGGATCTTGTTAACTTTAGTCGTCTGCCTGTTTTACCACAGAACACGGTCTCAAATTCCTAAAAAGCAGACACAGAGAATAATTACGATATGGACTTGTGAAAGAGCAAACCTTGGGGAAAGTGTGGGCACATAGCTATCCCTAAAGGAGAGAAGTTACTAAGCAACTTTTAGCTTATCCTAGCAAACTTTTGAAGGTATTTAAAAAACAAAACACACATTTATTTCAGAGTGGAGCAGCTACAGAAATAAAGAGCTGCCCTTCCATTATTGTCAGCACAATAGCTGGTGTCAAGATGGAGTATTTAACCTGGGGGGAGCCAACTGAAGTGAAAATACTAGGTGGGTATTGCTTGCAATATAGTACTTCCAAAATGTTGAGAGCATGTCCAAATAATATTTAATAATAGATATATAAGGTTTAGATTTCCATACAACAATCTTGTGATGCATGACAGGATTATTTTCATCATTTTTCAAATGAATGGGGTAGTTAAAGGCTGAGATTGTAGCCTGCTTACGATCTTAGGCCACTGAAGATGTGTGTTCCTGTATCCACTGAAGTAAATGGTCAAGCTACCTATCACAATTCCACGAGGCATTTGGTTATTGCTTTAATGCATTTTGTTCTGCGCATTTATGTGAAACTTACTGACCTTTTTCAGAGAATCCCCATGTCGTTCCTGAATATATTTTAGAAATGCTGTTGTCCATTGTAAAGTTGTTGCCTTGTCAGTATCCGAAGTGCAAAATGGAACCAGAAGATTAAGTTCATCGCAACAAATCCTGATTCTGCGCCTAGAATTGCATACAACATGGAGAGTTCTAGTAGTGCTTGAAACGGTAACATAAAACATTTATTAATTAGGTGCAGCAACTTAGAAGCCAATTATTTGATGAAGATAGTGGCAAAGCATCAGTCGCACATGTTATAATAAGTTTCCCGGGCTTACAAAATGCTCATTATTCCTCCCTGTAATGCTGAATCAAAGACCACAAGTGTACTGACATGAGGATCCTTAATATCAATCCTAAGTTTTCTGGTTATAGGACGCGAGCCTGTAAGGTTTGTATTAAAATTTTGCAAATATTTATACAGTTGACTGTGATTGAATCCACATAAGAACATAAATAACATAAAGCCTCCTAGATCAGGCCCATCTAGTCCAGCACCTGTTCTCTCTGTGGCCAACCAGATGCCTGAGAGAAACCCGTGAGCAGGAACTGAGTGCAACAGCAACACCTTTCCTGCATTTTCCAGCAACTGATATTCAGAGGCATACTGTTGTTGGCTGCCCACTCTCCACCTTAGAGCAGATTTATGCCACAAGGTGCCATAGGAAGGCACTGGACATAGTAAAAGATCCATCGCATCCTGGTCACTGTCTCTTCGAGCTCCTGCCATCGGGACGGAGATACAGGACGATGAAGACAAGAACGAGCCGTCTTAAGAACAGCTTCTTCTCCAGAGCGATCTCGGCCCTGAATGGGAAGCCTGGACTTTGAAAGTCATCTAATCTTCCTTGCTGTACTATACTGTATTGTTTTAATGGAGCAGTCAAGTAATTTCGTTGTCCCCGAGAGGGGGCAATGACAATAAAGATATTATTATTATTATTATTATTATTATTATTATTATTATTATTATTATTATTATTATACTGCCTTGGACAGTGGAAATAACAGCTAATATCTTAATTTGTAGCCTTATTGGAGTTCACCGATTGGGTCTGCGTTGCTCCGGGACAGGAGGAAGGAAGTCAAATGACACCGAGGTTGGTTCAAGGAAAGAGTTTATTCTGCTCTCCGGATAGCAGAAGGCACTTGCGTGATCAAGTTTCATGCAGTATATATTTCCTCCAGACACCCTCTCCCCCTTCCCCAGCCATGTCAGCTTGTACACGCAGGCTGACATCACAGATGTTCCTGCTCTGGCAATCTTAACCATAAAAGGGATTTCCTTCCTGCACTCCTGACCATAAAAGGATCTTCGTCTTCCTACTCTTATCTTGGAGGGAGAGGTCATCATCTCCGAGAACATGCTTCTGGCATTGTTCCCAGACTTTGGTTCTGCGCGTCTTTGTGGTCAGCACATAAGATAAGGTGCTGTGTGTCTTCTCTGTTCTACTGTGCAGTCAGGGTCATCCCTGCCGTCACAAACTGATAAAGGAGAGGGCTCTGAGCACGGCCGGGTTTTTGTTTATACATTGACTCAGAGCTCAAGTTAATGGATTTTAGCTAAGGGAAAATAGGGATTTTGGTGCAGTTTTCAAACTGCCTTCACAGTCGGTATTGGGTTTGGGAAACCCATTCCTTCAAATTTAGTTACTTTCCTCCTCCCTTTCCATACTCCACCCACTCCTTTTGTACAGTATCTGGGGTATGAGCCACTATTTGATATATGTTCTATTGTACATTGGCAGAAAGGCAGTATATCAATGTCATAAATATCCAGATATATGACATTGTGGCATGTAAATCAACACCAAATTAACGTTGAAACAAATTCATTCGTATAGACCTGATAACTTAAGAACCAAACACAAAAGGTGTTCTTTTCAGAGGCCACCACTAGCAATTACCTTCTGTCTCTTTCCATCCGGTTATGTCTCTCCCGACGCTGAGAGACACCACCTTGAGTTCCACTTTGTGTGCTCTGGGTTGGTTGTGTTGCTTGCCAAGTGCTATGAGCCGGGCCAGCGTTTTGAGTATCACACACATTCTGAATATCACCAAGAGGTTTGCGCTGCACACTGGTGTCCATGGGATGTATTCGACTACGACTTCTTTTGTTTATTGTTTGCTTACATATAGCATCTCCTTTGCAAAACAAGAGGAAAAAGAAATGTGTTGCCATTTTTCTTTTCTTTTTTTTGCCATAATTAAATTGTACGGTTGAACTGAAATTTCACCATGTATCAAGCTCAGCTTTGGTTTACTGATTCTAAGCCTGTCCGCCACTAAAATAATTGTTGTGGATCAATAATTAGTTGCTTTTTACATGTAAATAACCCTTAAATAATATTGCAGCTTAGCAAAGACATCAGTACAGCTATTGAAGGAAATATGAGAGACCTTGCAATTAAATAAACAAACACTGCCAGTCGTTGTTGTTCCCCATTTTACTACCACACCAGAACCAAAGTAACCTTAAAGATAAACAAGTGGGCATTTTATCTCTTAGCACTCCTGCTAATTAAAATTTACCCCACTGTTTAAATTAATCCCTATGATTAGTAAACTAAGACCTTAGTTAATGGCTATACTTGCTTAACATGGCAGTGGAAACGTTTCTATATAATGCAGCACAGCAAGTGCCATGAGAAGGTACATACATAGGTTGGCCCCAGGCTCTCTGCTTCAGAGCCTCAAAGGTCTAGAACCTGGAGCAGCCATCACAGCTGGATCTCAGAAAAGGCAGCAAAAGGCCAAGGATTTGTTTGCTAGTTTCTCTCTCTGGAGCTCCAATTGCTTCCTCCAATTCTGTTATTTCCTCCAAGGGTATGCATAGTACTAAAAAATCCAACCCCAAAACCACCCCATGCAAAAGATAATTGTCACTGCTGTTTACAGAGATCAGAAACTGACAGGTAATAAACTGTCAGGGTCACACACGGGCTTCCTCCTAGCTTCCAAGACTGCCTTAAATGGTTGGGGAATGTATTTTTATTAAGCATTTTGTCAAACAGAATCATGATCTTTTGATTAGCCTTCTCTGGAAAAAAAAAAGCTAACTTAAGAAATCAGAATGAATTACAGTACTTGAAAGTTATAACCACTGACAACAAACTTAGTCAAAATTCAGCCGTTTACCTCCTAATTTAATCCAAACATGTTCAGGCAGTGCCTTATTTCTAGGACCAACAGTCTGTTTTGTAGCCTCAATTTCCTGCTGGTAACAAATAGAAAAAGCTCGAGGTAACCCAAGATCTTGATGTTTGGCTGTTTCCAGAACAGAGGCTCCAGAGCTCTAAAAGAAAATGTATGTATCAGTATTAAATGAAGCCAACTGTAAATCATGTTGGCCATCCTCCCCTTTGAACAATACAGGTGTTGTAGTCCTAAAGCTGCATTGGTGCTGCTCCTGCTATGCCTCTCCTTCCACCATCCAATGACTCCACATACTCAGAAAAGTCTCATCTAGGACAGCCCAAGAACTGCCTATTCCAATCTTGAGTTTGGAGTTAGTCATGGAATGGTTAATTGTAATGAAAGGGTTAATTTTCATGAAATTCTAACCCACTTACCTGGGAGTAAGCACCACTGAATTAAATAGATCCTACTTCTGAGTAGGCATGGTTAGGCTTGCCCTTTTAGTCATGAAGTCGTTAATTTTAACTACAATTGGCCCTTTCATTTACTGGGGGCAGAATTCTACTACTTTGTCTTCTCTGTGCAAGGTGACAGTCTTCCCTCTCCTCTCCCAAGCACACCCCATGCCTTCTCTAAAACTGCTCTGGAAGGTTGGGGGAACCCCTAAAACAGATTTAGGGGTTCATAGGGTGAGGGGGGAAATTCCATTGCACTAGAAGTAAACCTTGTGCTGATCAGACCCTGGATCACATTCCTTATAGTTATAATGTAGCTCTAGATATTGGATGATGCTCATATTTTTGTTATATTAGCTCTAGGCTAGGCATTGCAATAATTTTTGAAATTTATAAAGCCCTGTTCAATGAATAAAGTGCTTTACAATTTGTATCTCATTGCTAATACAACCTGGCATGTAGACTTTAGCTCTGTCTCTCATCCTAATATAAATACCATTTATGATTCTTAGGCTATTACCACTGCCAACTTCACAAAGTATTATAGTAAGGTATGGGTTTTTAAAAACCGGCAAAGAAATAGTTCATCTGAATAGCTTTCAGTCTAGAAAGGTTTATGTAAGATGCAAATTTCCAATTTTGGGAAGAGAGGGTTGTTCCAAATTCTGACAAATCAAAGTGAAAAAGAGCAATGGGAGTTTTAAAAAAATAAGATTACAACTCAAGATAAGTGTCACGATTATAAGAAGGAATTGAAAGAACTTTACAGTAGAAGCTAAAGAATGAAGACAGAAAAGTTGAAATGAATTCAAGAACAAATAAGAAGCCATTTTTTTCTGCTCAAGTAAAACAAGTCTAAAGTCTACTTGGACTAATGGTTCTTCATATCCTGGCCAATGCTAATTAATTTATTTCACCAAATAACATGAAACAAGTGTCAGATAACTTTACAGTTCAAAACTCAGATTGACAATTCTCTTGTTTACTGCATTCTCTTCAGAAGTTTTACTATGACTAATAAAAAGCTTTGAAACCAAACGGCTGCAATTTAAATAATAATAATAATAATTCAAAAATACCAACCTGTGTTTGTGAAGGGTTTGCATTTCCAGTTACAGGAGAAGCAACATTCGGATTAAACAGTGGGCATGTAAACTGCAATGCAGTAGTCGTAGTAGCAGCAGTCTTATTTTTCACTAATGTGGTACATTTATTCTGTTGCTGGTGGAGAGGAACACCCATCACTTCTGAAGGATGGCGAATTAGAGTTACTAAACTATAAAAGGAGCGAATAAACAAAGGCACTTATTTGAAATGACTGGATTAGAATAGCCATTTTGCTGAATAATCTTCCACATCAGTAGACAACCCAGTATAGGCTCAGAATTCTAATATAACCCATCTCAAACATATATTTTAATATATAAACTAACAATTCAGGCATGGGGAACCTACAGCCTTTCTGATGTACATGGACTACAGCTTCCATCATCCCTGACCATGCTCTGGTCATGCTGGCTGGGGCTAATGAGAGTTGGAGCTGAGCAAAGACAGAAAGTAGCTTGTATTCTAAACAGCAGGATTCTCTCTTGCTTTTTACAGCAGCAGCGGCAGCATTCTACATTCTCTGCATTCCTCCTTTCAAGCTGCAACCTTGGAGGATGAAAAGGGGAGGATGGGAAAAGACTTTATGAGCCACCCACACACTTCTTTGCACCTCTGATGTGCAAAGCCCTTTGTAATCCTCTCCCCTTCTCCTCTGCACCCATGATGTTAGAGGTGCAACAGGGAAAGGGGGGTAGGATTGCAAAGGGCTTTCATAGCCTTCCATCTCCTATGTCAAAGGTAGAAAGCAGCTGTGTGGGGCTGCTTCCAGGAGCAACGCTGGGAGAAGCGGTTTCCACTGGATGGAAACCATGTGCCCGTCCTCGAGCAAAGAGCTCTCCTAAGATCTTCCCCTTTCCGCCTCATGCTGCTGGCACAGCCAGGTGGGATGATGAGTTGGCCTGGCAGGCAAAGGAAGGAGCCCAGAAGTAGCAGCAGGTCAGGCTGAAGATCTGCTGCTGCTTTATCCCGGCCAACTCTTCATTTTAATTGGTGGCAACAGCAGCAGACTAGCAGACCTTACCATGCTTCTAATCAGCCATGGAAGAAGCAGAAGATCCCGAAGTTGGAGCGGCACCAGCTAGCCTGGGGCTCTGGATCATGGGAGCAAGGACCCCACAGCTGGCAAGTGGAGGAGCCAGCAGAGCAGGGAAGCTCCTAGGGAACTGCTACAGCCTGTTCTGATTGTCCCTCTGAAGCTTGCCTGGGCCACCCATCCACCACCTTTTTCGCACTATAGTTCACAGCACCACCTGTCTGCGGCCAGATGAACTGCAGTGTGATGAAACGTTTGCATTTTTATTATATGTAAAGAAAGGACACATCACACACCTGGGCTGCCTGCAGCTCCCTGTTGTGTAACAAACCCAGCTTTGCTGGCACATGGTGTGGAGTGGCCTTTGGGTACATGGACAGGAAGTCTGGGTTGGTTGTTTGGTACTAACTTGCAATGCTGTGATATATGGTAGCAATCACTGGTGGGATTGCAACTATAAGCTCAGCATTATGGGCTTACTTCATGGGCACTCAGAATTTTAGGGTTATTGTAAAAAGAAAAGTGCAGTATATATCCACCAGCCAAGGCTTGGCTTTAACGATGTTCATCAAATGATGCCAGTCACAAATAATTAAAAAAAGCAAGTTGCTGGAAAAGTTGCACACTGGAGTTTTTAGAGTGCGAGTATGCTGATGAATCCATCCACAGGTAGATAATGTATTGACACTGAAATCTTAAAATCTACAGTTTGATATAGAATTGATATGGAATCAAAGAATTGGAGGGCGCCTTGTAGACCACCTGGTCTAGAGTAGCAACTTATGCATTGCCAAAAGGACAAAATACACCACCACAATAGAGGAGAACAGATTTGCCCATAAGCTGCATGTTTTAATTTATATGCAAAAATGCAAATTTAGAAATAATTACCAGAATTGCAATACAAATGCAATCTTTATATGAAAATCTCACAAAACTGACTAGGTGTCTTGTGTGCCTGCTTAGTCTGTTTCCAGCTGCTACTGATGCAGAACTTCAAGACCTCTGCTCTCCTTTCTAATGGTTATTTATAATTAAACACATTTGAACCAGAAGCTCTTCATACAGAAGACTGCCCTCGGTATACACTCTGGTATAATCCTCTACTTGATACAGGAGATCCAGAGCTAGAGCTTCCTCAAAAGTAAAAGTAATTGGCATTTTGCCACAGCTTGCACTCTAGTGGTCTTCATATAGCAGCAAAACTGAAAGTGCAGGAGACAAAAAAATCATGTAGATCCAAAGAACACGAGGAACACCCCAAAAGCTTACATATACGCTCAGTTTAAATGCTAGTTTTTCTAACATCAGGTTAGATCTAGGACGCACACATGATATAGTTAAGAAATATTGGAGACAGGTCTAAAATCACTTACTACCAATTAATTTACTCTTGCCTATCCACCCCTTTGTACATATGTATCAAATGGTGAATCCACACAATTTTAATTAATAGAAATCAGAACTTACAGATTTGAATTATTCCTTATTAATAAATGCAAAGCATCTTGGGTATGCACCCTAGTATTTCTAATGTTCAGTTGACAGAGGCCACAGTTAATATACATGATTAAGCTGTGATTAAAGGAAATAAAAATGCAACACACTTGTTAATGGCTACTCCAGTTTCCTGGGTTTCTTGACATCTGGGTAGTTCAGCCTGGATACTGTTGAATCTGTCTTCCAATCGAACACGGACTGCAGATTTGGCTCTGGATTCAAGAATTGGTGCTGAATTTTCCACGGGCAAATTTTCTTTATTTAGCCCGCCCACGTTTTCACTATGTTTGGCTTTAACTAAACTCTGCCCAGTCATCTCCACAGAGCTACTATTAGGGGTTTTCTCAGCTTGGTTTGGAGGAATGCTAGACTCACTGAGCAACATCATTCTTAGCTCCTGGAAGTCAATGTGCCCTAGACACTGATTAGGAGCCATGAAATTGCTGTCAGAGGCTAAACCAGACTGACAGATAATGGGATAAAGTGACTGGTTTCCAGAACTGTTTGATGAAAAGCCACTTAGACTGTTACTAGATGATGACAGGTATTGTGATTGATTTGCAGGATTGTTAGTGGAGAAGGAAGTTGAATTCAGCCTATTTTCTGCTTCATTTTCATTTGCTTGTGCCTCCATATGGGAATAGAGTATGTGCTGAAGTTGTGTGTATTCTATTTCTGTCATTTCCACCAGGCTGAGATCCGTGGTGGTGAAGCTCAGGTTTTGCTCACCGAAAGAGGAATCTGCTGGGCCTTCAGCAGCAGAAGCAGTAGAAGCTGGATCTGTAACCACAGCCCGAGGGTTGGAAGTTTCGGACACCTTGGAGGTTGAGTCTGACATGATACTGGCGAATACCAATGCCTCAAAGTTTTCGGAAAGCTGAATGAACAGGGAGTAAACACCACCAGCTTGGTGCAGCAAAACTTTGCAAATAATAGGTGCAATCAGGAGCTAGTGCTTTTAAAGATGCGCTGATTAGCCTGCACAAAACAGCTGTTGATTTGCCTTATGCTTCCATTACATCCTCTGGACATTAAGTTTCCCAATTCTTGACAGCGCTATCACCAGCTAAAAAACATCGATGGCATCCAAAGCATATGAGTGGCTCAATGTTTTTTAAAAAAATTGAAACGTTACGTTCTCCAAAACGTGCCTGAAGTTAAAAGCTGCCAAATAAAATATCCAAGCCTCCCTTGGGATGTGTGTGTGTGTGGATGGGTTTGGGGGATGGAAAGGGGGTCCTATCCTTTTTTTAAAAGGAGAAGCACAGGGTACTTCAAAACCCAGAGCCAAAAAGGGAAAGCACAAAATAATTGCACACCACCCTTTAAAAATGCATAATATAATATTTCTAAAAACAATTAGAGGGTGTCTTCAGCCCCACATTCTTGGGCATTCAAACTTTTCCAGGTGAAAGAGGGACTGAGCCCCTTCTGAATGAGACCCCCCCCCTTCTCCAGTGGCAGGTGAAGCATGCAATCGAAGCTCCTTTCTGGGGGGGGGGATGCGAATTGGGGAGGAAACCTGGCCAGCTCCAGGCAGGTAACCAATGGCGTCAGCCCCCCTACCTGCCCACCTCTGAGGGCAGGCCCAAACCAGGTAACCAAGCACCCCCTTAGCAACCGACGGGAGGGCGGCCCCGCCCACCACCCGCCTCCCAGCCCTCGCGCCGCCTCCAAACGGCCCCTGGGCTCCCCGAGGGGGGCCGAAGCCCCGCCTCCCCAAACTACCCCTCCAACGGCCAAAACCGCGGAGGGGCGGGGCGTTGGGAAGCCCCGCCCGCGCCCCGTTGGAGGCCGAGGGAGCAACGGCCGCGCCAGCTCCCTCAGCCAGTGCCTTTAGGGATGGGGAGCTCAACTGCCTATGCCATGTCTACCACCTCACGGTCTCTGCTCTCCACGCCTCCCCCCCCCCCAAACAAAAAAATCCCTCCACGCTATTCCTTGCCATTGGAAGCGAATTCCCCCGTCATAAACTTGCATGTAATGGACGGGTTTTTTTTGGGGGGGGAGCGTTAAACCCCTCAACAAAAGTTTCCCCCCGCCGCCGTCGTTATAAAGCTTCCACACAATATGGCGCCTCACGGGCCTCAGGTTCTTCGTCACCTGCGAAGAATGAATTGGGAGGCGGCATTCGCCTCATTCCCTCAGTGTTTCGTTTCCTTAAGCGGCTGCTCCCCACAGTGCGAGGTACTTACTCCCTACGTGTGGAGGCTGCCAGTCGCGGGCATTACTTTCGTTATTTGGGGGGCTTGAAGGCCAGACTCGAATCCTGCTGCTCCTCTCGAGTAGGCCCGTTGGAAGCCAAGGGACGTGATGCGTTCGGGAGCCGAAGCTTCTTGCCCCGTCGGCTTCGGCGGGCCTGTCCCTTAAGCATGAGGGGCTCAGTCCATGCCTACTCGGAAGTAAGCGCCGCTGAATCCTGCGGGGCTTGCTCCTAGGTAAAGGGGCTCCTTGGAGAGATGCTGAGCGCAGCAGCAGCAGCATCTCTTCCAAGGACAAGATCCCCTTGGATCCAGAGCATCCCGCTCCACATTGGGCAACACAACAGATTAAAAATAATAATTAATAAATACCGCATAAAGCCGTATAGAAATCAAATCATAAATTATCCTCCGCGTTTCCCACAAGCATATACAGTACACTGAGGAAAAAAACAAACCCATGAATGCCGTTGCGTCCAATTGCAAGGGCTGGTTTCGCTTCCTTCTGCACAATTATTTGCACATCTGTTCAGAAAATGGGATTAAACTCCTGGGATTGTAAACCCTAATTTGCAAAAGTCCGGCTACACATACACTTTTTTTTTTGGAATCACATATTGCACCCTCCTCTGAACCATAACACATTTAAATATAACTTTTGTTTTGCTTAATTGCTTTGAGTATTAAAAAAAAAAATTCCTTCCGTTTTGCTAGTTTGGGCTGGCCCTGAATCTCTAGGATAAAAGCCAAGAACAGTTCAAACTCATTAAGAGAGTTTTGAAATATTAAGCGGTATACAGCATAAATGCTTCTAAATAAATATATGTATTACCATTTATATTTACATAATTGTTACTTTTAAATGTCAAACTTCTGGAAGAGGCAGCTGTTCCACAATGAGGAAATGTTCCTTAAGCTAAATTCTTTTCTCTTAAGTACCTATCTCCAAAAGAAATCACCTTTCCCCTTAGGTTTTCCTAGCCTAATTTTACAGTCGTTGCAAAAATAAAAGAACAAATTCCTCTCTCAGGACTTCCATGTATTATAGAATATATTGCTGACATAATGCTGTCAGCTGCATCAAATTCTTTTGCTGGCTAGCTCACTGGGCTGTTTTGAATATTTTTTTATTTTATGGATTTTTGCGGCTTCTGCAAGTACATGGATAGCTCCGCTGTTTCTTGGTGACTCCATTTGGACGACAGTCCTATCCATACTTTCCCACCAAAGCTTGCTATAGTGATGGCTGGGTGGAAAGGTAAGTTCTAGCTTGCTACAGTATCGCAAGACCTAATACTTGACAATTTGCAGGTGAATATGTGAATTGCCACTATTAAAATGTATTTGCCATAATTTCAGCTGCTACAGTGTCCTGATGCATTCAGGAAAATTCAGGCACCTATGGCATGGGCAGGAAATTTGCCACCCAATGCTTTACTGAATGATAAATGTACAGTGGTACCTCGGGTTACATACGCTTCAGGTTACAGACTCCGCTAACCCAGAAATAGTGCTTCAGGTTAAGAACTTTGCTTCAGGATGAGAACAGAAATCGTGCTCTGGCGGCACGGCGGCAGCAGAAGGCCCCATTAGCTAAAGTGCTGCTTCAGGTTAAGAACAGTTTCAGGTTAAGAACGGACCTCCGGAACGAATTAAGTTCTTAACCCGAGGTACTATTTCTGGGTTAGCGGAGTTTGTAACCTGAAGCATATGTAATCTGAGGTACCACTGTATGTGAAACAGCCCTGCTGCCTGTTTTAATCCTACATTCCCCTTCTACTAAATAAGAGGTAGCCAATTCCTGTAAGTCAGCTGTGTTTCATCACTCTTTTGTGCAAGAAAACAAAATGTTTGAAATCTATCACAGAAGAACATACGTATCTTACAGGAGTGGCAGCTTGGCCCCGAGACCATGGGTGCCATGTGGCGTGCATGGCCCTGGCACCAAAATTTGTGGGTGCTTGGGCACCCAGGGAGTTGGCACCTATGGCATGGGTAAGCAAACTAAGGCCCAGGGGGATCACCTTCTAAATCCAGCCCGCGGACGTCTGGGAATCAGCATGTTTTTACAGGAGTAGAATGTGACCTTTTATTTAAAATGCATCTCTGGGTTATTTGTGGGGAATAGGAATTCGTTCTTTTCCCCCCCTTCAAAATATAGTCCGGCCCGCCACAAGGTCTGAGGGACAGTGGACCAGCCCCCTGCTGAAAAAGTTTGCTGACCCCTGACCTATGGTATTCAACCATGCCATTTTTTCCAGCCACTCGCATCTCCTTTCCCCTCCCACTTATTTTCAATTTCCCCCTCTCAACAGCCTATCAGCATTCTACATACTCTGCCTCTTTGCACAGCTGTTGTTCTGGCTACATGAGGGTGCTCAGATTTGGAGTAAAAATACAGGATGAATTGTTTGAAGTCTTTAGCTTCCTTTATCACTGCAGCAGTTCTGAGGAGACTTTAGGGACTCTTGAAACCATTGAATTCTTTTAGCTTGCATTCTGTAATCAAAGATCCATATCATATGCCAATGTGTCCCAACTTTGCTCTAAAAACTGTCATTATTATTGGCAGGCAGTGGTGCACCTCCTCCACTTCACAGCCCAATTTAACCATGTGCTGAGATATTCAGAGCAATATCCCATAGGGTTTGGCTTACTCTGTGCTGGAATACTGGAATCTAGATTTTTGTCCTCCAAGATTTGACTCACCAAAGCAAGCTCCCCATTTTCACTCCCCCGCCCCCCGGTAATACAGGAAGGACACCCCTTTAGCTTCTGCACTGAACAAGTACATTCAAGGGACAGGATGAGTGGTGTAATCCCATTCCCTTCAACATAAATTCAGCCTAAACTTGGAGCTCTGCATACAGCTCATGTGTGTACCAAATTTCAGTTATTGTTAATGTACAAGTGCAATGGTCATGGGGGGGGGGGTACATTTCACACACCCTCTTTCAATAATAGGTTAACAAATGGCAGCCATCCCCCAGGTTAGGCTTTCCTAGTACAGTATCTGTTTTGTGAGTTACAGGTAGGTAGCTGTGTTGGTCTGCCGTAGTCAAAACAAACAAACAAACAAACAAATTCCTTCCAGTAGCACCTTAGAGACCAACTAAGTTTGTTATTGGTATGAGCTTTCGTGTGCTTATCTGAAGAAGTGCGCATGCACACAAAAGCTCAATAACAAACTTAATTTGTCTCTAAGGTGCTACTGGAAGGAATTTATTATTATTTTGCTTTGTGGGTGTTTGAAGTACCTTGATCATGATCTCAAATATACTTTATGGCTACAGTTTTGTAGAGAAACCTTCCAATAAAGAGCCCTGGGGGTTGCATCAATTGCTGCATGAGTGCAAGGGAAGACCTGGGTTCAGTGTAGTACTGAGAGGCATGACTGCTGTACTGACATGCAGACAGAGCACTGAGCATCATGTCACAGGACTGTTTGGCCAACAGCCAACCAAATGACCATACTTTTTTGTTGTTGTTAAACTATTTGAGTGATGTATTCCTCGTTTTACTAAGTGATCTCTGGCTGAGGAGCTCATCTAGTGGTTGCAAAGTCAACTACCCATTCCTCTTGCATCTTCTCAAAATAGAGATACCCTGTTCTGCAATCAACTATCCAAAGAAACTGAAGCATTAGAGTAGTGTATTTGGATTAATGTGGCAGATTCTGCTATGAAAATATTGATACAATGGCTTTCTTTAGATGTTTATTTGACTTACAGTAACAAAAACCTATGAAGTTCCACATTTAATGTACAGTGATATATTCTGAAATATAAAATACAATTTACAGAAACCCCTTTCAAATAAACCTAAACAAACACTTGATTTTGCATACTTTCATATATATCTAAGTTAGAAACATTTTGAATAGAAAAATTACATCATAGTAGATATTTATGTTCTACACTACCTCTTTCTTTTTAATATTTTTGCAAAAGAGTTTTGCATACAGGTCATTGTTTAAATCAGTTTGTCCTTGATGTTTAAAGTGTAAGATGTACCAATATAAAGTGTAAATCTGTAGTGATTTATTTATAGGAGTAGTGCTACTTGAAATGCAGATCTGAAAATGCCAATGTTACGAATCTATTTTTACATTTGCAAAATGTTTATAAAAATATCAAAGTAACTGCTCAACTATAAGTGCATAAATTCAGTTAAACTGGTAGGATTTCCCCCCATGAATTCTTTTGAATTATGAACTTGAAAGATACAGGAAAAGTAATAGTATACTGCATTATTTCACAGTGAAAAGCTCTCCTCTTTAAAGCAGATTTGTTAGTATCAGTTTTACTACTCCATTTTTTACACAAATATTTATTTCCAATGTTATCAAGATAGCCATGAGTGTGGCAAGGGCTGAGGATGTATTCTAGCCTAATTTAAGCACTTTTAAGCTCCACATATTTCAATGGGGCAATTATTACATACTTAAATGTCTCCCATTGTTATTAGCAAGACTCAAAGGTACTTAACACCACTTGTCCAAATATTTTACTTTGAGCACTGGAAAAGTCAAACTGCTTATCCATATTTATTCTGCACAAAGGATTAGATCTGCAAACTACTCTCTTTTCAGTCAGTCATTTGAACCATTTATAAAATGTTTTCCAATAAGTATGTTTTAAAAGTTTAGTTGCTTTGTATAGAGGTATAATTAATTTTTAATCAATTACACTTTTTGTACAAATTCAACATTAAAAACCTTAAACTAAACAGGAAATATGGTTACTTACTCAGGCATTTTTTTGTCTTAGTTGAAATCTAACTCAAAATGCCCTCATGTAAAAAGGAAGATAATGAACCTAGAAGCTTAATGTTTATTATTCAAATACTCTGCCAGCTGCTAGAAATACTGCTCCCCAGCAATCTTTCTTTAAATACACAAAATCCTGCCCTAATTAGCTCAGGACAGAAATGTTGGGCTCTCCTCAATGTAGGAACTACTGTACTGAAACTCCAAAATACTATATATTTAAGATGTAATGGTATGGCTTCTAAGATATTGTTTAAATTTTCATAAAATTACATTTCAAGTTAGTGGAAAACATAACTTTACATCCATAAAAAGCAATGTGCTCATTGAAGAGAGTTCCCATTTTTACTTCTGTAAATGGAAATTTAAAGACAAAGTAAGTAGGAAAAAAGCAACATTTTAGAACTGTAATGCTATAGGCATTAGTTTTTCTGTGTGGATGGAATATTGGATCCCCTGGTCCCAGACCCCTGGTCTAGCAGGCAGTGCAATGGTCCAAGGCTAGGGGAAAACAGTATTCAGGCACTGTGCCCATGCGGGAAAGGATTGTGCCTTACATATCTTATAGAGGGAGGAGGCGAACAAAATGTAGCAAGTCCAGCATGTACCTGCTTAATATATGAATATATGCATTTACAATCCAAAATCTCATTTGTGAAACAGGTTTTACCAAACTATGCCTAACGATCAGAATATACAATATGTACAAGTAATAAAGAGTCATGTTTTTCTTCCTCATGTGCCTCATTATTGAAGAATTATTATGTTTCTATGTCTGCTTAGCGGAAGAAGCTTCTGCATATGATGCCCTTTGGCCACCAGTTTGTGTTTCTTGCTTAGAGTCCTTATCGCACTCCTTACTTTTACTCCGGTCCTTGCGATCTCTTGCTCTGTCTTTGTCACGGTCTCTATCTCTTTCTCTATCCCTTTCTCTGTCTCTACTTCGAGCTCGTTCTCTGTCCCTGAATCTGTCATAATCACGGTCTCTGCTTCTTGATCTGTCTCGTCTTCGGTAAGTATCTCCATCTCTGGTTCTGGCTCTCTCTCTGGTTCTTTCCCAGTCTTTCCCCCGTTCTGAATCTCTATCCCTGTCTTTATTATAGTTTCTCTCTCTGTTTTTATCCCAGTCTTTTTCTTTATGTCTCTCCCATTCCCTTTCTCTCCCCCTATTCCAGTTTCTGCCACGGTCCCTTTCCCAAGCCCAGTTGTGGTCACGATCTCGTCGTCTATCATCCGTTACTCTATTTGATCGATTATCTGACTGATCAGACTGCTCTAGTATTTTTTCCTTATTACCTCCCTCAAATCTCTCTCTTTGTCTCCCTTCAAAAGTCTGAGCTCTATAGTCATTACTTCGGCCATCTCGAAAATCAGATGCTGACCACTGTGCTTCTGTCTCAGAACCCTGCCCTGAAGTATTAGGATGAGAGGCAGGTGGTCCAGTTTCATCCCACATCTCTTTCCTGTGCTGAGGTGGATGACTTGGAAGATCCAAGAGTGGTCTGGGGCTTGGTTTCATACTTTGCTGAGATTGTCCTGGAAAGTTATGTCTATTTGGGGGAGGTTCATTTTTTTCTGGAAATAGACCAGGTGCAGGTCCCCTTGGTCCTCCAAACTGATGTGGTGCTTGACCTCTCTGATTTGGAAACCTGGGTGGTGGGCTCCCTCTCCGTTCTTCAAACGGTGGTGGTAGAAGTCCTCTTGGTCCTGGCATGTGACTTGGAGCAGGTCCTCTTTGTCCTTCAAACTGATTTGGAGGAGGACCTCTTGAACCACCAAAATGATTAGGTGATGGACCTCTTGGCCCTCCAAACTGAGGTGACGGGCCTCCTCTTTGACCTTTAAATTGATTTGGTGGAGGCCTTCTTGGGTTCCCGAAAGGAAAGGGTGAAGGTCCTCTATTTCCCATAAACTGCGGAGGCTCAGGTCCTTCAAATTGTCCAGGACCACCACTCATCTCATGATATTGGGGATCTGCATATTGGGAATCCCTGTGTTCCATGTGAGGTTCCCTATGCTCTTCAAATTGAGAAGGTGCAATTTCTCTTGGCCCATCAGGAAATGATTGTGAAGGGCCCCTATTATCACCAAAATGTGGTGGTGGTGGTCCATGTTGTGCAGAAAATAAGGAAGGGATAGGTGCTCTTGGGGCTCCAAACCTGTTGGGTGGAGGCCCTCTTTGTCCATCATTATTTGGTAGAGGATTATGCCCTTCAGTAAACTGTTGTGGTAGACCCCTCTGTCCATGGAAATCTGGAGCACCACTCATTAATGGAGGACCGCTTTTGTGTCCAAGAGAAGAAAATGGGGGCCCACCTCTTTCTTCATCATTTTTAATTGTGGGTGACTCCATTTGTTCATAAAAGTGGCAAGGCTGTGGATTTCTTTGGTCTTCATAATGTGATGGACCTCTTTCTGTTTCAAAATGACCAGGAGCTTTCTCCTGAGATGGGAACACTGGGCTTGGGAAAGAATCCCTTGCTACCCCTGGAACATTTTTCTCTTGAGATTCATTTGACCAAGCTATAGACTGAACACTGTTAGGTGAAGAGAAAGTAGGGAGGAAACATGGATTGACAGGGGTGGGTAGCAGTACTTTACGAACAGGTGCAGTTGTAGATGTTTCAATAGAAGCTGGTTTATTTACAGTTTCCTGGTGAACCTGTGGGGCATTTTCAGGGTTGATAGTGGGCACATCTTGTTCAGACATAACAGAACCTTTTTCACTAGTAACCCATGTATCTTTATGACTAGGATGAGGGGCAGAAATCAGTGTTTTATCTGCTTTGTCAAGTGCAGTTTGCAATGGACCTGCATAGCTGGGTGGAGGAATTTGTACTGTAGGCGATTCTATAACATGCTGCTTTACATTAGAGTCAGCACTTTCATTACACTCTGTTAGAATCCTTCTAGCTTGTCTGGGATCTCTACTTTGTCTAGGATCACTTCCCTGATTTAACAATTGAGTTTGACTTGTGGATGTAGGCAATTCAGATTTTTCAGTAGTTTGTTTTTCATGTTGGAATAGCTCATTTTTTGCTAGAGATGATTTTGGAGGTGGTGACATCAAAGCATCAGAAACTGAAAAATGAGCCATTGATACACCAACAGCTGCTCGTTGTTGCCTGAGGGCTTCTTCTTGTTCTTCCAGCTGTCTTTTCTGTTCTTCTATTTGTTTGTTTAATTCTTCTAACATTTTCTGTTGCTCTACCAAAGATGGTGGAGCAGAGACATCGGGCACAAATGAAGACGATGCTGTCAAGGAGTGGCTTTTAGATTCCGAAAACATTTTATTAGGCAAATCATCAACAGTAACCTTTGCCTCTTCTAAGATAGTTTCATCTTCTGGATCATAGGCTTCATCTTCTTGCTCTGAAGTTTCACATCTTTTTTCAAGACCACTTTCAGAACTTTGCATTTCAAAAGCTTTCTGTGGAGCATACTCTTCCTCAGGATCATAAGGCCTGTCATCTTCCTCCTCTTCTATAGCTTTGTCTTTCGACATTTGTCCAAATTGCTGCACAATGGGATCAAGTATGGGAGCTGCTGGTAATCCTTCCTCACCAACAGTTTGCATTTCAGTCTGAGCACCTTCAGAATCCTTGGAAACAGGATCAAAAGATTTCTTTTTCCCGAAAAGAGTTTGCAGGATGTGATCAAGTGGTGTGGCTGATTTTGAAGATGAGGAAGCAGTAGAAGATGCAGTAGCTGTGTTAATTCCCAACACAGAAGCACTTGCTTGTGCAACAGTGGCTGAGCTTCCAGATTTAATAGATGACAATATTTTTAACACAGAAGTTGGCTCTGGGGGTGGAGGTGGAGGAGATCCAGGTGGTGTTGTACTGACAGTTGTTTCTCCAGTATAGAGAGAGAATTTTGAAGGTTTTTTCTCTTGCTGAGAAGCCATATTGCCTTTAGGGTACGCAGATACTTCAGTTTCTTCCTGCAACTGAATCCTGCTTTTCTTTTCTTCCGTCTTTTCAGTTTCCAGTACAGCTGCAGGTCGCTTAGTTTTCTGACAAATTACTAATCCAAGAATTAAGTTTGGACGTGCTGATTCAAGACCTGTAAGACAAAACAAGATTTCATGTAAGATTTTTTTTAAAAAAAATTAAGCTTGAAATCAGTCATTGCTAAGATTTGTAACAAACAATGTGAAAAATGTTACAGAACACAATGCATACTCTACTTTCTTAATGAATGTAATAATAATTAGTGGAAAACAGCACATTAAAGTAACTGTCAGACTATAACCAAGTCAAAAACTGTATTTTCTTCTCAATATTACTGAGAAACCAATATATGCTTTTATGTAGTAAAACGGATAATTGTCACTTGATGATGATGATGTTGTTATCATCATCCTAACTTTACCCCAGACAGATACTCAAGGCTGCTTACAGATAAAAAAGAAACAGCTAAAAACTTAGGGGAGGGGGAAACTATTTAATTCATGGCACCAGCCCTTTCCTTAAAAACAGTCAGTACCAAAAAGCCTGTTGGAATAAGAATGGCTTCACCTGCTGTCCGAAGGACAGCAAGGAGGTAGCCAGTTGAACTTCTCTGCCTATGTACATGATGCCTATGATGTTCCTCCATGGATCATGTCACTTATCTACAAAGCACAACCCTTGCAGTACAGTCCTATGCCTACCCACAACCAAGTCCCATTAAGTCCAATGGTACTTACTCCCAGGTGAGCATTATTAATTTATCATCCATCCCACAAGGTCACATGTCAGGTTACAGCAATGTAATGCACAATAATAATATCAATTTAAAACAAATGCAATCAAAATAATAGGGTGGGAACCAAAAATATATATCTCAGGTGTCAAAGGCCAGGGTAAAGAGGTGTGTCTTCCTCATGCACCAGAAACTGCATTTTTAAAAGGTGCTGAATGCATCTCTGTGGAGAAGGAATTATATAACTTAGCAGCTGCCGCATAGTGCCCTCTCCCAGGCCATCACCACCCAGGGTGGCAGAACTATCAAGAGGGCCCTCTCTGCTGATCTTAACACCCAAGAGGATCTGTAGGAAATAAGGTGTTTTAGACACTGGGACGTAGTTTAGGGCTTTAAACACTAGCATGAGCACCCTGAATTAGGGTATGATGAGTTCTAAATGGAATCCCAGTAATTTGGCTGCTGTATTTTTTAACCAATTAACCTTTCAGAGACTGATTAGATCCTTAATAAAGAGTGGCTCTTATTATTATTAGTTACTTGTGGAATCCTCAAATATAGGATTCCACAAGTAACTATATAAATTATCAGAGGGTAATAGAAAACTGTGCATTTTTATGATTTCCAAATAATTAACAAATCAACAGCCAAATGAGTAGGGTGTTGTTTATTATTATTATTATTATTACCACCACCACTACCACCAGTTTTGCCAGTCCTACTTTCAGCAGACATACAAAGATCTGATCTTTCTGTAAGTCATATTGATGGTTAACAAAGCACTGCATAATGACTGGGGGAAATATAGAATTACTCAAAGGAGAAATGGAACAGAGGTAATTATGGAATAGACTGCTGAGAGAGAGATCCAGCAATTTCCAGTTTAGTTAAATGTTTCAATAGTGATTTAACCTTACAAGGTTAGTATCACTAGGTCAACAAATAGAATATACACACACCTAGGCTTTTACCATTCATACTATTATATATGGAAAATGAGTAACAATAAAACCCCTGGAAACCACTGTTGTTCTGTTTCATAAGGTTCCGCTTAAGTTTTACATTACTATACATACAACAGAGACTCCAGCCCTAAGAACTGGACAGTCATGTAGATGTGTCTGATAGTGCATTGCTTTTTCTTTCCTCAACTCCAATTTTACTGTCCATTCTGCCCACTTGTGCAAACGTTCAGGAATATAGTTAAGAGTATATGAATATTATAGACTTAAGAATAGTTAAATGCCATGATAGTTCACACCCTAATAGGTTACAGTAAAACAGATCAAATATTAAGTAGTCCATTTCAATTTATTAGAGGAGTGCTAAGTAATGAGGATGAAGGATCTCATCTTCTGAGAATAATTTTATTTCCAATTTGCATTAAATGTATTATCATTTGGAGGAAGATAAGGGCAAGTACAATATTCAACTGATGCATTATTTCCAAATTTGTAGTCTTTTTATACCTTAGTTCTGCATTATATCCAATATTTTCATCTAGCAATCCCAGTGATTTAGCCCATCAGATGCCTACCACAATCATTAAAGTAGTAATTACTGGAGTGGCTACTACTGTACATTTTGACAGTCAATGCATTATTTTGATTTTCTCCTTTTAGTTGGTTGTATTCAATTCTCCTTTGTGTGTGATCTTTAAGTAAAGCTGAAGTACTAATCATTTCCATTACTATTACTTTTTAAGATTTTGATCTTAACACTGATCATGTTTATTAACTTAAGTTGCTCTAAATATATTTAATAGGAAAAAACTTCACTTTGTTTCTCTTAAAATGAAGGAAGTTGGCATTTCAGTTGAAAAGTATAAATTGTTTGGCTGCTTAAGATGTAGCATGTGCTCAGAAAGTCTGCTGAATAAGGATAAAAACCAACGACTTAACAAATGTATTGCATGAAATAGGAAAGTACTTTTAGAAGACAAAATGTTTTAGAGCAGCAAAGAATAAATGTAGAATGATCATTACTAATAACTCCACATTAAAAAAAACATGGTTGTGAAAAATGTTTATTCTGACCTTTTAAAAAATTAGTTTGTAATTCTGAAGGAAGCTGTCATTTGCATCCCCTTAACTGTTCTGATTAATTTATCTTCCAGTCCTTTACACCATTACCTGGGAGTAATTCCCATTGAACTCATTGGGCACACTTCTGAGTGACCATGCAGAGAATTGTACCTAATCTTTCATGGACAATTTGATCAGCTTTTGCCTATTAATCTTACAAAGATCTGTGGTACTCCACATAAACTTTGGTGTTCTCAGAACAATCCACCTACACTTCTGTCAAGCTGTGTTTTCTCCTTCCATCACTTTTTTGACACTCTGAGCAGTTCTACTGTAATGCTGGCATTCAAAAGTGTTGTGTAGTGTTGAGCTAGGCTTACTGGATTCAAACTATATATACTTATATTGCCCTCAAGGTGGCCAACCCAGTTTTAAAACCAATGGGGATGTAGGTGAGAAGTTACATGGAAATAAAAATGATTTTGCATTAGTTAACTACAATCTCTTGTGCACCGCTAAGAAGTATTAAATAACTGGTTATAAGTAACTAACCTAGTTAATCTAGAAAGGGTGGGCAGAAATGTTTTATAAACCAGCTTATAAATACAAACCCTATAAAATTTAAAACCACTACTTAAGAAAGCAGCTTCTGTGTGGCTGTTTAGCCTCTGTGGATAATGGAAACATGAAGCAAGCCAGGTTACAAGCAATGGCTATTGGGGATAATGTGACAAAGAGACTATACTCTTTGTGGAGGCATAATGAGCAACCATGTAAGCCTATTTATTTATTAAAGTTTATCAATGGCTGCTACATGCCTCAGTGGCTCTATTCAACCTCCAGTCAGAGGCATTATGGCTCTAAATACCAGTTCCTGGGGATCTAAGGTGGGCACAGTGCTGTTGTGCTCATGGTCTAGTTTGCAGGCATCCCACAGGCATTTGGTCGGCCCCATTGAGAACATGATGCTGGTCTAGATGGGCCAATGGCCTGATTCAGCAGGTTCATCTTAGGTTCTTATAAGAGCCTAGTTAAAAAAATGAAAGTGTGTCCCAACATTTGTTTCTGGATGAAGGTTAAAAATATTATTTTTTTAAAAAAGCTAGTCCTTAAAAAAAACCACTAGTATTTTTTACTGTAAACTATATTCCTAGTTTGATCTGAATATGAATCAGAGGAAAGAATGTAACTATATTAAAAATATGACCCCTAAGGGAAACTTTATCAATTCCTGTCTAGCTGCTGCTGCCCGTATTATGAATTCAGGTAAGTATATGGAGGCTTACTGTTTCTAAGAAATTAAGACATTCATGTCATCACTCCCATAAACTTTTAAAAAGCCCTGAACGCTTATTTCTTGACACAAAACCAATAATTTTTATAAAGTAAGTTTTCATAACAGATTTGTCACCACTGTAGGTGCAAACCAGTGCTGCTCATTAAGCAGCTGTAGGGCTACTTCAGTGATCTTTTTTACAGCCTTCTTTACCTGAACCTCAATACAGTCATACCTTGGGTTACAGACGCTTCAGGCTGTGTGTTTTCAGGTTGCGCACCGCGCCGAACCCAGAAGTACCAGAACGGGTTACTTCCGGGTTTCGGCGCTTGTGCATGTGAAGCACTAAATCGCGCTTTGCGCATGTGCAGAAGTGCTGAATCGCGACCCGCGCGTGCGCTGCAGGTTGCGAATGTGCCTCCCGCACGAATCACGTTCACAACCCGAGCATCCACCGTAATGTCCCTTATTCATAATTGGAATTGGCAGCAGTACTAAGACTGGTTTACACAATCCCTCATTGTTAGTTGTGCTCAGCCTGAACAACAAGCACCGGCTATCTAGTAAGCAGTATGATTATTATGGTTGCTTTTGAGTAAAGCAGAAAATGAATTTCAGTAAAAAAAAAAAAAAAAAAAAAAAAAGGCTGTGGGAAGGGTGTGGTGCCCTGTAAATATTGCTTCTCTTTGGAGTCACCAATCATTTTGGACCAGTGAGCAATGTGCATATTGGAAAAGTTGTGGGGAATACACACACACACACACACACACACAAACACACACACACACACACGAGAGAGAGAATGAACAGCCAAACATGCACAGGGCCCTATTTTGTTGACTAGAATTGAATGCTTTCTTCAAGTCTTAATTCCAGAAGCAGGAAAGGCTCTTGTAGGCACATGTGCACCTGAGAGTCTCATGTTGATGATCCGGACTGCACATAGTATTGTATTATAAATAATGCATCAAAGGTACAAGTGGTGCTTTTTCACTGCGAAGATCTTCCTTCCAATTACCAAGATACTCAATATTCTTCTTTTAATATTCTTCTAGCTTTGGGCTAGGGAATACCTATTGACTAAAATATTAAGCTTTTGCTGAAACACCAAGCTTCAATAGTGTATGGAGATGAGTTCTGCAGATATCCACTCCCGATTCCACCACTCAATGATTTCATTTGTAGATTTGAGAACATGCTAACTTCCTTGGGGGGAAAGAGACACTGGCAGTGTTTGAAAATATGTAAGTCAAAATGGTCTGTGGAACAAAATAGAAAATCTTCATCAAGTTTCAGCATAAATGTCTGCAAGTGCTGAAAAGGTTTTTAGTGAATAGAACCTGATTCCAAGAAGGCATGCTTGCTGCAATTGTGGCAGCTGGCATGGGGCCATATACTTGAAGGATCCACCTAGGTTATCCCACCTCCCCTGCCCTGCATTAGTCAGTGTAGGAAAAGAAACAGTCAGATAAGAGACCAAGTGCTCCTTGGACATTCTACTGCTTAGCATTGTCAGGTATGTGAATCACACACATGGGACTGATGATGGAGGAGCTGTGATAATTCATGTAGGTTGGAACAATATCACTGCAGATTTCCTTGCGGGGAGTGGGGGCTGGGACAGCCATTCTGATCCATTTCCCATATTTCCATTCCCCATTACTAATTGAGGAGAAAAAGCAGGTAGCAATGAAGCTTATTTCACCAAACACAGAATGATTTAACTAATTACAACTTTTAACTCCTAAAGTTTAGTGACATTAACATGTTTCAGTTCCAGTACAAATTATGTTTTCTTTTTCTTTCTTGGTTGTGACTTCAGCTGAAGTGACTTCTTGTAGAACAGAAGTCTGCCATGCAGCACAGTCATCTAATGGTCCAGGCACAGAAGAGGAATTCATATGATGTACTCCAGCTCTACTATTTATGATCACCACTAGGTATGTCACAACCATTTCACCTAGAACCTCTGTAAACCAAACTTAGTCCTAGGTAAGTCCTATGCAATTGAAGAGGATTAACTTCCAAGTAGATATGTAGAGGGTTATACTGTCAAGAGTATTGTAGTCTCTATCTTAAACATATCAGAGCAAGCGCTACTGAATAACTGATACCAACTAATACCGAAATACTTTAGGATATTTGTTTTGTTAAAATATTTTGTCCCAGCCTGGTAAAGCAACAGTCTGAAACCCAGAACTGATCCTGTGATACAGAATATATGTCTCAACTATGTGTGTGAATAACATTTTTAGCAGCCTAGCAGGTGTCACTATAAAATAAGACTTATTTTACTAACTAGACCGAGTCCAATACATGGTTACAGCCACTAAAACATCTGAATTGAAAGAGACAATGACCACTTTGCACAAAATACATTTTATTAAGATCATGTAATAAGAGCAGTAAATTTCATTAAAATATATGGATAGCAGATTTTATACCTCTCCCCGTACATGTCCGCGTATACTGAGAACTGAGACAACTTATCCGAAAAGGTTCTAATAGGCTTCATGTATATGACTCACCTCAAAACACACACAGGAAATTATGATTTGGACTGTGTCCTCTATTTTTTTTTAAAAAAAACCTGCTGGTAGAAGTATGTGTATGCTGTCATCAAGGAGGATTATGATGGGGGTGCTTTCAAACAAATTTCACATGCTTTCTGAGTTGTCACAACCCTATTAGAAGACTTCTCTTCCCCTGAACATTTAACTAGGCCTTCAGAATCAAGAGCAATGTGGAGTCTGAAAAGAATGGTTCAGGCAGTCCATGTTTTGAAATCTTTGGAATCTTTTTTCAGATTCAAGTGGTTTGAAATAAGGTTCTTTGTTTATAGGATTTTAGAGTGTGCCCTATGTTAGTATGGTTTTCAGACGGTGCTCTAGGGATGCTTGGGTTTATCAAAAGCTTATGCGGAGTTCCTTAAATGACTGGTACGGTTTCAAGGAAGTTAGTTTGCCATAACCAAACCATGAAATGCACAGTTGTGGGGAAGTGTCAGATCTGTTACAGCTTCTAAGTTGTAATCTCAGTTCCAACAGGCTGACAGCTATGCCTAATAGGCCTGTAAAATGAGTATGTGGCAAAGACTTTTCCTGAGAATCCTCAGCAATATACACAAATGGAAGGGAGTTGAAGTTCAAGATTCAAAGTTACAAGAAATACTACTTTAGATACAAAAGGAGAAAACTTCAATTTTCTCTCCCCTACCCAGTTTGTTTGCCACAAACTAAAGAGACTGGATGAAAGTCTTTTTTTCCAGTCAAAATGGAAATTTCTTGTGATTTATCCTGGAGCCGAAGAGAATTTCCTTACAAGCATATGTGCAGTATTGTGTGGTTATTTATTCAGAAGGACAACATACATAAATAGCAGGGTGACCTCTTAAGAGTGCAGAAGCTCAGGAATATAGTATTGAAATAAACCATACCTTATTTCTAATCAGTTCTGACTAATTAGTATGCAGTATCTGTTTGATTAAAATCTGTTTTAGATAGAAAAACAGCATTCCCTCTAGAAATAAGACAGAGACTGTGGTTCTCTTCCCTGGGGCAATGAATCTATCAGTGTCAAGACAGCAGATGGACTAGTGTGTAACTACAGCTTATTTATGTGTGTGTCTCTTTCAGCTATGAAAGCTTGAGTTCCTTGGGACATTCCTCACACCACTGGGCGAGCTCAGTGCTGAAATCTTGAGATCTTGTGAGTTTTTGATTGTAGGAGTTCAAGCACACCTATAATATAGTCTGCAAATGACAATCTTACCTTTCAACGTCAGTGATGTTCCGTGGGCTTTCTGTGTTTGCTTCTGTTCAAAGATGCTGACCACTTCTGCTCATTTGGAGCATGTCATGTTGCGTACCAACTTAACTAACCTCCCTGTGCCTTTTTAAAAGATCAAAGTTCTTGTAGTTATGTCCCCCAATTTCCCAAACTATGATTTGTATATAGCAGGCACGTCCAACTTCCAATAGGCTGCGATCTATTAAAAAATGGCAGTGAGCTACCCATTGGATTGACCAGAGTTGCTGAGCTTTTGTTGGGAAAGCATCAAAGTTGTTGCACTTGGGGGGGGGGGGCATGATCCCGCGATCAACCAGGGACATACTGCAATCGACCGGTATATGGTACTTTTCCTTTCTACATTTATCCAGCTGAAGTGTGTGTTATGAATGATGTCTGGTATGGTATTAATAGTTGTAACATAGAAGGGCAGAAGTATTTGGGTTTCCTACAATTCATTGCTTACCTGGTCCCTCAAAGGGTAAAAGTTTGGATGGAATAGGATCCTTTGCACTGAGAGGAATCAAATAGAGGTCCTTGACATGTCTGTTGTTATTAGCAACAACACCAAATCGGCCACGACTGCTAAAATAGGAGTACAGAGAAATGTAGGAAGGCACCTCTTCTTCTGTTGCAGGATGGAAGCGGATCAAACATAGTTCCTATAATACAAAAATATAAAGGAAAAATACCAACCTATTGCTAAATAAATAGCAAGTGAGGGCAACATGGCATCAATGCACTTCAGTTTTGAAGTAATAGTTTCAGAATTATTCTTATTCAATTTCTACACCGTCCTTCATCTAAGGATCACAAGGTAGTTTACAAAAATACATACCATAATAACAAACGGAAGCAATAACACCCCCCTCCCACATACAGTTTTAAAAGCCATAAATTGTATAATTAGCCAAAGGCCTGGGAAAAGAGGAATGTTTTTGCCTGGCACTTAAAGATATGTAATGAAGGCACCAGGTTAGCCTTCCTGGGGATAGCATTCCACAAACAGGGAGCCACTGCAGAAAGGGCCCATTCTCGAATGGCCACTAACCGGACCTCTCTTGGAGGAGCACATGAAGAAGGGCCTCAGACACTCATTACAGGGTCTGCAGCAGTAAATATGGAGTTATATTGGTGATCCAAAAGATGGTGCAGCTTTAAAAAATGCCTTATTTCACTGCCATCAAATAAGCAAAGATTATGTAAAATTATCAATATAATTTTACTCTACATTATTTAAGGTTGCTGATTTTTTCGTTATTAAAACACTTTTAGGGTTAGATCTAGTAAGGATTCTTACTATGATGGCTCATAGGAAGTCAGTGATAATTTATGCTGTGCTGGAAATTGAAATGCTACTAACACAGAACCGGTTGGGGCAGGGAAGAAGTGGTGAGAGTATGTGGAAGGGAAGTAACAGCCAGCAGGAAAAGCCATTATTGTATTTTGCTTATCTTAAAGAATTTCAGGTACAAATTACTGACAAGAATCCAAACTGCTGCTGGGGTGCAGGTGGGTATGGGTAGGAGCAATTTTATCTTTTTATTTTGATGAATAGGCCTGTATGTCATGTTTAAAAAAGAAGTCTCCTTCACATTTCAAACGAGACGTGTGAAAAACATTAGGAGTTGCTGCTGTACCATAAATTCAAGCCAGCAGTGTCCTCCTCCCTTAGGTAGAATAACTTCGTTATATAGTTCACTGGATCCCATCCACAATTATTATTTCAAATAAAGTTCAATTCTTTCACCATTACAAAACAGGGTTTTTAAAAAGTACCTTTGACACAGATGATTTCAGTTTGCCAATATAATCCCATACTGTCTTCGGTGAGATCCTCCCTCCAATATGAATTGTATCAGGTAAATCCTAGATAAGAAGCATTACATAATGTGAGAAGAGGGCAGTTTGAGGGCAAAGCCCCACACCTCCCAGTAAATAGAATTATACCAACAGAATATAAATAGAAGCTACCATATTTTTCCATCTATAAGACGCCCCCTATTTTTGCAGCAACAACCAATCACCAGTCCACCCTTGGCACTATCCGTGTATAAGACGCCCCCTAATTTTTGTATTTTTTTTTAAAAAAAGCCTAGTCTTATACATGGAAAAATACGGTATACTGTGATTTTACTGTAGCTATGGCCATTATGTTCACAATTCTGTTTATCCTTCCACTTCGATTTTCAAACTGCTAGCAGAAAACAGTCCCCTTTTAATTCCACAAACCACAGCTCATTCATATGTTCCTTTCTGAATCTGGTATGAGAGGGAGTACATCTCACCCTTGGGTACCCCTACTATAGTTTCTTATCTGGGAATGAAGAAAAATGTCTGACACTGTAGTAGGATGTTGCTTTTATTTACATGTTCTGTCTACATCAAGGGGGATAGGTGCCACAAGATCTTGGGAACTGATGAATGCAGTATTTGTATGGGTCAAACATGACTTTTTGTACAAGGAAAATGAGCTGGAAAGGCTGGCTACTGGTGTGCTAAGAACCTGAGGCTCACTCCCTCTCATATTAGGCTCAGACAGTAACATCTGAGCACTGTGAGAGATAGCTTTTACATAAAGAAGTAATACTTTTGCACATTAAAGCTACAAAAAGTAGCTTTGAAAATTGTGACAAAACATTCCTAGCCTATTTTGTTAGAGTAAAAATTTAATTGTCACTAAAACATGCTGTTGAGGCACAATGTGTTTATATTTATAAAGCTGTCTTATCTATAGTTGAAGGGGCAAACATATTTCTATTTGTTTGCATTAACCACAGTTTGTCTCAGAATTCAGCATATAAACATTGCTACTATATCATATTCATAGCCCACTGAGCCTAAGATCGTAACATACTTGTTTTCCAAACTAGGAGGAAAAAGGGTTATTCTTACATCCGTAAGTTTAGGTGTCTTCCCATCCCTGCTTCAAAACACAGGAAGAAAGATACACTAATTCCACTGAGAGAATTTGTTGGTGCACAGGAATCAAAATTCCAAGCACCCTGTTCGTATTGACCATAAAAGGAGCACACGTAGGTTTTTTTAAAAAAGGTTGAATACACTGAAGTATCTTCCTCCTCTAAGGCAGGAAAGATATACAGCTGTTTCAGCTACTGTTCTACTCCCCACCTTCCCACCAGTTCTTACACAAACAATGCAGAGCAATACGTGAAATCTATTTGAATGTCTGCAAGAACCAAGGTGGCTTTTTCTCAAATAATGTTATTTATGAACAGTCTACGGTTGTTGGTTTGAAACTTGATCATAAACTACATTGAACTTCCTTCCTATGTTTCTTTTTTGGGTTTAATACAGGAAACTGGGAGCTCACTGAATATTGCAGGCATCCCATGACAGTGGCAATCATCACTTAGTTAACAGTGTCACACTTCCTGGTTACTGTTCACTGTGTGTTCAGTTATTACAGATCACTGCTTCTCACCACCAGACCAAAATGAAAATCAAGAGTGTAATTAACAGAAAATGATAAACAGTGCTTTATCAGTTACTGATATGAAGTATTAATACTAAAAATGGAATATCCAGCATGCCATTTCAGTGCTCCTATTTTCCCCTTACAGTGGTACCTCCAGTTACGAACTTAATTCATTCCAGAGGTCCATTCGTAACCAGAAACCGCTTGTAACATGAGGCGTGCTTTCGCTAATGGCGCCTCCCGCTGCTGCCGCGCCACCGGAGTGTGACTTCCGCTCACATCCCAGGGCAAAGTTCACAACAAGGGGCATCTATTTCCGGGTTAGCAGAGTGCGTTACCCGAAGCATTCATAAAGGAGACAGTACGTAACACGAGGTACCATTGTACTTACAGATCACCAATACTATTTTATTATTTTTAAAATAAATTGCAGTCCGATACAATAGAGGTGGTGACCATTTTAGGTGCATCCAATTGACGTATGATCACCGACACATGGTCTTTTTGGACCCAGAAGAAGACAGAATGGGGACATAATGGAGCGGGGGCTGCTTATCTGTGTTCCACACACGCAGGGGCTGGGAACAGAAGCCCCACATGAAATGGTTGCCAAGTCAATGTACACATTATCTATGTCCGATTTCTTATGCTACACTGCTACACTATTTGCAGTCAGGCCAATAACTCAACAGTGAGTTATTAAAACTCTTACCTAAATGAAATTTGAAAATGTTAATAGGACAATAGGTCAATTTGCTTAGCTTTCAAGCTATCATGTTGAGTAAACATGGTAACATATTACATAGCTAACCTCTTACCGCAAAGCAAATTTAGTTAGAAATATGATTTCAGATATAGTTTACACAGAAAGCACAAGCACTTCAAAGTCGCACCTCACTGAGGTAGTCAAAGGATCCAGAGACAGGGTAAGCTTTGGTGACAAACTTGGCCACGCTTTGCATGTTGATAAAGCCTTTCCATATGGTGTTAAGGCGAGAGAGAAAGACCGACGTATCTCCTTCTTGAGGGGACCTTATCTCCGACATACTGCAAAACAGAAAACCCAGGAGGGAGAATTGTGTCAAGAGTGGCTCTACAAATTGTATCTCTACAAATGGCCCTCCATCCCAGGCAACCCCAACATTTTTCAAATTCCACATCAATTGATCCTAAATCTTATGAAATATACTTTTAGTAAATTAAATTAATGGGCTAGAAATCAATTTTTAAGACTTCCAGCACATTCGGTGGAAGGCTAGTGATCACAAAAGATGGACCATTAATTTGCTAACCCATGAATAGAATTCCTGTTATTATTAGGGATTGAGTTGATATTGTAAGACTTGTGACCGATTCTCTTTTGCATGAAAGAGTGGGTCAAGCATGGAGAGACACAGAAGTTCATAAACCTGCCTTGAGTGAAGGCAGTGTGTGACTCCACGTTCACCAGTTCTTACAAACACTGGCTCCTCCTGTGCATCAATGCTACTAGAGGTTGAGAAGTGTGCTACATGAGAAAATACGACTTGGCAAATCTTCAAAGTATGCAGTAGTAGTAAAAAATCCTCCTGTTCATGGCTTTGCTGTCCTTTCCTCCTAGTGGCTACTGCGAGATTAGCACAAGTTATCCCTCCTTCACATCTTGAGGAGAGGCAAAGAATGATCTCTCACTGTCACTTAGCATCAGAGTACTTGCATAGCAATGGCAGCAAGGGTGTTTGATCTGAGCTTTTCTCCTCCTTGCACACTTGGGGGACAGCAAGGAGCCACCCACTAGGGGGGGGGACCTAGCTATGCCCATTAACTTGCCCACTCACCTTACCCCCATTTTACTCACTCTGGGAAGCTTCCTTCCTTAGAAGGAATTTGAAGGCTCCCCCTGCACCTAGATACACACACACCACTGGGTTGCACGGTCCCCTTTGCACAATACCGCAGGCCTAGTGACCCTCTTGCAGACTGACACACACGCATACCTAACATTTAGTGATGTTTGAGCTGCCAAGTATCTTGGGTCCGATGATGAGGATGGCTTCGTTAATATTGATTTTGGAGCTGCTACAGTATTTCTGGATATTTCCGGTTTACTTTCCCCGACAGAACCTTTGTCAGATGCCAGGGTGGGATGCAATGCAGAAGTCACAGTAGAAGCAGAGGTTGACAAAGTGCTCATGGCTGTTCTGGGATCCTTCCCAGAGACTGTCACAGTGGTGATAACACCGCCAGCATAAGATGTGGGGTAGAGAGAGCTCTCATTGGGTAGAGAAGATATTGGATTGCTTTGTCCTTGTGTTAAAGGAATGTAAGCTTTTTCTATGCTTGGCTGAGGAACTACTTCAGCTACAGATTCAACAGCAGGTTCTGCAGCAGTCTCCATTTCCTCTTCTTTTGCAGCCTCCACTTCATCTGTTGGTGTCGAGCTTTCAAATTTTGACTTCATTTCTGGCTTTGGTTCCACCTTCTTAACAGAGGACGATTTTAGTTTCTTTGAAGCTGGTTCTTCATCAGATGCTGACATCTGACCTAAATGGTAAAAAAAAAAGGTAACATGTAACATTGTGAGTCTGTGTCATTTCATGGACATGGTGCTATATTTCCCTTGGAGACAGGAAATCACGTCTTGCTTGTTGCTGTTTTAATTTATAGAAGCAAAAAGTTTATTTTACTGTAAGAAGAAAGCCTGGCCATTTGTATAACTGAGGCTCCAGCCAGATTTGGGTTTACTCAGAACAAAATTGATATGGTAATTTAAATTTCTGCTTTGCATTTCTACCACGTGGGTGTTCACACAGCCTTGGTAATCCCTGTGCATACCTGTACAGATTTTGCAGTTCAGGTCAAAAAGATGGGCTCGGTGTTGACTTGTTGTGTCCTGTAACATACTGCTGAAAACATCAAGAATTGGAGCGCTGCTTTTCTCAGGAGCTGCTCGATCTGCCTCTTGCTGCTCCTAAAAAGGAATTGAGGCAATGGTATCATTTGCTGGTATCAGGCTCATTTCAACTATACACATGCAAATTCCTGTAGATATGCACAGATTTTAAACCAAACATCCACAGCTCCAAAAAAATAAAGCAACTGATACTACTAAAATCTAACATAACTTGACCTTTCAACAAGTGCAAGCTCATATGCAGAAAGAGATCCTTATAAGGTTTGCGTAAATTCATTACTGGCAACACAGGTTTCGACAGCACCCAAGTGGGGAAACAGAAAGTGTGCTGGTCCCCTGTTTTGGGCAAATTAATTAATGTACGGGCAACAACCAATTGACATTCACACACGTGTGCATTGTGGTGACCCAGAAGTGGCAGGAAAACGGGGTGGGAACAAGCTTATGTGTGCTCCGCTCTCATGCACAATGACCCAAAACACAGCCATGCACAAATAAGGGGTTGCCTGTTTATCATTGGTCTCTTTGCAATAGGAACCATGCCAAAGCAACATTCCAGGTAATAGGCAGTGTACTACAGTGTACAGTGGTGGGTGGGCTATTGATTTGGTTTGTTCTTGTTTTCATCATGTTCGTTGTGGTTTTATTCTGTATTTTATGACGTGAACCACCCTGAGATCTTTGGATGAAGGGCAGTATACAAAATAATAATAATAATAATAATAATAATAATAATAATAATAATAATAATAATAATAATAAACAATACTGTGTACATGTACCTCAGAATAAGTATAGAGTACTGCAGGAATTGTGCAGCGTGTGTGGTAAGCTGCTATAGAGCATTACTGGATTGTGCCCTCTAAAATAAAAAAAGGCAAGCAAGCAGATAAACTATAATTGAGATCTTAAAAAATGACATTTTAAATTATACAATATCTTGTAAATAACTAAATTTTGGTAAATGGTCTATATAATTAATTGTAAACCAGTGCCTTAAGTGGCTTATACTTACATCTGAATCAGACACTGGTGGGGAATCTTCCATATTAGCATCTGGGATGGGTTCTTGTTTTACAGCAGACTTCTTGTTTTCAAAAGATTTACGTCTAGCTGCCATTACCTATGAAAACAATAATGTGATTTGTATACACACACAAAGTCAGTGATCTAGACTTTAATCATTAATCTGTAGTCAATTACCACATCAGCTGGAATTGCTCATCAACCATCCTTACATAATAAACACCTCAAAATTTTATTGCTTACTGCTTTGGCTGGCTTTTCTTTCCATGTAGATAGCTCTTTGGATACGAGTTCTTCTGGCTTCATTCTTACAAGCCTTGACAAAGGAAGGTCTTCCCTAAGAACACGATGGAAAAGTCCCTAGAGAGAGAGGAGTGATTCGAGGTGAGCAGGAACTACTTACACAACTAGCAAATGAGAATCTTCCAATAGGCAAGTAAATGCGGTCATCCAGTTCATGAATTCCTTCTAAAAGGTCTTAAGTGTAAATAGAATGAAATATGTAAAATACACTTTTTAAAAAATATTGCCAGGTTAGCAAAATATTACTCTATAACTTAATTTGAAGCATGTCTGTATCAGGAATGGGCACAAACAATAGATGGGACTGAGCGTTCCACAGGCATTTTTCTCCACATGCAGAATTTTATATATCTCGTATCATATTCCCTTGCCTCTTTTCTAAACCAAAAAGCCCCAAGCTTGTTAGTTTTAGCCATTCATGCTTCCAAAGCTCCCCACCCCAATAAAATTTACAATCCTTTTGATTGTACAGAAAACTCATAGCAGTTTACAAAAAGAGCTATAAAACAATAAATGATGCAGTCAAATCAAAGGCTGTCCACTAAAAAAAAAAAAAAGGCTGTTGAGAAGTCATTCATTCGCTTTCATACAAACCTGATTTTTAGGGTCCTTCAGATTGAACATAATGCTGCGATATTTACTCTTATACCGATTGTCTGTAGCCTGGAATAAATTAAACATCTCCTTTTCAATGTTCAGTGCAATCTTTCCCACCTCACTCTCTGTCATAGCCAGATCATCACTATCATTTACTCTGCCAAAAGAAAGAGTTAGGAAAGAAAGAAAAGGGAGTCAAAAATGACAGTACTGCTAAGTAGCTTGATCTACCTATATGCAGGAAGAATCTTCTATGACTTAAGTCTCAAAAATGGCCTACTTAATTCAAGGATGAATTTTCCTTCTTTGATTCCCACTATCCACTGCTGCAACATCCTCTGAATATCATGTACTCAGGAGGATTGTTCTGCTGCTTAAAGTACTGATGATAGTTTGGGAAAACTGGTGATAAGCACATGCATTTATATTGGACAGTGCTTATCTGTTTTGTGAATACCATGTTTTTTTTAAAAAAAGTCTATTTTTCAAGAAAGGCCCCCTTTGGGGCCTTCTGTTCTTGTTTAAAACCTTTAAGAAATGTTGACCTTTACTAAGGTATTTCCTTCTCAGTCAAAAATATTCACAAAATATTCACTAAACTTATTTCAGATGCATTATCTAAAGTGCTATGAAAGGTGAGAAGAAATGAATATCACTGTTCATGCAGCATTACAACTAATGATTATTCTAAACTATCCAGATTATTTGCACAGAGAAAGTGCACTTAGTGCCTACCTTTTCCACAATATCTCCTTAAGGGATCTCCGTATATTTTGGCGAATTTGAGAGTTAGGCTGTGATTGACTAGCACTTGCAGATTTTGCTTGTGTAGCTGAGGAAGTTGTTGAAGAAGCAGAGGACACCATGGGCTTCCTGAGCCCTCCACCAATGCTTGAAGAGGAAACTGTTTTTTTATAAACTGAGGGTGTACCATAGGACAAAGGTGAAGGCCTTGATGATGACACATTGCTTGATGTAGGTGGACCAGTTGAAAGTGAAGACTTCTTAGGTATCACCCCTTTGAAACCTGCAGCAGAGTATTTAATTGGATGCTTAGAACTAGTAAATGTAGAGGGTTTCTTTAAGGGCGGATTTCTGCTTTGGGTAGACACTGCAGAAGTGGGTTGAGACGCTGCAGTAGTTGACACAACCATTTTCTTTGATGCTACCGAAGATTCAGCTGGCTTATCCTCATTCTTACGTTCCTCTTTCTGTGCTGTTAACAGGAACAAAACACAATAAATTATATATTTTTTTCAACAGGTGCTGCAAAGATTCAACAAGAGACATGATCCAGTAAGCCAAACATGTTCGTAATTCTTTTAATGAAAATAAAGAGATTAAAGAAGATCAATTTAGGCTAGATTATGGACAAACAATATTTGTTGTTTAAAACTATCTTATAGAAGTGATATTGGTTTTATGAAGGTGCCTTATTTTTGTACAAATTGATTTGACAAAATAAACTTGCAAGACACCGGGAGAGATGGGCTGTGCCCATGATGCAAATGAATCATGCCCAATGAATCATACCCAAAGTTTACCAACAGGAAAGAGTACAATCTCTTGAGAGAAAACATATGAAAAAGAAAGCTATTTCGAATACATGTTTTTCACACTTTTAAAACAAAAGTAGATCCATCTTCAAAGATTGCACACATGAGCTAACACATATACAAAACAGCAAGGATAAGGCTCAGGCAAACAAGCTGTATTTTTAAGGAAAAGAAAGAATATTCACTTTCTAAATAATGCAAACAATTCTAACATTTATTATACTTGTATCAGATATGTTGAATTATCAATGTGAAGTAATGGTCACAACACATCAAAACAAATACGTAAGCTGAACGTTTCAGAAGAGCACTCGTTAGAATAGCATCTGACTAAACAAATATGATTTTATTACATCTCTCCCCTAGCATCATTTCACCTGAAACACTTTAGAATTCTGCTTGTAACATCATGCGAATTCTTGCATCATAACATCAGCTTTTATTCCTACCTGTATACATGTGGCCGCAATCGACCACAACTTTCCTAGCATTTCAACACATGCTCAGTAAGAATCTTGTAGGATTGTAACATATTATGATATTCACAAGTGTTTTCTGTAAATAAGTGCCTCCCTCGAAAACAAACATTTGCCTTAAAATGAAATTGCAAGGTTTAGTTCTATTTAAACTATAGAAACTAAGGTATCTAGATATATAGATGCACATGTGAAATAACTCACATTCAAAAGAAAAATAACCTCTATTAACAATGGAATAGATGTGGACAATGGCTGGAATGAGGAACAGTATAACACTTGTTAACAGAAGGAATGTAGTGTGAACTGTTTGTTATTATGCAGTTTTCAGTCATCATTTTTAAAGCAGCATCTTAAAATATAGGCCGTAATTTTGGTAGCTGAAAACCATACTTGCTAAAAATCTCTAAACAGACATCTGAAACATATTCTCATTAGAGGTATATTTAAATATGATCTCTGAAGTAACATTGAATGAGAGATCTGCTCTTCTAGAAATTCATTAGGTATCATGTCCCTACGTTTAGCAATGTGCTTTAGTTATTCCAAGGTAAACAATCTTTGTGGCTTTTGTTGCAGCTGCCTCTGCAAAGTGCTGCTATCTTGAGCAAATGAGTTTATGTAAACTACTACAGTAGGAGTAAAACTTTGCATTCATTAATGTTTAGCATACTGGATGGGATCAGAGTCCAACCACATCAGATAATTCAAAATACTCATGGTGAGCTAGTGTTCTGTCCACTCGATCGAGTCGGCGTATCTATATGTATGATAGCATTGTGAATGGCATGGCACGTATTGCCAGATTAAGAAGAGACCTGGAAATGAAGAGCCACTGATGTTTGCATTTGCGATTAGGCTGTTTCATGTGATTTAGTTGAAATAAGTGAATAAATACTCCTGTTGAAGAGAATACTATGCCCTTACTATAAATAGTTCTTTACAGAGGTTCAAGAGCAATAGGAGATAAACACAATAATCTTGATGTTTATACTATAGTGTTTATACTTCTGAAAAATTATACAGAACTCGCTTTTCAGAAAGGAATATTTAACCACAGAAATGTTTTGTAATCTAAGATTGTTACCTTGCCTTTCTTTAGCAGTAAAAGCTTTTTTGTAAGGACACCAATTGGACACAACCCATAGAGTTACACACACAACTATGTGTGTTCCAAGGTCGGCTTGTGGCAGCAGCACAGCACAAACCTTTGACACTGAGTTAGCACTCTGACCATGGCATCCCATACTAAATAACCACATGGCAGAACAGTGGTCCAATAAAACCAGGTTGCTAGAAAGACAAATTCTAATGCCTATGGTTCCAAGTTAAAAGTCCAATCTTTAGTATTTAAATAATTTTAATTTAGAGTTTCAAAACTTGCAAGTTACGTTTCATATGGAGACAATAAAAATATGTACTTCATTAGACTATAATGGTGACTTTTTACACCTATTAAACTTTAGTTTCGCCCAATATTTTTGATTTAGCACACCAATAGATTCAGAAACAGATAACTTGTTCACTCACTGCAATTAGGCTTCTTAAGATTGGAGATGCGGCATCTGATGTGTTCATCCCAGTTACTCTTACTCAAGTTTTCCTTTTGGTAAAGGTAAAGGTAAAGGTAAAGGTACCCCTGCCCGTATGGGCCAGTCTTGACAGACTCTGGGGTTGTGCGCCCATCTCACTCAAGAGGCCGGGGGCCAGCGCTGTCCGAAGACACTTCCGGGTCACGTGGCCAGCGTGACAAGCTGCATCTGGCGAGCCAGCGCAGCACATGGAAACACCGTTTACCTTCCCGCTGGTAAGCGGTCCCTATTTATCTACTTGCACCCGATGGTGCTTTTGAACTGCTAGGTTGGCAGGCGCTGGGACCGAACGACAGGAGCGCACCCCGCCACGGGGATTCGAACCGCCGACCTTTCGATCGGCAAGTCCTAGGCGCTGAGGCTTTAACCCGCAGCGCCACCCGCGTCCCTTCCCTTTCCTTTTGGTACTTGTACATAATTTGCTCTTCCCAAATCCCTGTCCCCTCCATGCTTCAAAGCCAATTGTAGCTGCCCCGTTGGAACTCCTAGTAGTCTCTTTTCCTAATCTACACAAATCACTAAGTGTTCACCTTATCCCCAGGGATGCTCCTCCACGAGGATTCCTTTGAGGAATCTGATCACTCTGCTTTTTATCATCACTCGTTTTTGCAATAAATTAGAATCTGGTAATAGCATAGAGCAAACACAGGACTCTATGTACTTGCAAGTTCTGGATAAGCTCAGAATATAAACTGCAGCATTCTGAAAAGCCCAGCTCTTATTTTTAAATTAAGTTTCTGTACCTTATTGTTGATACACCTTAAATCATGTAGACAATGCATCCTTGGCAAAAAATGTTTTGCCTTTTTATAATTGAGTAATATTGGCAGCTACTTTGGACAGTTTACCGTGGGAAAGTGGCATATAAACTGGACACCTCTGATGTCTAGTGTGGGAGAAGTGGGTGTTTGGCATAGGGTCTCATTGAAACATAACTCTGCTCTTACGCACAAACTGGTTTGAAGAATGGCACAATGGCTCAGTGTGTCTGTTAACCAGAAGGTTGGTGGTTTGAGCCAACCAAGGGACAGCTATGATCAGGATTCCTGCACTAAAGGGGGTTGGACTAGATGACCCTTGAGGTCCCTTCCAACTCTGCAGCTCTGTGATTCCAAGTTATAAAACATAAAGAGAAAATGTTAGATATACCATATACAGTATAGGAAAAATAGATCACCTTCAGGAATTGCTTTTGAGCTTGCCTTCTTATAAACAAATATCCTGAGATGCTCTTTTTGTGTAACGAATGTTCTCTATAGAACAGACACAGAGTCTCCCAAGGGCTGCAGTAAGTTCTCTCAGGAAATGCAGGATTAAGACTTTAATTTTTTCCTACTGAAACTTGCATTTAGTTTAAGTTCTTGGTTTTACATTTGAAAAGTTAACAGGATCTAACCTCTTCTTATTTTTTCCATTTTAGCAGTTGAACATTGACAGCCTGAAAAATACTGGCATATCTGCAAAAGCCACTATGCAAATGATTAGACACAACAGGAGGCATTTGCCACACAGTAGCAAGCTTTCTGTTTTCTTCAGCTGTAGCATAAACAAATCTCCCAAAACAATTGGGAGTTGAAGTAACTAAGAACCTAGTTTTTCATCATGGGCTTCTCTTTCATTTTAACCTCCAGGTAACTGACCATGCCAGCTGTGATGGGTGGAAGAGTTGTGAGGAATTTACAGCAGCCACGGAGTGACAACACACTATGGGCTTCCCTGCTTATGCATACAAAGTAAGGTATTAATTCAATTTCTTGCCTGCCCTTCTTCATAAGGTCCCGGGGGTTATTTGGCATTAACAATTCTGAAGCACATGTATTTCATCATAAAAAACCACCCACCCAGCCTGTCAAGATGTGTTGAGAAATTCCTGCAATCTATGAATACAAGGGCCCGTACTAGTTTTACTGTGTTTTTATGTAGTATCAAACCCTTCCCATGAAAGTAACTCAAATGCTACATTTTAAGAATGAGGGCTGAAGTGTGTGGTCTGGAATTGCCTGGTGCAGAATTGCTGAAGTGAAGATGATGCAGGCCTTTTTAGTCTCTTGACCAGGAGACCCCTGAAGGCCCCATATAAGGAAAGGGCAAGAAAAACACTACCGGAGGCAGGGATCCAGCTTTAGGGAGATAAAATCGCCTAAGAACCCAAGAGAAACAGATGAGCAAATACTGAGAAAGGGTACCTGATTCGAGAGCAGACTATAGACAGCCAAACATAAAATCCCAACATGTGTACTTGGCCTGATTTTTCTGCCTTCTTTTCTCCTGTTACTGCCCATACTTGTGCATTGCCACAGCAACGTACATATTTTGTGTCTTGGAGGATAATAGCGGGACAGAGAAAAACAAACAAGCTGTATCCTCAGGCACGACACAGGAGAAAAACACTTCAGAACAGATGGGGTCTCAAATTGCCTGCAGGCTTGTTGTGCTCCCATTCGTGAAATGGGGGCTGGGGGCTTTGAAAACAAGTATAATTGCAGAGCTGCAGTCCAGGGCAAGTGCGCAGAGAGAACGGCTGCAACAGATGTCAGCCCTGATCTGTTGTTTGTGGGCAGGAAGCTTTGAGGCCTTGAAGGCGAAGAGGGAAGATCAACAGCGATAGCACAGTAGCTGCATGACAATCGTATTGGTAGCTCCCCAAGTGCCCGACTAAGCAGCTACCTGGAGACATGGCTAGCTGCTACTATAAGGGGGACTCCATCCTGTCCTAGCCAGTGTCCACATCTTTATACCAACTAAACAGCTCCATCCAGACATTTTGGGGCAAAGTAGTTTACAGTGTTTGCCTGCAAATGCTCAAAGGCTGGCGATCACCGTATGCAGAATTAAGGGAATTATATTCACAAATTCCAATAACTGTTACTTGCAGCTGCTTTTGTAAAATCACTTCTACTGACACATGGTTTTAGTGGTCTTCGTAAGTTGAATACTAAGTGGTGACCATTCTTTTGGGCAAGTATGCCACAAATCAAGTCGAAAGTATGAAAAAATATCATTCAGGTGCACATTATACCAAGCAGGGGTCTGCTGTGGAGTTTACTGAACTGAGCAGTAGGAAGAAGTGCAGGACTGACCTTTTCCATAGCAACCAACCCAAATAAAATTTTCTTAGATCGAAATTGTAGCAAATCTTAATACAGAAGGCTATTACACCAGACTAACACAAATCTAGACAATTACTTATATTAACTGTACAACTCACATTCCACTCCACAAGTCTGCACGGATTACTCTAGTCCATAATATGGGACAGAGTGGTCCAACCTCCCAAAGTGTGCGGCAAGAGTACTTTGACACAGAAACCAGAGGCTCCAGAGTGAATCAAATTTTTATATTGTTACTTAAGAATTTGCAATATAGCTAATATTATTTAATATACACCATTAGTATATTTAAGTATAAGCATAATGGGACCTACTCCTGAGCATAGCTGTCAACTTACAGATTTGAAAATAAGGGGCCAGCAGCCTTGAAAATAAGGGATCAGCAGCCAAAATAAGGGATTTCCCCAGCACAGGTATGTTCACCTTCTGAGCCCCTCCGAGCCAAAGGCAGAAAGCCCAGCCAGCAGCCAAACGAAGCCTCAAGCAGTGGTTCCCACAGCGCAGCAACCTGGCAAAGGGGATGCAACAAGGAAAACCACCATCCCCTCTCTGCTGGGAAGCGCTGAGCAAAGGCGAGTCCCCAGGCAACATGGCCGAATTGAGCGGCACAAGGCATGCAAGCTCCACCCCCCAGTCATTCTTAGACTCCTTATTGGGTGAGCAACGCAGCCAAGCAACACAGTTGGAGCCTCCCTGGCTGGCAGGGAGAGGAGCTGCTTCCTTTGAAACCCGGGAAATTTAAGGGACATCATCAATAAGGGACAGCAGCGGGACACGGTGCTGGGATAAGGGACTTTCCCGCCAAATAAGGGATGGTTGACAGCTATGCTCCTGAGTTAGTATGCGCTGAATCAGTGTGCTAGGCTGTGATCCGCAAAATAGGATTATAACTCCATGTGTGGTCAAAATGCAGTGCGAGACTTAAGCAAATGCTGTTAAGTTCACTGAGCCTTATATATGTGGAGGTATCCAGTTGTTCATTATCAGTGTGTGGAAAATACCTCTCTCACATTAATACATTATTTTGTTGTCCAGAGCAATCCTGGGCAAGGTTAGAGGATACAGCAGGGGAGGGCTGGCCCGTTTGGCCTTGAAAGGGATGAGAGAGAGAAGCGCCTTTGCCGTTTGTACAGCAATAAGAAAAAAAAAGCCAGCTACTTGAGTCACTTTAAGAAGTCCTGAACACTGCCAAAGGCTGTCGAAAATGGCCTTGAGGGCTGCATGCAACCCCCGGGCTGCATGTTGGACCACCCTCATATAGGAAATCAAAATTGTTTGTGCATCTGTTAAACATCCATCTGAGGGGAAGTGGAGTTAATTGACAAACGGTACGACTTGGGAGTCAGGGAATTCTTGCCAACTTTTCATGGGTCTAGCCTCAGCAACCTACACATGGCCATGATTGCATGAATATAGTCAAAAACTAGGCTCATATTGAGTAGACTTATCTTTATACATGTCGTTTGTTGAAAAAAGCACTGATGCAGCTGAAGGTATAGCTTAGGGGGAAGTGACCAGAAACTTTAATTAGCTGATATAAAAGACAGAATTCTATTTCACCTAAAATTGAAATCCATCCCATTGTGGCTGTAAATGCGGTTCTCAAGCAAAGAGAGCCTGCATAAAATCAAAGGGGATAGTTTAAGCCGTCTTGGACACAGCATTCATTTGCAGTGCCATTTAGTGACCTGCATTTGTTCAGATCTGTGTGATGGTATTCAGACATAGCAGAATCCCTCATAAAAACAGCTCACTGTCTAGACCAGGTGTCAGAACCTTTGGCTCTCCAGATGTTGCTGAGCTACAACTCCCATCATCTTTGGCCATTGGCTGTGCTTGCTGCAGTTTATCAGATCTGTAGTTCAGCAACATCTGGAGGGTCAAACATTCCTCACACCTAGTCTAGAACATTTGAGCTGAAACTCCCCCCCCCCCCCCTAGAAAGGCAGGAAGTACTTTCCTGTTTTGGTTTTTCTGTTTTGTTCAACTTTCCCCAAAGAAAGGAAATGTATAGTATTACAGCCAGAAAACCACAAACAGCTCAGGAATGTTCAGGAATGTGGTGGTGGTGGTAGGAAATGCATAGAATTTCTAGAGTCAAACAGGAAAGGGAAGTGATTGCATTCTACTCATAGCTATTGCACAAGGCATGCACTCACCACCATCAGTTCTGTAGGCAGTAGCTAGCTTTTGGCTTAATACTGAAGATTGCAGCTGGATGGGAATCTTAAAAGTCGCAGAAGTTTTATACAGCTTATCTAAATATATGGCTTGATTATGCAGTAAAAACAATCTCTTAAAAGTAGTAGCACCTGTTATATACATAAAAGACATAGGTAAGAGAGGTCTGCCTACTTGCTAGAGCATAGGGTATTTATTGGGTTGAAGCTTACAGGAATGCCTATGCACAGGATTAATTATCACTATTTCAATTCAACAAACATTAAGATGCAGAAATCAATAGCACATTAGATTTAAAAAAACCAATTTAAATATGCCATTTAATATTTTTAAATCAGCTTTGTCATTCTTGTTTTGCTTTTTGAAAAAATCCCTGTATGTTTGGTCCCTTTCTATACTGTGCTGCGGAACTTGTGATCATTCAAATATAGCATTTCCAAACTCCCATCAGCCCCAGCCAGGATCTCAAATGGTCAGGGATGGGAGCTGTAATGCAGCATTTAGAAGGCAAGAGGTTCCCCCTTCCCCCCGGTTCTGTATGTGTGTCAGTTACATCCTACTAACCTTCTTTCCAGTACCATTATCTTATTTAAGTCAGTTTAGACCACACTCCTTTAAGTGCCAATTACACAACACTGGTTTATTTTACACCCTCCCCCCAGGCATGGGGTTTGTCTGCCTGCCAGTACTTTTCAAAAGAAAAACATAGTTGCATATATACTAAAGCAGCATGACCAGATTAGCCCATACTGCAATTTGTTGATATGCACATGCTCACTGGAAAAATGGGACACCCGAGTTATGTTTAGATGTCCTGTAAATTAGGTAAGGCAACAAGAAGGCAGGCAAAGGAGGCTAAGAGAAACCTGTTCAGCCCATTCATTGTAGATTTATGAAGTTTAGACTTGCTCATCAAGTTGCATTTGGGTAGGGAAATCTGCTCCTTCCCAATGAAATTTGGGTTAGCATTAGAATTTGATGTGTGCAACTACAGGTTCCAACTTGCTTCCATCAGTTGCAAGAGGCGTTCAATAGAAAATGACTGCCAATTCCTTACAGTGTGCAGGCAGACCCTAGATGGGGGCATATGCATACAGGTTTAACAAACTCCCCACCTTGCCATAATTGGTACTGCAGTTCTGGTACCCCTATTAGTTGTTTGCAGTTCTCATTTGATGACACCATAAGATGTTGGAAAGTCCAGCCATAAAATTAGTCTACGTTGGTCATTGAAAGGAGTAAGCTGCCAGTAGGCTCTCTGCCATCCTTCCTTGGAATCTTGTTTGTTCAGGGCCCAGATTAGGATATTCATGTAATTTGGATTTAGGTGGCAGAGGAGAAAGTAGTTGTAATCAAGTCCTTTTCTCCCACAAGCTAACAATTCTACACTAAGCTCATGTTGACGATACCGAGACATTGGGAAGTGATTCAATAGTCCCCAGAGGGGATCTTCTTTCACTTTAGAAGGAGTGATGGAACTAGTCACAAATGAATCTAAAGTCCTATGGTTAGCAACTGAACAGTGTGTTCCATTAATGAATGCAACATTACATGCTTCAATATTGGAAATGCCAGTTGGCTGGTCAGCAATTAACCTCCAATTACCTAAAATATCAAAACATCCCTAGCAGTTTCATTGGTAGACTGGCAACTTCCATAAGGGAAAAAGAACACACCACCTTTCCTTAATAGCACAAATGACTATGTTGAGGGTGCCCAAGCACATCATCTGTGTAGGCACATAATGTGGTACACATGTTTAAGCCTTTGTTTGCAAGCCCATATACAGTCAAGTTCCGTATACCATCATCACAAAGCATATGCATCTTTCGTAAGTGAATACCACAAAAATATGAGCCAGTAAACAGAGATTTTAAAACATTATATGGAAGGCTGACCGGGGCGGGCGGGTGCAGAAAGGTTATATAATTTAAATCTTCCTCATGTCTAGAACTTGGCATACCTATTCATCATATATGGCTTCTTCAAAAAGTATTTACTTTAGATATGATATTAACAATCAGATTAAATGTGGTTTCCAGGTTTACCCAGTGACACTAATTCACGGCAAGGATGAAAATCACAAAATCACACCCAGCGTATTTTTCAGATTTCTAGAAATTTCAGCTTAATCAAGTTTCTAGTCCTCATGAAAAGAAGTGTCTGTTGTGGTATGTATATGGAGCTGCTTCGCATAGATCACCTCAGAGCTCACCTACCAGTCCACACATGACTCCCCATCTTGTCTTCTACTGCACGATTCTCTAATGATTTCAGAAAAGCTAACTTTTCAGAAGTAGTTTTGAGTGAACTACCACTGTTGCAGATTCAGTTCAAAGAGCGCCTACATTTGACTTAGAAATTTGACTTTGCTTACAAAAAAATAACCAAATCTTTGAAATGGCTAACTTAATAATCTGCATCAGACGAAACCAGGAGCACTTTATTAAAAAACAAAACAAAAAAAACCTCATCTAAAACAAAGGCATGAATCTAATTTTCTCCTTGTGGAATGGCAGTCATGTTCTTGCCAAATTGTGGGAGCTTATATGCGCTAAGAATGCCCTACGTGAAATACCAATTTGAAACCATTTCAGCAAAACACAGGCGGTTAGTAGATCTGTTGAGATGATTATGCATCACAACACCTGCACATGACTGCTTTTCAAACATTGCTGCCCATATTATTTGGATACCATGCAACAATGCAAAATTTCAGTAATAAAGCTAGGGCCAAAATGCTTTGGTAACCACTGCACCGGTAGCCTGTTATTACACTGCTGCCTCGGTAACTGGTTGAAATAGGGCAAATCAACCCCATGATCCAGTTGTACTCTTAGTATCATATGAAATGTAAACTGCAGTAACAGGGCTCAGGTGGCATCTTCTGGCAAGAAGCAAGATTTAGTATCATGAGTGAGATAGTTGGTAAGCATCGTGAGGATTGTCAATGCGAGCTCCGCTTAGGTTGATTTGAGAATTTAGTACATGGATTGTGCTAGTTTTGTTCGCTGTAGCTAAAATGTACAAAAATCCTAAATGCATTTCATTGCAGATTTCTGAGAAAGCAGTTTCTGCCAAGTCTCCGTGTGGCACAATTTGCAATAATCTAATGTTTCCCAGCGAGTGGCTTAAGAGAATCTTGTGTGCTGTTCTCGGGTTGCCGATTTGTGCAAGGCTAAAAGTAGATGGGAACCTCTGCAGGCCTTATTGTTCTCAAGAAACCAGATGGTCAGAATGGGGAGAAGTTTGCTCTCATTCCAACTCCCCTAAAAGCCAAGATGGCTTTTTACTGAATTTACTATGTTTCCCCTTTGCTGAACAGGGAAACTGAAATAGAATCCTAAGCTAGTAATTCACTAGTAGTGTGTGGAAGATCTTAGTAACTGCATACAGAAACTGTCTTATCAGTGGGCCAAATTTAAGGTAATTTTCATATGCTGCTAATCACATATGCCTCATCAATTCTAGTATTCATTGGATTTTCCTAACTTTTTATTATGCACTGAAAATATTTATATGCAGCCCTATTACAGAATTGTGCTATGGAGTGTGTAATGTTCTCTTTAACAGAGAACATCCAGTCCATTTAAGACAATGGAAGTGGAATGTTCTTGTAAGAATGAACAATCCCCAGGTAAATAAAAAAGTACCCAAGCCCCCATTCACAGTGCAAAAGATGGGTGTGAAGGCTTGAAGGAGGGGTATTTTAAACCCTCAAAAAGCAAAACCCATTCCAAGCACTTCCATAATGTTGAATAGTATAAATGGCAAAGATCAGCAGGTGCTGCAGCCATTCCACAATATTACTTACCATAAACTGTAACTCAAGTGTTGCCTCCGCATGTTCACTGTTGGGAGATGAATGCAACACTTCAGAGCATCAGCAGCATGTAGAGCCATGCTTGAAAGACACTCAAGCACCCTAATGTAGCCCTGAATCTTTGGTTCCTAGACGTGTCACCAGAATCTGCCTCAAATCCTCCTGTCTGCGGTTGGAGGAAGATACTTCCTGTTATGCTTTTAAATCTGTATTATATATCAATTATTTTTTTGTTCCTGGTTCTCCTTCTGGACCCACTAAGCACCTTCTAAAGTGCATCTACCCCCCCCCTCAAAACGTGCTGCATTGACCACCCCTCTCGAGAGTCATCAAATCAGGCTTGAAAGCAAGGCTTGCTTTAAACCCAGATTCTGGACTCGCAAGTGTTAGGACAGGCTGTTCATCTGTGTCAGGATTTCTTCGTAATAGTGAGGCAAGTCTATGAGCATTTGCCCAATTCAAGTCACCCAGGACCGCTTGTTGGTTCAAACTATTTTCAGTTGTACTACTCCCCACTTGGAACAAATGTAAACTGCAACTGTTTGCTGCTGCCTACAATCAGGTTTCGAACTCGTATAACTTGATTAAGGCAGCTTCTCTGCATTTTAACCATGATCATATTCTAGATATGGGTGAATTAGTTTTTCTCCAGCCTTACAAAAGGGGAACTGAAGGAAAATTAATGCTGTCTATACGCAGTGCTGTACAGAAAATAAATATAAGGCATTGCTTCATGTGTGTTTGATATAGCCTTTTAGAAATGATTAGTGATGAACCTGTTTTCAACTTAGCTGGCTAATTGTGACATGCTGTGTGATGAACTTTAACCAGCCTTATCAGTAGTGATCTACTATAGGCAGGGAAGGATAGCCGCTTTTCAGGACGGTTTTCTTCCTCTGAATCATCCAAGATGGCACCAATTGCAAATGGGACATTGAATTGGCAAGCCCTGGAGCTCAAGCTCTATGGAAACTTATCCTGGCAAGGTCTAGCATGCCTTCCTTGGACATCTAGAATCTCATCAGTTGGCCTGTGGGACAAGAAAAATCTTCACTCTCTCCCAAACCCAACCCAGGTAAGTGGATGTTTCTGCAGCTTATACACCTCCCCTGCAATATGTGGTGCAGCCCACCGCTTAAGTCTTCTTGCACAGATCTTGAAGATGTAGCTCCACGGAGGGCATCTTCAGCTCCCATTCACTGCTTTCAGGCACAGTCAGAAGCCACACAGCAGTCCAGATCTGCTCCTTTGTCTGGAATACTGGAAGTATAAGACATCAGCACGGAGAACCCCTTTTATTTGGAGGGGAGGAGGAAGAGTTCCAATTAGTCACTCAGCCAGTTTAAGGTAATGATGATAAAAAACTCAATACATATATAGTAGGAAGGAACCTTACATTCCCTTTATATTTGATTAGCGAAGAAAGAGTTGACGAGGTAGACACATGACAGCCCCAAATGACTGAATTACACCTGCTACCTGAGCTGGGTCACTGCTCTCACACAAGAGATTTTCTTCAGGTAAGAACTTGCCCCTGATTCTGCACACTACCTTACTTCTATATAATCATCTTTTTAATTCCAGGCTAGTATTTAGTTTCCTACACCTACCCAGCATGGAACATCTTGCAAATGCTCTAGGGCACAAAATATGACTTGCTCTGATCAGAACAAATGCTCAAGTGATTAGAACACTCTTATATTTAAGCACTTGTCTGGCTGCCCCTGGTGGTAAGGAATACCACATAGGCAAGGGCACAAAATTCCCTCCAGACCAATTTGTTGCAATTTTACTAGCTTCTACCCTGGCTGTGGGAAAAGGAAAGCCCCTTCCTCCTTTGCCAGCACAGAAGTGCAGCAGAATGCCTAGAGAGTAGACTTTTATATTGCTTGCACAGGAGGCACAGTCCTTTCTTGTACACCTAGCATATAAATCAACCGGGCTGTCAGTGTTGGAAGGCTGTCAACAAACATCTCCTCTGTCAGCCTCCTACATTTTTACTAGCCTTTTTACTCATAAAAGGAAACCCTCACATGAGTAAATGTTTTTTTGCAGTTCAGTCACTAATTAACAAGGCTGGATTAATAGAGTACTCATAGTCTTTCTAGTCCCATAAATACTACTCTCTGGTTTTCAGCAATTCTCATCTGAAAAAGCTCTACAATGAGAAAACATTGAACTTCAAGGTGTTCTGATTTTGAAGAAAAATTAGTGATATGCTTCCTCTACTGTTTAGAATATCCTGGCTGCATCTTGAGATGTTGCCAGCCCCTTTCTCTTCTCACCAGACTGCTAATTACTTCCTTCAATTTAAGCACTTTTAATGGATTACTACTACCTGAGAAATGGAGTTTACAACAGCACTCTGACACTACCCTTGACCTCAGTGCAGATCAATGTGATGTTAAAGCATTCTAGCACTTTAAAACCAACTTTAATGAAAAGGAAGGGCTGAGGGGAGTATTTAAGACTAGTCCTGACTTATTAGAAAAAGCAGCTTAAAGCAGGACCAATTATATACTGATTTAACCATTTCATTGCTAGAATTTCTTTTTGAATTCCTTTTTGCTTATGGACCCAGCCACCCAGAGTGGCAGGTGCAACCCAATCAGATAGGTGGTGTGTTAGTAAGATGTTATTTTTATAAGGGCTTGTCATATATACTTCCCCTAATTTCATTATTGCTTTTTCTTTCGCAGCTTTCCACTCTCAAAACATTTTCAACTCCCAGTGACTCATTAATATTCTAGTTTTTACAGAGAGAAATAAAAGCTACAATGAAATTGTGTTTTGAAGTCAGAAGTACATTAAAGCTTTCATTGTGGCCAGTAAATCTATCAATTTTGTTTTTCTCAACTGCAAAGGAAAAGCAGATGGTGTGTTGAAATGAGATGTTAGTTTTAAATCCTATCATCAATGTTCTGATTCTAGACAGTCAGAATCAACTAAGAACAACAAAAATTAAGAAACTTTATCTCTTTCCTGCCCAGTAGGTGGCAGAAGGTTCATCTATCGGATTTCTGGATTGGTTTTGTAATAAGAAATTTCTTACCAGCACTTGAAATACTCTGTCCCATTATTTGGATTTTAATTCCACATTCTTTGTTTGTGACTACATTTGTCCTGCAGCCAACTCAAGACTGCAGGACAATGTATGACACCATCATACTTTCAGAATGACAGAGTAAGTGAATTCCCTACTGATCTGCATTAAAATGCTGCATCAAAAATGCTATCGTAATAGACACATATACATAATTATGGCAATACAGATTTGGTTTTATAGCTGTGTTTTTAATGTTGAAGTTGTGTACTGAACAGCATGTTTAAGTAATCTGAAATTCTCCTTGCCATCCTACTCTCATAAAGCAGGGTATGATTGTATATTGTTTGCTGTTAAGAAACAAATAAATTTCAAGCATAGTCAAACAGCTGAACTTTTTGAATTTAATGTGGGGAACCCAGGTTCAAAACCTTGTTCAATTAGAACATTCACCGGGAAGTCACTATCTCTCAGCCTGACTTGCCTTACAAAGCTGTTGTCAGGGTAAAATGGGATAACCCACAATAAATCGCTCTAATAAGACTGAAAGAAAACCCCACTCTTTTTCTGAGTAAGAGAAATTTTGCCTCCAGTGGCTGAGTACCTGTAAACAGTGACAAAGGTGTGACAGGAATATTAGGGTACAGAACACGGCTTCCCTTCCTCGGTACTTGAACAGTTTCATTGAATCATTGATAGTGACTCAATAGCCATGGACGAGAAGTCCAAATTGAGAACTTGATCTGCTAATTCCCAACCCTCTCCCTACGAGCATATTTTTAATTTTTTTTTTAATGTAATCATGGATAAGGGACATTTGATGTTATAGTAAGATACCTGTCACAGTAATAGGATATATAATGCTGAAGCTACTTCTTCCCCTCCCCATAGTACACTATCAGCCTACAAGGTATATTAGAGCAATAGGGAATCCTTTTCCTCCCTACAGTGTTATTGTTTTGCCCAGAGCAATATGCATGGCATCTCCTTTATTCTTTCCATCTGAAGTTCCTCGGAACAGCAGTATCATGTATTTGCTTAATGTGTAGTAGGGTCCCACTAGGTGATGGGTGCAGTATTGAGCAGAACTCTGAAAAGGACCTTACTGTACAAAATTACTCTAGAGCAGCATTTCCCCAAATCCCCCCCACACAGACACAAACCACCTGAAAATTACTGAGGGTCTTGGAGGACTACTTAATGATTTCTCTTGTTTGTTGTAGTGACTGTGATGCACTGTGCTAGACTGTATTGTTGGAGACATGTCATGGACCACTTGAATGAAGCCTGCAGACCAGTTTGGGAACCTCTACTCTAAAGTAACTCTAGAGTAACTTATAGCTATTATGAAAGGAAACTAGTGCAGTTATCTAAGAAGTTCCCTTTACTAACATCTAATTTAAGAGTGTGATGATGTTTTTAAGGTCATTTTTCAGGAAAATGAACACTCATGACCAGGCACTACAGTGCAGCGAGCATCCAATCAGCATGGGGTCATAAGTACTTCAGATATTTCTGAGGAGTGCAAAGACATGCAAGAGGAGGTGGAGCATAGTAGGGTGCCATGTCTCTAATGCTGTAGAGCTTATTGCTGTCTACCATAATAGTGTGTTTTTCAGAGATCAGAAAGGAAATGAATGAAGTTTCATGTAATGTATGTGAGATCCAGATCTACTCCATCAGGTGATGATCAATAAGACTTCTGTACATGCCCAACCCCACATAGTGCCAGGACTAATCAGTCTACAGATACTGTACAAATCTTGTATAACACTGCCTCCCAAGAAAGGGGGAGGAGTAACCACTCCTGGATAACCTCCACCACTGAAGGAGAAAGGAGTCGTTTCAATGAATGAATTTATATTTGGTAGTTTAGCAGTGATACAAATAACTTGAAGACATTCATAGAACTTACCTTGAAGTGGGAGCAGCTTCTAGAGATGGTGAAAGCTCTTCACTAAATGCAAACTAAATGAATATGTCCATTTTCAAGCATAACAGCAACGACAAAAAGATAGTTCCAACTCTAAATTTCCCCGCTAGTTATGGGATTTCACAAAAATGCTCACATTTTGATAATGTACCAGTTAATGTACAATTGATATAGACATTGCTGAGATTAGGCTTCTCAATAGCCACTTGCCTGGCAAAGTAGCCTTGAAGTGACTAGGTAAGGAAGCTTTAGTAAGCTGGAAGATAACTGGCTCTTTCAGACTGTTGTGCCAGAAGTGACCCATAGGGCTATGTGCAGGCAGGTGGACTAGCAAGCTTCGTAGATTTCGTTGAAAGGCTGGGCTGGGTTAATGAAAGTGACAAGGAGAAACAAACCCACGGGAGGTTTTAAATAAAGGTGTCTGAATCCTACATGCCTTAGATACCAAGTCCTCCTGCTCTTGGCTGCCACTGACAAGCAAAAGGCATTACTTTGTTGGTCAAACCCCCCAAAATGAAAGCAGGCCGAAATGAAAGGTGGCTTCTCCTCAAGCCCTGGAACTCCTTTCTTTCAGGGTTTCACCAAAGCCATCTTCCAGTGGAAATCAAGCAAACATTTAGAGACTGTTATTTTAGTAGCAGACCTAAGAGTTTTGTCTTTTTCTACTGTTACTGATGCAGAGCCTTATATTGGGGATTACAAGTATGTCTGACACATTTGAGCATTAAGTCCTTTACCTTTTGCCATGCAATAAAAAAACCCCCTGCAACACTGTTTAAATGAAGGAAGTAAAACAGGCCTAAGAGAACAATCATTTTTACATTGCAAAGCGCTAACTTACTTACCTTTATAAGCTAAATGTTGCCAAAAATGTTCTTCAAATACTTTAAAGTTGTGACATTCAAGGTGAGAACTCTCTTCCTATTGTTCTACCTTGACGAATGCCTCTGACACATACCTTTCATAGATAAAAATCCCTATGGTTTAAGATGGGCCTTGACATGATTTCATGTAAGTCACATTCTTGGAAGGAGGATCAGCCCCTCCCAAAACTCCCCAAAATTAATACCTAAAAGTTGTGTGGTTGTGTGTGCATGTAAATTATCCATTTGAATCATTCAGAAACCTTGTAGACCTGACATTCCTAAGTCATAATGCAAAGGCAGATAGGACTTAAATGAAAGTGAACGAAACAGTTACTCTGTACATTATATAAACTTAGGAAACAAATAAATGTTTATCATTACCTTACCTTCTATTAGAACATACCTATCATCTATGAAAAATAATAGGTTTGTTATCCTGCAAGTATACGGTTAAGTGCCATTTTATACAACCTGAGAGAAAACCCCAAGTTGTCGCTTCTATATATGAGCCTTGAAACTCTCCCTAAGAGGTATGTGTGCAAATCTTTGAAGATGGGGAAAAACCATAATTAAAACCCCTTTCTAATTTAACAGGGTCAAAAGTTGAAAGGTACTCAAGGAAAGTGTAATGATTGCAGAGGTATATCCCTGTGAAATACATACATTTGAACAACAGTGATGATGAAATGGCAGGAGTCTTTTCTGGCTTTACTGCATTATAATTATGATCGCTTGCCCAGGATGGTGTGCTGCTTTCTGAAGCTGGCTCTTTAGCAACTGTCTGAGTATTTGCTTCGGTCTTTACGGGTGCTGCCACGGTTTTCTTCATGATAATCTCTCTTTTTTCAGGAGCTGGTCTCTTCTGTGCGGAGAGAGGTTTGATACCGGCCTGTGTAACCAGCAGAACCTTAATCACTAAGTATTGCAATAATACAGTCATCATAACACAGGAGTAGAGGTCAGTTCATTATGTATTAAAGAATTTGCAAACATCTCATACAACAAAATTCCATATTATATTTCTCTGCATGCCACCTCCAGAAACTATAACCCTGGCTTGGAATCAATAGTATGCACAATACACAACTATAGCAAAGTGAATGCAGATCATAATGGGTGGTTGAGCACCTGTTTGTAGCTGATGTTCCACCAACCCATGTATTAACATGGGTGCAAAGGATCTGAAGCAAAGAACAACCTGTGCCTAACCGTGGTTCTAATTTGTTTGGGGAGCCTCCATGAGTACAGGAAGTTCCCCACTTCAGTGGTTTCCCTTCCCTGAACTGGTGGGTGACAGCAGGGGACAGGGAAGAGATTGAGTTTAGTGCACTCATGATCAAGTGACTGCACAGGGCAAATGTTTTCAAAATCATTCTCTATTCTGCAATGAATTGTTATGCTATTGCTATGACCATTAAAAACGTCGATCTTTGCTCTCCATGAGTTGGTGAGCAATAGTGAGGCACAGCTTACTGTGTTGATCTCTGTTCTTATGTATGCTTTTATAAGCAAGAACCTCTGTATGAGGCCATTATGAGAACTGCATCAGCTTAATGAGATCAAATGGGGCACTAATCTGCAATTCTGAACCTGTGTGTGCCAGCGACATATCAAATGTCTTTTTCAAGGAGTGTTAGAGTTTTGCTTTTTTTTGATACCCTCTGGTCTTAATGTGGCTAACAATCTAAGTTGTAGATTGCTTTGTAACTAGTGCTATAAAACAGCATATTCTTAGGGGAGACAGCAGTTCTTTTAATGATTCTGTAAAGGAAAGCAGACATATATATGATAATGCTGCTCTCACAGGAACGGTGGTGGTGGGATTTAGGATGGAAAATGTGACACCCCCCCTTACAACACCAGAAGTTGTGATCATTCAAATTAGCTAAATGGATAGAAGATTCAGGACACACAAAAGGAAATACTTCTTCACACAGTATAAAATCATTGAAGTATGATAATAACCAACATAGACTGCTTTAAATGGGGATTAGTTAGATTCCTTGAGTATATCGATGGTTATATACTACAGGAAGAAAATTAATTACCATAGGTAATTACCACTAAGGTAAACAACAGTGGAAATGCCCTGCTTGTGCATTTCTCATAAGCCACAGAGGGAACAGGATGGTGGACTAGATAGGCATTTGTTCTGATCCAGCAAAGAACAAAAATGTTCTTAATTAGATAGAATGATGAGATCTCATCAAGGGAGCACACAAAGTAACTTGATGAAAAATCTGGATCTTTTACCATGCAAATGAATTTTTTCTATTTTACAAATTTCCTCCAAGATCTCCCTCTGTGTGTGGTATGGGAAGGGCTATTTACTTCAAAAACAATTCAGACTTACCATAGGCTGAGGTTTTACGGCAACAGCTCGTTCAACTTTTGGTTTGGTCTTCTCTTTTGGCTTTTGCTCTTTGCCTTCACTTAGAAACTTCATGGTGGCTGCAGCATGTTTGAGAATGCATTCATGACCACAGTACACAGAACCTGACTGAGCAACTTTAGAACACCCTGGGCCAATGCAACTGGCTGCTTCAGGCTCTTCAACTACCTGAAGAACAGCACAAGAAATTAAAAAAGAAAAGAAAAATGTTTAACCTCTTTATCACTGGCAAGATTTTGACACAACAATGCTAAAAACAGAGCTGTCTTACATGCACTTTGACAAAGCTCAGATATATTTTAAAGACTTGCTTTTCTTAATGGTGGTTTGCTCTTCTATTTTTCATCTGTTTCTATCTTTTTTATATGTGTTCATGTGCTAAAGACTGTCTGCATTTTGCAATCTATAGGTGTTTTTCTTACTCAAAGTTTCTGCATGTATGTTTGGATGTACATTCTAAAAAGATTTGTAGAACTTGGGTTTTTGTTTTTTTAGTAATAGTCAAGTCTACTTAGTCTACTTGACTAAGAAGGGTAACGTTAAGTTCTGACACAGTGACAACCTCTACGAGCAAGGCCAGTGGGGATGCGGAATCTACTTTTTGCCTTCTGGGAGGATTCCTCCCACGTAAAGGTGAGCTGTTATCTAGACTAATCAGTGTGAATTCATAAGTGAATGAAAGGAGTTCACAGAAAGAATGCTTTCCACCCTTTCTCTCCCCCCACCAAGGCTCCCTGGAAGACTGGGGCCCTCGCCTGAACAACCTCGGAATGAGTGTAGGGAAAGTAAAGAGATAATCTGAAATGCAGACATCTCATTTGATTTGGGACATTTCTCCTTCCCTTTGCATCCCCCTGTACTCCATTCCTCACTTTCTAAATACTCTTTGGTTGGTCTCCCATCTCTCAACTCTGTTCTGTTTCCTCCACCCCAATTTCTGGTATGTTCCACACTTTGATAATCTATTCCAGAATAGGTATGTCTTGAATTATGCTTTTACTAGAAACTAGGGATTAGCAAATTCCATATTAGTTCATGGTAAGTTCTACTCATGGAGTTATATAGATCACGTATAGTATAAGATTAAGTGAAATTTGCATAATTTGTCTACTATAATAATTTGCCTCCAGAATCTGGTGCTGTCATCTGGTTTATCATCAAATGTGTGGAGGAAGGATCTGCTTTAATAATTCATCTCCCAACAGTTATGCTGATTATTTTTATAAATCTTACTTATTTTATAAAGTGAAAGTAGATTTGGGCCTTTTCAGGCAAGACCAATAGCAAAAGTATTTAGATTATGGCACATTGCAATAAAAATGCCAGAACTCTCTAGTAACATCTAATCAACTCTACAACAAAATTAACAACAGAAATTGAAATCATGTACAGTGGTACCTTAGGTTATATTACCGTCGGGTGATGTAATTTCGAGTTACAAACGTGGCAAACCCGGAAGTGTATACTTCCAGGTTTCGCCGCACAGAAGCGCTCTACTGCGCCGTGTGCATGCGCATAAGCGGCGCCACCAGATATGGACTTTTCGGGGTGAGTACGGACCCCCTGGATGAATTAAGTTCATATCCGGAGGGTCCACTGTATAGCCTTGATAGGCATGGAGCTTGATCCTCCAAATGTTCTTGGACTCCAACTTCCATCAAACCTAGCCAAAATAGCCAATAGTTAGGGATGATGGGAATTGCAGACTAACATTTGCAGGGTCAAAGACTTCCTATTCCTGATATACAGAAACCTAGGAAGCAATTAGCAACTTCTGAGATTCAGAAATGAGTAGAGGCTTTCATAATAATCTGTTCCCTATTTTTAAAATAACTGAAGCACAAGACAAAAAGAAATTATGGTTATGGATAGCTCTTCCATATCTTAAACTGATATTCATGCAGCAGGGTGTGCGTGCTATGACTATTCCATACAAATATGTTGTTCCCTCACCCCACCTTTTCCTTCTTTGTATATAGGATAAATAGGACAATTGTGGAAGGAGATACTTAGGGGATAGGAAATAGAGAGAAAAGAGAAAGCATTTTGTTAATGTAATGTCTAAAAAACTTGGTAACATTTAAACAAACAAACATCCAATTATAGCCCTATAGCAAGGGAGAACCAAGACAGAATGACAGAACAGCATGCGAATGCAACCAAGGTAGCTAAGAATGAGCAATACTTCCCCTATTTCCTCTTCTAAAATATATTAGTATTCTGATTCACTAAGTATAATGAATTACCTATATCTAAGTAGTGTATTTGCTTAATACGATAACTAACATGCAAAAAATACAAAATTTAATTATACCTCGGGTGACTTTTTCTTTCACTTCAGTTCTGAACCAGAACAGTTGCACTAGAAACACACTTAGCTTCATGTCACTACAAATTAAATACTCACTGGTTGAAATATTTTGAGCTTTTTCTTTCCACTGGGATTAGCAGCCTTTTCAATCCGTCCCTTGATTCCTTGGTCTTCAAAGGACTTTTGCTCAACAGTTCCTATGCTTGTAAGCTCTGTGCCATCACCTGTTACCTGTCCCAACATGGTTTGTTGTTGGTCTGCATCCATAACTGTTTCATCATGCACCTGCAGAATGGTGCAATTTGGGCAGATATAGTCCTCCCCATTCCTTTCCAAGAGTCGCCCACGAGCCTCTGAAATCCCTACGCAGTTTCCATGAAACCATTCCTCACATCTATCACAACAAATCATAAACCTAAAAAAGGAAAGGGTTGGCAAAAATATATCATTAATGTGAAATACTTCAGTTTTACAAAATCTGTCTGATTACAATCAAATACAGCCAATAAAATTTGTTATATCACCACCACAACAGTAAATAAAAAAGATCCCACATCTATATGAAATCAGACAAAAGCTTACTTCGTTATCCCATTTAACTCTTTACATAATTACATAATTAAACGCCCAAATGTCTCAGTAAATGCTGCAATTTAACACTGCCTTCACCCCTACATGACTCCCACTGCTTTGCTAAACCCATATACAATTGTCTTTCTTTGTCACCTTTGCATTCCTACAGACTACTCAGGAACAACAGTGGCTTCAAGTTACAAGAAAGGAGATTCTGACTAAACTTATGGAAAAGCTTTCTAATGTTAAGAGCTGTTCAACGGTGGAACAGACTCCCTCGGGAGGTTGTGGACTCTCCTTCCTTGGAGGTTTTTAAGCAGAGGTTGGATGGCTATCTGTAATGGTTGCTTTATCTGAGATTCCTGCATTGAAGGGGGTTGGACCACATGACTCTCCGGGTCCCTTCCAACTCTACGATTCCATGATCCTATAACAAGCCTTCCCAAAACTGCATTTCCCCTTCCTGAAAATTCAGAGTACTACTTCCCTCTTGACTGATTAGACCATATGAACGCTTCCACCCTAAATTAGAACTTCTGTACCTCAGACTACTGGAACTGAACAATAGTGGTAGATGTATGTGAAGGGCCATGTGGTAGCACAGCAGATGTATTTTAAATTGTGCATTCATAGCAACACAAAATTAAATTGTTGTTTGAAAGTTCCATATACATGCTCTCTCAACTGCATTCAACAACTATCCCTCTATTACTCAAAACTTTCAAACCTCTATATAAAGTTCTTGTACATAATAGACTCTCTTAAGAGCAGAAATTTCAAAACTGTCTCATGTTTAAAGATTTTATCCGACTACTATACAGTGGTACCTTGGGTTACAAACACTTCGGGTTACAAACTCTGCTAACCCAGAAGTAGTACCTCAGGTTAAGAACCTTACCTCAGGATGAGAACAGAAATCACGTGCCGGCGGCACGACAGGCCCCATTAGCTATAGTGGTACCTCAGGTTAAGAACGGTTTCCGGTTAAGAATGGACCTCCAGAATGAATTAAGTTCATAACCAGAGGTACCACTGTAGCTATTTTAGAAACTATTTGGTGGCGGGGTGCAGGGGAGTTTGTGAAAAACTATTTTAACTTCTGTATATTATAAAGTATGGGCGTGAATTTTTCTTGATTTTCCTCATTTATCTTTTGTAAACCACTTTGAGGGGTTTTTTTTACAATCAAGCGGTGTATAAATTTTATGAAATAAATAAGTAGGTAATACCTGTTGTTGTGAGGCTGCTGACAGATACAGTACAGAGTACTAGGATCATAAACTTCAGACTCTGATTTCCTCTTTTTGGATTCTTCAGGTTCATCCCCAGTATGCGCAGGAGATCTTCCTTCTTTCTTAACCTGAACTGCTTCACTCATTTCTTTGGGAACTGTTCCTTGATCTCCAGCCTCGGTATTGCCTATACTTTCTGGTTCTTGCTTTACAGCTATTTCGGTCTTAATTTGGTTGCCTGCTTGAACATCAACTGTCTCTGTAGGATTTTGTTCTTGATGTTTTTTCCTGAGGCGATTCTGTAACTCTTTCAGAGTTAGTTCTGTAGGTTTCTGCTCGACACATTTCTTTCTCAGACGGTTCTGTAGCTCTTTCAGTGTTAACCCATCACTATCACTGTCAGATGAATCCTCCTCCCTTTCCTCATAGTCATGCTCTTTAGTGGCTCTCCCTTTCCCAGCTGGCTGGCCCTTAATGTCCTTGGAGTGGCACTTCTGAGACATGGCTTTTACATCTGACATGCTTTCTACACTGCCTTCAGAAGCAGTTTCAATGTCAGTAACATGGCAGGATGCTGGCTCGCTCAAGTCCTCAAGAGCTGTGGGAAGATTCTTTCTTCCTCTGCGCCTTACAGTTGTAAGAAATTCTTCTACCCGTTCAGTGCGTTTGGGCTGTCGCCCACTACGCCTAAGAGCCAGACTTTGCTGCTGTGGAGATGACTGTTCGGTGATGTCCATTTCAGCATCCCCTACCCCTTCACGCTTTGCAATTGTAGTTCTCCGAAACCCCCAAGTTTTCTTGAACTCCTTACTTGTGGGTTTAATTGTTTTTTGTTCGTCATTGCTTTGCTCACTTTTGTCATCCAAAGCTGATGTTGAAGAGAAATGATACAAAGAATTGCATATTTTAAACATGGATTTTAAAATTTCCTTCCCATAAACAGTAACATGTTTTACACTTCTTCCTGTGTATGTTTCATTTTTGAACTTTTGAGCAAAAACATACTTCCTCTTGAAATTCCAACTAAACAGAATGCAAGGTTATAGTAGAAACAGGGCATAGTGTTAAGTTTCTCTGTCCATTACACCTTGTTTTTCCGCGCCTCTTCCCTTTCAGGCTTAATCAACAAATGACTGTCAGCTCACCAATATGGCAGCTACCTATCCTGGCAATGGGTAGGTGGAGACTATGATCAAGATGAATGGACAACATATTACTCAGCCTATCATATAAAAGTCTAGTCAGAGCTATGAATTCACAAGTACAACTAGCCATTTGTCTATTGGCTTGGATCCATCTTCCCCAACCTGGTAACCTACAAATGCTTTAGGTTATAACTCCCATCAACCCTGGATAGTATGATGAAAATTGTAGCCCAACACATTGGAATACATCAGGTTGGGGAATGCTGACCTATAACGAATAGGACATTCCCCAAATACAAGAGATACAATTATTTATGTTCTGTAGCAGTATATGAGAGTCAAGTAACTGAAAAGTTTTACTTATTTATTTTTTAAAATATCTATATACCGCTATTATCATAAAAACATCAAAGCAGTTTACATCTATTTATATATATGTTTCCTAGTTCTGCTGGATCTCTCAGCGGCTCTTGACACCATCGACCATAACATCCTTCTGGACCGTCTAGTGGGCTGGGAGCTGGGGGCACTGTTATACAGTGGTTCTGCTCCTTCCTCCTAGGCCATGTTCAGAAAGTCGGGGGGGGGTGAGGTTCAGACCCCTGGGCTCTCATGTGGGGTGCCTCAGGGTTCTGTCCTCTCCCCTTTGCTTTTCAACATCTACATGCAGCCACTGGGAGAGATCATCAGGGGGTTTGGGCTGGGTGTTCATCATTATGCAGATGATACCCAGCTCTACCTCTCTTTCAAATCAGATCCAGTGAAGGCGGTGAAGGTCCTGTGTGAGTGTCTGGAGGCGGCTGGAAGATGGATGGTGGCTAACAGATTGAGGTTGAATCCTGACAAGAGAGAAGTACTGTTTTTTGGGGGAAAGGAGGTGGGCAGGTGTGGAGGACTCCCTGGTCCTGAATGGGGTAACTGAATGGGGAAAGACCAGGTGCACAGCCTGGGAGTCATTCTGGACTCACAGCTGTCCATGGAGGCACAGGTCAATTCTGTGTTCAGGGCAGATGTTTATCAGCTCCATCTGGTACTCAAGCTGAGACCCTACCTGCCCGCGGACTGTCTCGCCAAAGTGGTGCATGCTCTAGTTATCTCTCGCTTGGACTACTGCAATGCGCTCTATGTGGGGCTACCTTTGAAGGTGACCCGAAAACTACAACTAATCCAGAATGCGGCAGCTACACTGGTGACTGGGAGTGGCCGCTGAGACCACGTAACACCGGTCTTGAAAGACCTACACTGGCTCCCAGTACATTTCCGAGCACAATTCAAAATGTTGGTGCTGACCTTTAAAGCCCTAAACGGCCTCGGTCCAGTATACCTGAAGGAGCGTCTCCACCCCCATCGTTCTGCTTGGACACTGAGGACCAGCACCGAGGGCCTTCTGGTGGTTCCCTCGCTGCGAGAAGCCAAGTTACAGGGAACCAGGCAGAGGGCCTTCTCAGTAGTGGCACCCGCTCTGTGGAACGCCCTCTCACCAGATGTCAAAGAGAAAAACAACTACCAGACTTTTAGAAGACATCTGAAGGCAGCCCTGTTTAGGGAAGCTTTTAATGTTTAATAGACTATTGTATTTTAATACTCTGTTGGAAGCCGCCCAGAGTGGCTGGGGAAACCCAGCCAGATGGGCGGGGTATAAATAAATTATTCTTATTCTTAAGAGTTGAGTCAGAGACCAATAACTATTAAAACTATTAACTTCCATTGCAAATCAATGCAGACTATGATCAGTATTATTACAGTGGTACCTTGGTACTCGAATGGCTTGCCTCCCAAACAAATTGGCTTTCAAACACTGCAAACCCATTTTTCGGAAGCCTAACATCCAACACGGCTTCCACTTGAGTGCAGGAAGCTCCTGTGACCAATCAGAAGCTACACTTTAGTTTTTGAACCGTTTTGGGAGTCAAACTGACTCTCAGAACGGATTAAACTCGAGAACCAAGGTACCACTGTATAGGCAATTGGAACCTTTAACAAAAGGTTTCAGTGTCAGGTGTTTGAGGTTCCAGCTACTTCATTCACCTTTCCCCACCAATCAGCATTTTGTGACCAGGGCACATGCTCAGTCCTCACTGGGCTGTTTCCTGCTACTTATTTTGTTTAAAGAAATACTTTTGTACTTCTGCAAACCTTGAGGTCACCACCAAACCTTCCAATATATATCTCTTGTCAATGGGTGGTACAGTTTTGGCTATATAAGCAATAGTACTCACAGCCTAATAATCAGAAATTGAAGTAATTACAATTAGAAGCTTTATTCAGGTTAGACACTTTCCTAAACAAAATAATTTACCAAGAGAACGGGTTTCCATATTAGATTCAGAATCCAGTGCCAGAGATTCCAGATTCTCTTCTTTCACACCAGTGGTAACACTATTCCCAAATGTCACCCCTGAAAAAGAACAAACACAAAAGGTTTTTAACACTGATTTACTTTCAACCTGATAAACATGGAAAAGCAAATTAGCTATTTCATTAAAATATTTAGATTGGGATGGGGCACCTTTTTCAGCCTGAAGCGACATTCCCTTCTGAGGATCACAGGTGGGGACAGAGACAAAAATGGGTACAGCAACTAATGTAGGTTTGTTTTTGGAGTAGACTACTTTCTATAGACACATACACACACCCTCTATTATCCATCCAGGCAAGCAGCTAGAGACTTCATCAGCATTCAAGGACACATTGCAGCTAGGCAGAAACACCCTGGGTGTGAAGCAGGGCCAATGAGGGGTGAGGCTTGGAAAGAGTCCCGAAGGGATTTAGACAGCTGATGACTCTTAAAAAAGCAGAACATCACTAGTTTTGTAATGGTCCTACAGTTACAGCATATTTTGAACACAGCACACATATTGTCTAAAGGGTCAATCTTCAAGGTAGAGCTGGGAAACGCTTCTGTCTGAAACCGTGGACAGCTCCTACCAGTCACTATCGACAATGCCAAGCTAGATGGGCCAACAGCCTGACTCTGTATAAGGCAGCTTCCTACCCTATGAATGCACCATTGTGTTTATTTTAGCATGTGTGGAATCCAAAGTATGTTGTCTGTTACATTAAATATAGCTTGAAGGGAACAGGTTAGACAATTAAAGCATGCACTTGCTGAAACATGTTCCCACACTTGCCTTCTTCCCAACTCCACAATCGCTGTCTGCCAGAAACAAACATAGCAGTACTCTAGGTGTGCTGCAGCATAATACAAGGTACTTCCAGTTGCTCCCCTGCCCATGCCAGAAATTCTGACTTAGTGCACATTGCCTGGACACAGACCCCAACCATATAGCTTTCCGGTCTCCCTTTTACCTATAACCTCAGTTATGCTACTCTGAATAGAGCAACTGTTACCATACAAATCAGCAGCACTATGGGCTCCCACTCCAGTGACTGCTCATAATCCAAGAATGGTGCCTGAATAGGAAGCATGTTCTGTACATCACAAACTGGTCTGTAAGTCTGCCTTCCTACATTTTCCATGCCCACTGGGACCCTGACAATTTTCACCAGTCACCTCATACAGTATTAGAGAGACAGCACATTCCATTAAAGGACTTCCTGAGATACTGAAACTAGGCAAGACTCGTTCACAATATATTGGAAAAATCTTCTGGATTGGGGTCCATGCCTTTTGTCCTATGGAATAGCAGGGAAATGAGTAATAGCCCTACACAATCTTCGTACTGGGTGTGCCATAACACTATTTCCATAATTTAGTCTGCTTACAGCAAGCCTACTCAAGTTGGACTTCCATCTTTTCAGAACTGAATTTCTTCAGACAACTGTCCCCTGCCTAATTATCAACAAAGTCCCCAGCTTTGAGCCGCAAAACTCCACAAACATGTTATATGACACAATGTCACACAGCAATGGGGACACAGCTAGGACTTGCTTTCATAATTATTGTATTTTCCCGTGTATAAGATGCACCCATGTATAAGATGACTCCTATTTTTTTGAACCCAAAATTAAGAAATCAACATTTTAAACATCAAACGGAACAACTTCGACATTTTATTAAACATTCAAAGCACTGGCAACAGCGTAGCAACCCCACTGGTGCCTGGGGCAGCGGGGTGGGGGGGGGCGTGTGGGCAGCAGCGAGGCGTGCCCCACCAAAACCCAAGATCGCCCAAAGTTGAGCTTTTTTGGGAGATTGCCCAAGCCAGGCACCTGGGAGGGACAGTTTAATTCCTGTGCATTCACCATCCATGTATAAGACCCCCCTTAATTTTTGACTATTTTTTTTTAGCAAACAACATTGTCTTATACACAGAAAAATAAAGTACAATAGAATTCTGAAGAGACTGCAATACAAAAGAACACAGTATATAATTAAGATCTTAATATAGGTTTACTTTGGATAGTAAAGAAAGGTTATGAAATACAGTGGTACCTCGCAAGACGAATGCCTCGCTAGACGGAAAACTCGCAAGACGAAAGGGTTTTTTGTTTTTTGAGCTGCTTCGCAAGACGATTTTCCCTATGGGCTTGCTTTGCAAGACAGAAACGTCTTGCAAGTTTGTTTCCTTTTTCTTAACACCGTTAATACAGTTGCGACTTGACTTCGAGGAGCAACTCATAGCACGCGGTGTGGTAGCCTTTTTTGAGGTTTTTAAAGACTTTGGTGATTTTTGAAGCTTTTCCAAAACTTTTCCGACACCGTGCTTCGCAAGACGAAAAAAATCGCAAGATGACAAAACTCGCGGAACGAATTAATTTTGTCTTGCGAGGCACCACTGTAAGAAGGTGGATCCCAATTTCCAGAAAAAGCAAATGAAATAGAATAGGCTCCAATATCCTCTAAATGCTTTTACCTGACATAGCATTAGAGGATGCCAGTATTTTTTCTCCCTCTTGACTTAAACCAAAGGAAGAATCACTGGAGGGCAGAAGCAAGTCACTCAGCACAAGCCCTACAGTGCAGGCTGTTCTGGGGAAGTCAGAAGCACAAAGTTCATCTTGATGCCATCCTGTTGACTCCGAAACCAGCAATGCTGCACTTGGTTTGGCTGCCTGTTACAGAAAATGTATTTAGATCGTTGTTCACTTGCATTACCACTTCTTACCCATTTGAAATAAGAGATCCTGCTCACACTAACTAAATTATTAGAACTTGCACCAACGTATTTTTAAAGGGGATAATTTCATTACATTACATACAGGATGAAACCTATTAAGCATTAACCATTTGTGAATGCTACACTCGACCACAACTTTCAAAGTTTTGCCTCTATCAGTGTTTTACAGGAATGGAATTGGGCACAGGTATTTTTATAAATCAAAGAGTACTAAGGTAATTTATAGCTTCAAATTATTGTGGAGTCATAGAATGAATACTTGCAAAAGAAAATTCTTCATCCTACTATAAAATATGGGTATTCCTGTTTAAGGGATGATTTGAAGAACAAGTTACATGTTAAGGTTTTTGAACAGATCTTCAGTATTAAAACATCCCTTGTTTCAATTTCTTACTTTTGAGTTTTTCTTTCTAGAGCTTCCGCTGCCAGTTCTCGCTCTCTCCATCCCAAACCCACACAGGGATTTGCCCAACTGACAAATCCCAACCACCAGAAATCAAAAGCTTGAAGATTCTACCCCATCTCATTTAAAGGGACAGCACTTTAAATACTGTGTCAATACCATTTGTTCAGTGCAGAAAACAAAAAAAGAGATTGGGGGGGTTAAATTAAATATGGCCAAAACTGTTGTAAGTGCCATCTTCAGACAAAGCTAGGCTCTAACAACCACAAAAAATGCTACAGAAAAATCAAATGCAATTTTATTCTCTCAATTTATTTACGTTCTCAGATATTATGCCATACGCAAAAGGATAATTCTTCCCTAAAACTGCATTTTAAGATAGGGCTTATTATTTGGTTACCTCAGGGGAAATTATGTTAGCATTTTTTTGTTTTGTTTAGTTGTTTCCGACTCTTCGTGACCCCATGGACCAGAGCACGCCAGGCACGCCAAGTCTATGTTAGCATAGACTTTTGAAATGTTTCTTTCTCAAATAAACAGGGCATAAGTATTCCTCCTTGAATTGTATCAACCTTTAAGCAACATTATAATTCAACACCACTTACAGATGTGTGCCAATATATATCCTAGATCAGTGTTTCCCAACCTTGGGCCTCCAGCTGTTTTGGGACTACAACTCCCATCATCCCTAGCTAGCAAGACCAGTGGTCAGGGATGATGGGAATTGTAGTTCAAAAACAGCTGGAGGCCCAAGGTTGGGAAACACTGTCCTAGATGGCTTTCTAAATACTATGCAAATAAAGTCTACTACAGTGGTGCCCCGCAAGACGAATGCCTCGCAAGACGAAAAACCCGCTAGACTAAAGGGTTTTCCGTTTTTGAGTTGCTTCGCAAGACGATTTTCCCTATGGGCTTGCTTCGCAAGACGAAAATGTCTTGCGATTTTTTTCGCCCCCCCCCCCCTTTTTCTAAGCCACTAAGCCGCTAATAGCCTTTTAGCTGCTAAGCCGCTAAGCCTTTAATAGCCGCTAAGCCGCTAATAGCGCTAATCCGGTTGCTTCGCAAGACGAAAAAACCGCTAGACGAAGAGACTCGCGGAACGGATTATTTTCGTCTTGCGAGGCACCACTGTATGATAGGACAAGTTATCATGGGAGCCCTGTAACAACAATAAGGTATTTGATACCTTTACTAAACTGCCTTGTGTTTCACTGCTTGAAGCAGTGGCTACATCCCAGGAATCAGAGCTTGACGGCTGAAGAGATTCTGAGTTTAAGGAGCTTCCTTCCACGATGCTGCTTTGTAATAACCTCCCAATCTCCCTGTTAAGAAGCTCCAACTCATCACACATCATGCAATTTTAAAAGATCTGCCAGAAGGAAGAGGGAAAAAGTTGGCTAATCATTTCTTGTTCAATTTTTTTTATAAAAGTATCTCTTTAATTCTAAAGCAAAACTAAAAGCCTAATCATCAGCTTATACTTTAATAATACTAAAAGTCATATCCCATCAGTTAGATGACAGAATAATTGGCCATTATGCAAAGAACGCATATTATACACTAAACCCCTAATGTGTTTAATTTGGGGGGAAAGTAATTAGACATTACTTTAGCATAAAGAGCAGTTGGCATACAATTTGCTCACTTCCTTCTGCTGGAAATCCTCCACTGCATTGGAGAATACATTGCAATTTTACTCTACCCGGGAGCAAGGGGATAATATTGTATGTTAAACACAATAAGCTGGCTGAGCAGGGTCAGCTACCACATGTGGATGACTCCCACAAGACTTAACAGAGGCCCCTTTTCTCAAACTCCCCCAAACCAAGAGCAAGGGCAGCATGCAAAAAATGCTGCAGGGAACAGGCCTATTTATAAACAGCTTTCAAAAGGTTTGCCGATTTTGCAAGCATATATATACACAATGAGGGGAGGGGGATCTTGGGTTTGAATTGGGTGGACGCAGGCACAGAGGTGTTATTAGAGTGAATATAAGTGCTGTCACATGATTGGTGATTGGGTTGGATAGTCAAGTTAACGGGACTGACCAAGTCAAGCTTCTTTAACCTCAGCCCTGCAGATGTTTTGAGACCACAGTTCCCAGCATCCCTGACCACTAGTCCTGCTAGCTAGGGATCATGGGAGTTGCAGCCAAAAACATCTGGAGGGCCGAGGCTGAGGAAGCCTGGACCAAGTCATCCATTTTTATGTCTAAAGAACAGATAATGTACAGATGTGTGTCATAGAAACAACTAGCTAGTGTTGTTTCCAGAAGGAGGGGGTAGGTCTTCATCCCTCACCAGGCTGGAGACCAAGGCACCCTAGCAGCAGAAGAATAAGAAGTCAGGGTCTAGCTTTTGCCTCGTGTCCTCTGGAACCAGGAAGACACAGAGGCCTGACTTGCTCTTTGTGATTAAACCAAAGCTATGGCTTTCAGGACCCTCCCTAGAAATCCAATAGAAGAACAAGATCTGTTGGGACTCTAAGCCCTTCAAACATTGCTGTTTGTATATGTGTGTAAATAAAATCAGACAACATGGAGACACTGCAGACTCCAGTGACTTTTATTCTAAGGAAATCAAACCCAGGATAACCACTTGAAGAATAACCCTTGAAGTCTCTCACCACTTGGAAATTGGGATGGGTGTTACAGTATTTATGCACAGCAGAACTCTTAACAAAAGGCAGACTTCAATTCCAGCACTGCTAGGCTTGCCTACAGATGTTCCCTTTTACATAAATGCCAAATCAGGAAGATCCTATTCCAGGCTCCTGAAGCTACACTGCAAGCTCAAGGAAACCTAAATATAATCAATTGTTAATGTTTTAGTCACATCTCCAGTCTGCTTCTAACAACCATCTGGTAGAAAGCGTTCACTAACTTGAAAATATTTTCTATTTCTTTCTTCTAACATTATCAAGTTAGCAACCTAAGTTTTGTGCATATTTGTGTGCAATCCGTGCTCATACTTGCATGTAAAGCCATTTGCCTTTTCTGAATGCAGCTTCTGAAAATCCCTCAAGTTCTGGTGGAGCCACAGTCAAAAGGGAGCTACAGTCTATAGAGACCCTGAACTCTTGCTCAAACAAATGAGTAATTTCCCCATCTGGCATGTTGGATACTGACCTGCATATACATTGTCTATGGTGTTAGGATTTGCAAGCTTCAAATAACTATTAACCAATTACATCATATGGGGATGTGATTAAGTTTTAAAAGCAGCACTGGAGATTGCAGTGTCTGCAATACTAGATGCAAAACACAGACAAGTGTTATTAATCAGTAGGTCCATAATGTGAAGGGGTCACTAAGAGCAAGTTGCAGCAGAAACACCAGAAATGGAGTAGCAGCCTTGGCCAACCCACATTTCCATTGTGCCCTTCCCAGCTCAGCCCCTCCACAGCAGCTGACAAGCAAGGGTGATATAAAATGACTGATCTAAATCATTCCAAGGAATACCAATGTGACATTACTGATTCTCGTGGCTTTCCATTTAAAACAGCCATTTTTCCTAAACATAAATACAATTTCCTTCCTTTCTATGCTATCAGTATTCTGATAGATTCAAAGGTTCTTATAACACTAATGTGTCGGGTTGCAATATATTTCAGAACCTTTGATCACAATCTTTTGACTACAGAAATATATCTACATTTGTACTGGAATAGGTTTTTTTATGTGAGAGGAAGGATGGGATATAAATTCAATAACTGAAATATATGCATAGAGACTAGGGATGGCAAAATATGTGACTACATATGCAACTACTTTAGGATCACTTACTGGAAAACTTAATTGTTCAGAACTTTTCAAAAGCTAGAGTTGATGTTAGTTGGACCAAACGTGTTTTCTTAACATAAATTTGGGAAACATGACACTGCTGTGAGCTCAGTTAGTGAGATAATATAGAGTACAAGATCACACAGTATGGCTTAGCAGTCACCCATCTGAGTACAGGACGAAACTCCCTGGATTCTAGCACATATGACGACTCACAAGAAAGGAGAATCCTATCGAACACTATCAATCTAATAGTGTCTACAAAGCAGATGCTGCCACCATCAAAACATCTCATGTTACAGTACTGTATAATTATAATCATGCACAGTATTTATAACAAAATAAAATGACTCTTTTACAGTACATAATTAGAAACCTACCAGATAGGATTCTGCTCTAGCCCTGCTTCACAACATAAAGCAACAAACACCCTAACATCTTCACCTTATTGCTTTTCTGGGTTTGCAACAAAAAAACACTCACAGAAGCAAGCCAAGTATTTTAACATACTACAAGAGCAATCACAGCTATAAAACTATATTAAGCAATAAGATGTTAGTTTTCTCTTAGTATGACTTGTGGGAATTACCAACACAGCATTTGTGCATAGATGTCTATTTTGCAACCAAAAACACATGGTATACCAAGTACTGGAATGATTTAAGTGACAAGTGTCTAGTTTTTTTCTAGTTATATTTCTATTGAAATTCATCCAGCATTAGTCAAAAGAGCATTAGTTTTAAGTATTTGACTTCTTTTTTCCATAGCCACGCAAAAGTATTATTTCTTCATTGTCGCTATTATCATAACACAACCAGACTTTGCCAACCCAGTTATCAGCTTATTTGAAATACATCAATCTTTTCATTCTAGCCAAGATCTTGGAACAAAAGAAAAAACATGAAAATAAGCAGCCAAGCTACGCAAAGTCTTCATCCCTTTGTTGCTGTATATTATTTTCACCAGCAAAACTGAGCAGTGGATCTCTGAAGATAGACTCTTAAGTTGTCAACCTTTTCACAGTTAGCTGAATGTGTCCACAGCCGATCTGATCTTTTGCATTATATCTCTCTCCCCATTTCACCAACAGTGTAACCTAAAGATCAGCAAACATTTCAAAATTTTCATTGTTAGGAAATAGCTAGAAGTGCTTAGGAGAATTTAAGTAAATATAATGCATGGAGATGGAAAGTAAAAGGTAGACCCTATGTAAACAAAGTAAAAATGCATTCTAGCAAGACTGGTGGAAGAGAAAGTACAATGGTAGGAATAACTGCAAAGAGGTGTTCATCACTGCTTAAATCTTTTCATAGAGTACATAGGAAAAACCACTGATCATCAAGAGCTATGCTATTCAACAAAAAAAGCCTAATTTAAGAGGGGGCAGAAATGAGCAATGAAAGCATTTTAATCAAATATTGCATTATGTAAGCTATTCTAACATCCTGTCCTGGACATTGCAATAGGACAGACGTCACCAAAGATCCACCACACTTTGAGGAGTTTCTTTCTCTAAGGATGTCACAAAAATGCATCAAAAATGCCTGTAATGTTTTTATGTCTCCTGAATAATGAATTTCCCTAGTGTACAAAACTCTATTAATACAATTAATACAACTATACACACACAAGCCATATAAAAATATGTATCGGTGCTCAGCAGGATCTATGCACACAGCGGAGAGTTCACCCTAAACAAGGCTCTCTGGAGCATGCAGCTTGCACAGAGCCAAGTCAACATGCCTCTTCCTTCCCACTCCAGCTCAAAGCTAGATGAGGGGAGAAGCAAGTCTACATACCACCACTCCCTCCACTCTGTCCACATCAAAGATGGATGTGGGAGGCAGTGGGATACTACTCAGCCAACCTGCCATGCTTCCATCTTAGAAGCTGAAGGGGGAAAGAGAATATGCGCTTCTGTAAGAAAGTATGTTGAGGGCTTGCCAATTTGGCCGTGCACAGCTGGGGTTTATCTCTCAGCTTGGCTCTGCACTGGTCAGATGCTGCTCTGAAGAAGGATTGTTATTTTTTGCACACTGAAATGTGCATGAATGGTGAGTAGTCAGTCCACAAATTCCACATATAAGGTTATTTCTTTTGTTCCTCCTATCAACAACCTATACAGACTTTAGCGGCATTTACAATGACATTCTGCTTCCTGTAACATGCTAGTAGAATAACGCTAGTGGAACCCTTGCAAGAAGAACTCTCATGATTACAGTACAATGTACTCAAAAATCTAACAGGGGGAAAGCGGAGCTAAAAGCAAAAACCAAAACTTTCCACAAATGGTGCTTGGTACAACGGTAGGTTCAACACATTAGCCTGTTAATGGATATATTACAGAACCCTTTTTCTGTCTGTACTACCTCTTCAGAAGAAGGGAGGTGGTGAGCAAAATAAAGCAACTACAAATTCTGACACTTGCTCTGTCTTTTGTAATGCTCAAAGCTCCCAGCCAAGAGGGTTCCACCACCACAATCTATAGTCCTGGCCTCCAACATCACCCTCACTCCCTCACACGCTTCCTTAACTCCTTGTTACTCTAGTGGAGTACTCCAGAGAAAACAGATGTTGCCAAAACAATAGAGATGTTTTACAACCGGGTATGATGGAATGCTGCAGACTGCTGCCAAAGGCGGCTAAGAGCCAGAACTGTGCAAAGCTGCGGCAGATGTTTTTTGACCAAAGCTGCAGGCTATGGATAGAGTCAACTGCTGAAAACATCCTTAGTTCACAGTGACATTCAACAATTCCAGAAAGAAAATTTGGCCTAGATTTTAATTTTCCAATAACCCTTATGAAACATGGAACTATCAATGTCCAACTCTTACAGTGACATCAGTAAGCCAACTCAATTCTGCTACATCTAACTGTCAGAAAACCACAATAAACTCTTGTCTCCAGCATTTTAGACAGGGACCAACTCTACCGAACATTCTTTAACTGAAGGCTGGCAGGGATTATATCTAGGATATATACAATCAAATAAGTGGAAGATACAAAAAAGAAAAAGAAGAAAAAGACGGCTCATGTATACAATTTCACACTATGATGCAGTACCATTCTCACACTAATGCCATCTACATCACAGCAATACAGTATATAAAGACCTGTACACAGAATGTGTACACATTACAAAGGGAAACATAGGTTGAAAAACATAGCATAAAGCAAGTTACTGTCCCTTCCTACAGTTCATTTGTGCATGAATCCTGCAGCTTATGCAATTTATATAAATTTTGTAGCTGATCCTCCAATATCCTGTCAGAAAGCCAGTTCAATTTTTTTTCATACACTTCCATACACTTTAGTTCAATATATGAAGTGTGCACCTAGTATACTGCTTTTATTGGGTTGTTGTTGTTGTTTGCAAAGCTTTCAGTGCATATTTTGTTCAAGGTGTCACCTCCCTGGGACATTGCTGCTGAACTATGTAAGTACTTTTAATCACAACCAGCATGCTAGCAAGCATTTTGAGATGAAATTATACCACCCTATTGATTTAAATGAACTGATTTTTCCCTATATCCTCATGTACCATTTTGACACCAGCCAACGTGCTAGTGGAAATGCAAAGGAACATACCTTACATATCATATTGCACTTGCTATTTTATTCTAGTCCATTTCATTTGCAGTTTTTTGGTTGGGTGTTTTGCATACATGTAATTCTTCAAAGCCAACACAAATATCCTTTCAATAAGCTAAAGAAATAATCAGCTTAATAGGCAAAATGAGCTTTTCTTCCAAAGTGAAGACATTTTTGTGAATGTTCCAAGATCAGAGAAAACATTGTCCACACTTAGCACAATCTACCTGGAAGGTCCCTTTCACCAAACACTCTGAGGTGAACATACCCGTGTATAATTTGCAATTATTTCACTGAAATGGCAGAGTAGGCCTTTGTACAACCAGCTATGCAAATGAGTGCTATCTCCTTTTCGGGGTAGTCTAACATAATGGCACAATGAAAATATCAAATTCTATTTGTCTTGACATTAACCTGGAAGTAACCAGCAAGGGTGGCTGAGTTTTTATCAAAATTATTTCTTACAGCGATGAATGGCACTATTTAGCAGGAAGAAACTCCAATGAAAATCCTCATTATTACATATTTTTACATGGCTGTTTATTTGTATATATTTTTAAATTTTATATATGGATGTTTTATGATGGCCTATATTTGTAATGCCTAACACAGGTTTGGCAAAGTAGAGTAGGCCTTTGCCAGTGAATTGTGACACTTCCTTGATTTCCAATAATAAAGAGTTATATTCAGACTGCACTCATATAAACAGTATAGCAAGTCTAAACACTAAATTAAAAAATAGTGTTTTAAGATTATTTAATCTCTGGAATTTATTTGAGGGGGAAGGAATACAGGTGAAAAGGCCTGGGGAAAAACAGGGAAATTTTTTTTGGGGGGGGAGATTTTGATATAGTTTGAATATTCCAGACCTTTTTTTCCGGGGGGGGACACTTTGGGGGGGGGGAACGGGGAAAAGCCTGTTTTTCTCCAATTTTCCCCAATTTTTTCCAGGCTTCCCCATCTAACTATAATTTGTGGAAATGCTTAGCCTATTGATGAGAACAGTGTGCATTCTTTACACGTATCTTATTCCTCCTTTTGTTCTTCCATCGCTATTGCTTTTGTGGTGACTGCAGAAATGTGATGTGGATTTTGAGAAATAATTATTTGCTTCATCCCAAAAGTGTTGTTATTAATTACCCACCCTTCACCCTAAGGTTGCAGGATGGGTTCTACCAGCACGAGGCCCAATAAGTTAACAGAAGCCTAAACAAATCTAGCACTTTGGGTAGTATTCAACGGAAACCATCCACTGACCAAAAAAATCTGTCAGCAGAACAGGGAGGAAGGAGGTTTTCAGTGATACCTCCCTCATCTTACCCTCTGTCTCCCAAGCTGTTTCAGACTTGACAGTATGGTTGTACTATTAATTCAAACCTTCAACTCTCCTGTGATTTTATTACTTTCCTCCAACATAATTCTACCTCCAATTGCTCCAGCCCCAACTTAAATCTCTTAGTGAGACTAAGCTGACTACTTGTAGGCAAGGGTCACTGAATCAAATTTACTTAAAGTAAACTCTCTCATGACTGGGGTTCTAGTTTCGTTGTGCTGAGAAAAGCACAAAGCCCATAAAGTCTCTCTGGTTTCAATGAATAAGGTGATGGTGTTTCTTTCTGTAATCACCTGATAAGCCCTTTACATTCTGTTACAAAACTGAGTAATACTTATTTCCTTCCTAAAATGTCACTGAATTTTGACTTCTCAGAAAAATAGACTACTACCAAGGCACCATTCTGCACCAGACTTATTTGAGATATGACTTACTGTATATGCTTCTATCATGCATGCTGTACAGCCTCACCAAAAGAACAATATACTAGATATCTCATATAAAATACCTCAAATTATTTTCTGCTTCTAAGTTACAAAATACTTTCACTATATTTCAGTTTATCCCAGGTCATTCTCTAGTCAATCGTACCATTATAACAAGGGGAGCTTGCTTGCTCCACTTTCTCAAGCAGGACACAACAGAATGAAGCAGCCTGCTTCACACAGCTCCAATTCCTGAGTAGTGGGTTTTTTTCAAAGTGCTGGCCCAAACAGGTTGCAGGAGGGCACTACTTGGCCTCTGCTTCAGGAAGCAAAATTCCTTGAACTAGTACTGTTCTCAAGAGGTAGAAAGTTCAAGGTTTGCTTCCTAACAATAAGGGTGAACACTGGAGACATATGGTATCTTTGTAATACCTCTGTATTTACAAGTAAACACACTGATCATGGAGAACCATGCAGACATCCAGAGATAACAATAGGCAAAACAGCATAAATTCAAACAAGACATGAATTTTGAGTGCCATACTTGGCCTCTGCTTCAGGAAGCAAAATTCCTTGAACTAGTACTGTTCTCAAGAGGTAGAAATGGGCCTTTCCAGAGTGAACCCTTTGGGGTCTGAGTGTGGCCGGCAACAACCCTACCACAAGCTAAACAAATTACTAAACCATTTTCAGATCAAAAAATCTAAGTTTCTTAGAAGAGCAATGGAGTTAACCCAGCAATTGCGATCTTTCTTGCAATAGCATCTGCTTCTTCCACCACTAGTCCCTTTAATTAGTAGCGCCATGTGCCAAGAAATGTGGAGTATAATACTGTGAACTGGAGAGAAAAGAACACATAATTTATAATTTTCCTGTATTTACAACAAAGAGGGATGGCGCAAAGAGGGATGATATGTGGTGAACTGTGAGAAGGACAACTAAATGATAGCGATGTTTGCTCTACCAAAATCGGGACAGAGGACAATTATTTTGGCCGAGGAAAGTTTTCTGGAGAGGAAGCAATGAGAAGTTGACTAATGTACGGTAGTCAAGTTTGGCACTGCAGGGATAATTCAAGACAACCATGGGAGAGCTGGCAATTTGGAGACTGGAGGGGAGAGAAGACAATAAACGAAAGAGTGGTACACTGGAATTTAAATTCCCCAGGTTCTATCATTTAAAATTTTTAGGGTGTGGCTCCATAGCATCTGCTGGCTGGATTATTTGGTTATCCAATGCATGTGAGATTGATGACTCTGTCAGAGATCCTATTTTCAAACCAGCTGCAAAAAACAATTCTATCTCACCTTCTAGCTCTCAGAGCTACTTTTTCCTGCTCTCTCACACTCCTTCATATCTTTCTTCCTACAGTCTCACAAATCTGCTGAGGAGGGTTAAGAAACCCTGCAAAGCAGATTTGGGGGGGCATACAGCCAACTGCAGGGCAAGAAGAGTTAACCAGAAGTCCTGTTGCCCAAGTTGATTTCTTTAATGCAGGCCCTTCATGTGTTATTGGACTTCAACTCCCATTACCCCCATGCAGAATGGCCAATAGTCAGGAATGATGGGACATGTATTTAAGCAATCTGGTAGGCCACATGTTCCCTAGCCCTGATTTAGAAGCTTCAGCTGCCAATGCTTTTTTGTGTGGTGGTTCAGTTCTGAGAGCTGAACCAAAAACTTACAGATTAGCACACCCAATGCTTAAATTTTACATGACACAACTATTGGCCTAGGCGGAAAAATATTTTAAATCCCTATACATCACTACAGAACTCTTCTAACCAAACTTCAAGGCAGTCAAAGGAGTATGTTTATTCCTATGTCCCTAGAAAGATATGTAATAAACCCAGGATTAATTCCACCTGAAAACATATACTAGTAAGCTAGTTCAAAAAATATGAATACTTTTATTTAAAGTAACTCATATACTGCCTTTCACCAGAATGATTATGAGGCAGTTTACAAAAATAAAGGCAATACAGTGGTACCTTGGGTTAAGAACTTAATTCATTCCGGAGGTCCGTTCTTAACCTGAAATTGTTCTTAACCTGAAGCACTACTTTAGCTAATGGGGCCTGCTGCACCACCACTGCACGATTTCTGTTCTCATCCTGAAGCAAAGTTCTTAATCCGAGGTACTATTTCTGGGTTAGCAGAGTCAACCTGAAGCGTCTGTAACCCGAGGTACCACTGTACAATAAAACAATACAGCTAAAATATACAAAAATATATCCAGAAGTTGTACTAAGAATTAACCGCCTGAAAATGTCTGAGAAAACAGATGTAGCCTAACAACCTCTACATAGAACGTTTTTCTCTTCACTTCTGCTGAATTGCAACCCTGAGCACAATCTGAGACCAGGACCCAAAGCCATCTTGAGTAATCATATCAATATATAAAGTTAAGTAATACTATTATACATTTATGCAACATCAGAAGTGTACTAATAGTAGTACAGAAGATAAAATGATTGTATTTGCTACCCAGAAATTGGAAGACGGGAGAGAATTTACTACAGTACAGTACAGGATATATCTAAGGAGAAGCAACAATGAAGCACTAGCAGACAGAATGGTAAACTGTCAAACTATACATGAACAAAAGTTGGTATCTTATGTTATCAATGCCCTACTGCTGGGCACTGAGCAAAACAAACCCCTTCAAAGACATTTACCATTTACTTTACCACAAAAACAATACTAAAAGGAGTGAAACCTGCATTGTTATGAAATTCATAATGACCTATTATGTCACCATGGTAGGGTTATCGTATGATGCCAAGGACAGCAAGATGGAAATGTACCGTCTGCTCCAGAAGGAACCGTAAAGGACAAAGGAAATTACACACAAGCAAAATTGAACTTCTCAGAATACGAGTTCTGTCAATAGGAATTAATGACCTGGACTGAATTCCACACATTTCCAAATTCAAGGTGGGTCATCTTATTGGGAAGTTTAAATAAAGTAAAATTTAGACTTTTACTGTCCTTAAAAACCAGTGAGCACCAAAATAGGGAAACAAAAATTAAATTAAAGCTTTTCCATTCCATTACCACAGCACACTACACACAGTTTAGTATTAAGAAGTATAGTAAAGTCAGCTTCAGAAGTTAAAAAGGTAACATATAAAAAGATTCTAAAGTCACTTGAGTAAGCATGCAGTAGTAAAAACTGTATCCTACAACTGAGTTATCTACCTATCTACTACTGGAAAACTGCCAGTTCTTCCAGTTCTCACACACTTTATTTACTGCAATCCAAAATACATATTATTGGGGAAAGGAAGATACTGAACACAATGAGGCTTACTCCTGAGTAAGCACACAATGTTAGAAACTCACATATATAAGCTAATTGTCAAATTGCACCTTAAACCAAGGTTGCAGTCACCACAATGGATTGTTTAGACGCCACCCCCTGCACCCGATGGGGGTGGTGGTGGTGGTTGTTATTATTCATCTCATTTGTATAACACTTTATATTTTAAAAAACAAATGTCAAAGTTGTTTACAACCCATTAAAACATCAAATAAAACAATCCAGAATAAAACAAATCAAGTTTCAAGGAAAATATTTCTGATCCTTCTCGAAGTGACATTTTGCTTTCCCCCAGGAATAACCTGGCATCCAGAGATCTCTGCGTGGTCACAATTGGACCCACGCTAGTCGCAAAACGCGCCTGGCTAATTTCAAACACTGCCTGCAAACAGTTGCACTTTTATAGCACAATCCTATACATGACTACGAAACAATAGTTCAATGGAACTTATAGGATTGCATGGAACAGAAGATTAGACTCTTCAATCCAGTGCTTTTTTCCTAAAAAAATATTTAGCGATACTCTCATTTTCCTACTCATATTGAAATACTGCCCCTCAATGAGGCCAAATCTAGTTTCACAAAATGTTTAGGGGCATGCGTACCCCCAGAAAAAAGCACTGCTTCAATCCTATTATTAGGTACTATTAACCATACAGTTGTTATTTTTGTGTAGAAGCTTATGAAGGCCTGCCACAACAGACTTAACTGGAATCTAGCTACACACGTGTATTAAAAAGTATCTTAATGTAACAAAAATAATGTCCAGTTCTCCCTTTCAAAAATGTTATGCATACAACTTGCCCTAACCATGCTATTATTGAAACACCTCATTTTTTTATATTATTCAGTGTATTTGGAGCAAAATTTAGAATTTCACCCTTTGCCAAATTCTAAGCACACAAAACAGTAAGGCATTGAAACCATTTATAATGGGCAGGGGAGACTGACTACACTTAAAGGAGGCAGCTTCATTGGTGGGCAGGAACTGCCTTCCAGACAAAAATAAAATCGAACTTACCGAACAGGCAAGAGGTCGTAACCTCCACTTTGAACTATTCACTGTGCAATTCTATGCCTATTCAGTAGTAAACCCCATTGAATTCAATGAGACTAACTCCCAAGTAAGAGTGTACAAGAGTCAAGCCCTAGGCTACAATCGTCTATACGCTTACCTATGAATTAAGTTCTGCTGGACTGAACAGGGCTTACGTTTACGATGACACTGACACACACACACACACACACACACACGGTGATAACATTCCAGGTGTATGTATATATATACCTGCAACGTGATCACCATATGTGTGTGCAAATAAATAATACACACACACCCCTGGAACGTGATCACCTTAACTAAAACCACAAACCGAAGCTTCACACATGCAAGCGAAGGGAAAGGCGGCTACCGCTGGAGAAATAAAGTGAAAATAAAGATCGCGGCAAAAGCAGCCAGAGGAAGAATCAGAGATTCTTAATCCAAAACCAAAGGAAGGTGTGGTCAGGCTCGCCACCGAATAACAGGCCGGCAAGCTCAAATAAGGTCACTCTTCCTGTTAGACAATAAAGAGGAGGGAGAGATGATGCCCCCCCCAAACCACGAATTGCAGGGTTTAGAGCGGCGAGGGCCGGAGTCTACTTACTACAGTACTGCTAACACGCCAAGCGGATCCTGAAACAATTACCCGGAAGGCCTGTAATTAAAGGGGGGGCACCGCAAACTCGCCCTTCCTCCGTTTTTCTCTCCCTCTCTCTGGTGACCACGTTATCACACATCGGGCGGGGAGCTATTTCTCGGGCGCCCCTCCCTCGCCTCCACCCCCCAAAAACAACAACAGCCCCCACAGCCTCCCACGTTCAAGTGTCGGGGGTGCCTTTTACCGGGGGCGTCACGAAGCCCTCCGACGTCACCCGATTGTGGTCTCACACCGCGGGGTTTACACGAGCGACGGTTTTAAAGGCCCTGATCCCGACCTAACCCCCCGGGGGGGGGGGGAGAAAGGGCGAGATAGGGGCGAGGTCGCTCCTCCCGCCGCCCCCCACCCCCCGCCCGCGCTGCCCGCCGCCTTCCTCCTCCTCCTCCATTTTCCAGCCAGGCCCGAAACGGCTGCCCCTCACTCACCGTAGAGGAGGGAAAAAGGGGGCTCGAAGAAAAATGGGGGGGGGGCAAAGAGACTCGGGGTGGGGGAGAAAGCGAGCGCGTTCCCGCCTCGGTGCCGGCGCCTCTCTCCCTCCCTGGGCCTCAGCCGAGACGAGCGGCGGCGGCGGCGTCCGCCATTTCCATTCCCTCCGCCTCCTTCTCTCCTTCCCTCACGGCTCCCTTCAGACTTGTTGCTCCGCCCGCGCCGAGGCTGAGAGGAACCCGTCGCCAAAATGGCCGCCCGAGGTGGCTGCGCGCGAGGCGGTGCGCGTTGGGCTGCGGGGAGGCGGGGCGGAGGAGGACGCTCTGCTCCGTCGCACGCAGTGGCAGTTGGGAAGGCGCCCAGAGGTAATCCGGGCGGGGAAGGGACCACAGAGAGAGCGGAAACTTAAGAGGGTCTTTCTCTCTGGTGGGGAGAGCAGTGCAGAGCGGCAAGGAAAGGCATCGAGCGCCCCCTCTGGGCGGGAGGAGGAAGTGGCGCAACGTTCTTAATCCAAGTTGTTCATGAACTAAGCTGTTCTTAAACCAAGGTACCACTCTACAGTATTGAGAAGCGTTCTGGATTTCCATTACGGGTAGGTTATAGGCATAGCTGTCAACGTTTTCCTTTTTTAAGTGCAACTCCCTTATTCCGAATAGGATTCATTGCAAGAAAAGGGAAAAGTTGACAGCTATGGTTATAGGTTCAGCCCTTCCAAGTGTCCCTATTTTCCAGGGACAGTGCTGGATTTACAGATGCCCTCCAGATTTGCATGCCAGAATGTCCCACTTTCCCTTAGGACAGGCATAGGCAAACTTGGCCCTCCAGATGTTTTGGGACTACAACTCCCATCATCCCTGACCACTAGTCCTGTTAGCTAGGGATGATGGGAGTTGTAGTCCCAAAACATGCAGAAGGCCGAGTTTGCCTATGCCTGTGATAAACTCTACAACCTTTGGAAGACATCTGAAGGCAGCCCTGTATAGGGAGGTTTGTAAATGTGTTGTTTTTATATATGTCAAAAGCAGCTACATGGGAAACAGTTGAAATCCTTTTACAATGAACCTTCTTAACCTTTTACTTCTACCAGACCTATACCTGGAAACTAAAGTGTTTGTAGATAACGCAACTGAAAAGTTACCTTTCATATGCTTGCACAAAAAGTAACTTGACAAAAGGAAGCAAACTACGTATTTACTATTTTATCTTTAAAGTGTTGCACCAGTTTAAAATAGCAAAATTACAGTGGTGCCTCGCAAGACGAAAAGAATCCGTTCCGCGATTCTTTTCTTCTAGCGGTTTTTTCGTCTTGCGAAGCAACCCCATTGGCGGCTAAGCGGATTAGCGCTATTAGCGATTTAGCGCTATTAGCGGCTTAGCGGGCTTAGCGGCTAAGCTGTTAAAAGGCTATTAACAGCTTAGCGGCTTTGAAAAAGGGGGGGAGCGGGGGGGGAAATGGCGAGACTCGCAAGACGTTTTCGTCTTGCGAAGCAAGCCCATAGGGAACTTCGTCTTGCGAAGCGCCTCCGCGACGGAAAACCCTTTCGTCTTGCGGGTTTTTCGTCTTGCGAGGCATTCGTCTTGCGGGGCACCACTGTATTATAGGGACAAAAATGCAAAATTATTATAGGGACTGTAGCAGGAACCCCCCCACCCCAATCATCCTGTTTGTACAAACTTCACACACACTCACACTCACACACTACATACGCCACACTTCTGTTATAAATTCATAGAAAAATCAACCATACATCGGATTTGCACTGTTCGATTTTTATTTTACTCCATATGACAAGGACTATCAAAGGGGGGGTGGCTTGGTTCTGGTCAGCCATAATCCCTTCACCATACCAGCACATCCACAGGAGCCCTGCCCAGTTGCTATGCCAACCCTGATGATCCCAGACAGAAGACAATCAAGATCACAAAGAACTTGCATATGGGAGTGGATTCAGCATGGACTGAAACAAAGGACAATGATCAGATCTTCCCTCTGGGGGCAGGAAACTTCAAACTCCCCTTTGTCTCCTGGAAGTAACTCATGGGGAGGGGGAAAGGAGGAACCAGCCAGGTGACAGGACACTCAGGTTACCACCAACTCCTCCCTCAACCCCTCCTTTCTGTAATGTATGCATGATGTTTCTGGGGGTGGGCTTGACCTAGAGGAGGGGAATTTCAAAAGTTTTTATAAGACCTTGCACACTATTTTTCTTTGTCTTTCCTCTCTCTTGCAAGTGAGGGGAGCACCCTGTTTCAACAGTTCAATAAAGGCCAAGCCTACAGGCTGCTGATTTGCTCCAAGTTATCCTGGTTGGTGTCTTTGTTTTGTCCAAGGGAGCCCTCGGATTTTTCCGGTAACAGACAAAAATGGAACACATGATTAGCTAAATCCTCCCATAAGCTTTTAGTGTAGCTTGACCATTAACAATGGATGCTGATGAGTGGGCTATCTGAGCAGCAGATCATTTGCTCAATGGTACACGTATAACTATTTTTATGAATAAAAAATAAGGCAAAGAAGAATACCTCTCTCCATAATAACTGATTTCTGATTGTAACTTTAAAAAAATGTTTTTTGTGTAATAGTAGTAAATGGCTCTGATATTTTAATGATAGAATCACCTCTTAATTGGGGCCTGGGTGGCGCTGTGGGTTAAACCACAGAGCCTACGGCTTGCCGATTAGGTCAGCGGTTCAAATCCCTGCGATGGGTTCAAATCCTCCCGTTGCTCGGTCCCTGCTCTTGCCAACCTAGCAGTTTGAAAGCACGCAGTGCAAGTAGATAAATAGGTACCGCTCTGGTGGGAAGGGAAACGCTGTTTCTGTGTGCTGCTCTGGTTCGCCAGAAGCGGCTTAGCCATGCTGGCTACATGACCTGGAAGCTGTACACCGGCTCCCTCGGCCAATAAAGCAAGATGAGCGCCGCAACCCCAGAGTCGTCCACGACTGGACTAAACGGTCAGGGGGTCCCTTTACCTTTACCTCTTAATTACTAGTTTTTATTCTTTACCTGTTTAAAGTCTTATGTGTTCCGTTTATCCATGTGTCTTATCTTATGCTGGTCTGTGACTGAAATAAAGTTTGATACTGATGAATATCAGTGTAATTATTTGTATGACTTACCGTAAATAAATCACCTTAGCCAATCAGTTGTGGAAGAACCTGTGAAACTGGTTTGGTGCACAGGGTGGAGACACAACCACAGACAGAAACAATTTTGTTGCCAGAAATGCAAATAGGCTTCTGCTGGGTAGCTCTTCTAAGCATTTGGGGATTCTTCTTAGGGACCTGCACTTCCTCAATGTGCATCCCAATAACATCTACTCAGTTTGCAGGGGACCTTGCCAGCCCGAACTAGACACACCTGGAAATGAATCTCCAACCTTCTGCATGCAAGTCACTAGTTCTAACGCTGAGCTATGTCCTTCCCACAAGAAGGACGTCTTTTCACCCAGGCTTTACCACTTCCATCAGAATGAATTACCTGCACCTGTAGTCAACAGGTTCTATAATGCTGTTTTACTGTTTTTACTATAAACAGCTTTATCGTTTCCTTTTCGTATGTCGCTTGAGAATTATTATAATTATTTTAAATTAGAACTTAACAGCTTCAGCCGGTAGCGCATGAGGCTCTCAATCACGGGGTCGTGGGTTCGAATCCCACGCCGGGCCAAAGATTCCCTTGCAGCGCCTTCAAACGCTACGATTTTTAGGCCGTTCTAGGACGCCCATTCTCTATAGACCGTCTCTCCCTCTTTCCCCTCAGTGCCGATCCCCCCTCTCCCTCGTCTCTATGATCCACGCGACCTTTCGGAGGCGATTGGCTGAGGGCGGCTTTGGCGGAGCTCTCGCGAGAGGCGCGGCCTGCGAGAGGCCGGCGGCGGGGGTGTGGGGGGGGGGAGCGGGAGCGAGAGCGGCGCAGGGAGGAGGGGGGCGGAGCAGGTGACGGGGCCTGGCGTTGAAGGCCCGGCGGCGGAGGAGGCGGCGGCGGCGAGCTCGGTCGGTGAGTAAAATGGCGGCGCCGGTGGGGAGAGGGTCACCTGTGGGAGGGGGGAAAGGCGGCGGCGGCACCCCGTGAGGGGCATGGAGGCCTTCTCCGTGGCGGGATGCGGCGGCGGCTGAGGGGGAAGCAGCCATTTTGGGGCGGCGTGAGGCCTGCCTAGTGGCGCCGAGGGGTCCGCCCCCGCCTGGGCCTGCTCTCGGCGGGCGAGAGGAAGGAAGCCCCGAGACGCGGCCGGGAGGAGCGGTGGGCGGGCAGCTCATGCCGCGGGAGACTCTGCCGCCGCCTCTTCTTCCTTACTGGGGTTTTTCCCTTCTTTCTCCTCCCCCCCCCCCCATTTGACACGACGCGGCCTCCCCGCCGCACGGGCCAAGCTTCGGGATTTCGCTTCTCTTTATTATTATTTATACGCTGCTCCCCCGACACGCTCGTTTTTATTTCAAGGAAATGCAACCTTTCGTGGAGCACTTTTATTAATAAAAAAGGGGGAAATAAAATTAAAAATATATAAAAAGGGGAGAAACTGGATCCGATTCCTGCGTGGTGCGAAACGGATTGGAGCGCCTCTCCTCCTCAAGCTTTAAAAAGGCGCTTCTCGTTCTGAACCTTTTTTTTTTTGGTGGGGGGAGGAGGGGAAAGGCTTTCTCCCTTTACGTTCATGTTTCGGTTTTACCCAGAAACAACACACGTGGTTCATATTCGGCGTGACTTTTGTTTTTGGAAACCGGAGCGTTCGGCACTCGGTACACATGGAAACTTATATATCATGCAAGAAAAAAGAAAGACCGATCTTTTCTCTACCCGTGAACTTCGTAACCGTCCTCGGATGTTACGTGTCTTAATTAGGGACGTGTTGGTTTTTAACAGAGCTTTGGAAAGAGGAAAGCGGTTTCAGTTCTGGATGGAGCTGTATCAAAGGGATGCATCTATCCTAATAGATTCCGCAGCAGTTCCGTTTAGGTGTTTATTGTGACACATTGCTTGAGCTTTATCTTTAAAGGGCTTCCGGTTAGCTCCTCACTGGAGACTCCTACGAGGTGTATATTTTGCAACACAGTCCTCAGCAGTTTTTTCAGTTCAGCCTATGCTATCCTTGAAGACCTAATGAGACTGTACTGTAGTGTTGCTAGTGAGTGATAATTAAAGTGACTAAACCTAAAATTTTGTCAAAGAATCATCTAGACTGAGTAAGATACATTTCATGGAAGCAAGATACCAGTTTTCAGTCTGGAGTTCAGCCTTCGTGCACCCAAAAAGGGTGGGATTAAACCATACAGCTTAATAGCAATTCCAAGATTATTTACCTGTCCTTCCAACAAATAAACATGGGACTTAGTTCTTTTATTTTACAAACAGGAAGCTTAGTGTTTGAGGGAGTGATTGCTCAGGACCCATTATTAACAGTGAGACTAATAGCATATGTATCTTTAGTTGCTGCAAAGCCTCACTGAAACTTATTGTGCCTGATCCCAGTTCTCCCCACCTCTGCAATGTTGATAGTTTGAAAAGTGCTTTTGGATCATGGCAAAGTTAAGAGAGAACAGCTAGGTGCAAAAGCAGATCTGAGATGCCTTCATATATGTGCCATGGCCATTTGTTCTAATTAGTAATGTGTCATCAGAAGATGAGCTGTGAACCAGAAAATCAAATCTCAGCTCCGTCAATGTGTGTCAATATTCAAGCCAACATTTCCTCAGCCTTTGTTCTGTGACACGGGGGGTGTAAAGACACTTGTCTACTTTGTAGGATTGTTGTGAGAATGACTGTGAGGATATATATAAAACTCCTTTGTGCACTCAAAAAGCACTACATGTATAAATGCCAATAATGATTAGGTGCTTGCCACTACATGTCACAATAGCACTACTATTATTATATATTTATTTATTTATACCCTGCCTTTTTCCCTTATGGGACTCAAGGCAGCTTACAGATAAAAACAATCTCAAAGTATATAAACAATTATTAAAAACAATAAACACTGATAGAATTACAACTGTGTACGTATAAAAATGTTTACAACATACAAATAATAAGATGTAGTGCTGTTTTTATTGTAATTAACAGTACAGGTACTGTGATGAGCATTTGATAAGATGTATTAACCATTCTATAGTTACGCCACGTTTTAGGGTAGAACTGCTCATTAAATATGTGACCCCTGCATATAACAAGTGGGTTTGATTTTCTCCTACTCCCTCTTTAATATCTGGGACAACTCACCTATATCCTGACTTCATGATTTGTGCTTTCTAGTCTTCAAACACACACCCCTGCCAGCTCATCTATGCATAGAAAGTTTGCTTATGCCAAGACTGATTACTGGACCATCTAGACCAGAATTGTCTCTTGTGATTGATAGTGGCTGTTCTGTGTCCCAGCCGGAACCCTTGTTTATCTGAGAATGTTTTAACTGGCAGGGGGATAGAACCTGGGATGTTCTGCATACAGAACATTTGTGCTCTAAACTGAGCTGCTGTCCTGATGGAGTACAAGCTGTGAAATCAGGACGTGCATAAGTTACTGTCTCTGGTTGCTGTTTTTGCAGTGAACAGTAAAAGCCATCTCGGAAAAGTAATGAGGTATTTGCTTGTTCTCTTGTATCTGCTCACTCACAGTAATTTATCTTGCCTCTGTTTTTTCCCTCACCCTTCCTAGTGAGGGACAAGAATGAGTTATGCCGAAAAACCCGATGAAATCACAAAAGACGAGTGGATGGAAAAACTTAATAATTTGCACATCCAGAGAGCTGACATGAACCGCTTGATCATGAACTACCTTGTTACAGGTAATCAGTCAGCTGGTTTAGAAAATAAAGTTACCACAATAACCATTCATTTGAGACATCCTGGGAGTATTTGTGTATTGCAAGAATTTACTAACCTTTCCCCCTGCACACTGTTTTGGAGGTTCTCCTGATAGCACACCTGACCAGTTGGGACCAAGCAGAAGCCTTTGCCAATTCATTAGATGAATCCTGTTTTAAGAAACTGGATTTATAGAAATATCGAGTGTAGTACTGTTCCACTTAAGCCATTTATGCAGATATTGTTCGATTGGTTTTGCACTTTTTGATGTTTTGTTTATTGTTTATGACTACTTTTGCTATGTTTCTTTATGTGATTTTTAATGTTGTAAGCTGCCTTAATTTTGGAAAGGTGACATACAAATATGATTGATTGAATTGATTTCCATTTTCTGCAAGCAGTTTCTTTTTGCATTTCAGAAGGCTTCAAAGAGGCAGCAGAAAAGTTTCGGATGGAGTCTGGAATTGAGCCCAGTGTTGATTTAGAGACCCTGGATGAAAGAATAAAAATTCGAGAGATGATCCTCAAAGGCCAGATTCAGGAAGCCATTGCACTGATCAACAGCCTTCACCCAGAATTGTTAGATACGAACCGGTACCTTTACTTCCACTTACAGGTAAGATTCACATTGAAACTGGCATTGATTACATTTAAAACTAATTGACAGTGGTGAAGGAAGGTTGCTATATTCAGAAAGCCTTTTCTTCTTCTGTTTCGTTATCCTGTGTGTATGGCGTGCATTCTTAACACACTTTGGCCTGGTGTAGATAGGAGTATGCAGCAGAATTATATGCCCACTTCCTTCTCCTGAGGGCTTTAACCATTGTTTAGCATTATATCTGCAATGTTATTAACTGTTGTCTTAGGCAACCTGAAGTATCCTGAATTTGATACTTCAGGAACTGAAGAAAATTGTAGCGCCTCTTTTAAGAGGGAAACTAGTTACCATTAACCACTGTTAGTGCTGGTTCAGGCATACTATTAAACCATAGTTAAAATAGGGAAGCAAGGGAAAATTCATGCTAGCAAATGTAACCTGCTTTCTCTGACATTGCTGCTTTTAACACTCCTTTCAGTAGCTAGTTCCCAACTTCTAATTTAAAGGCTTCAGCTGACATATTTTTAGAAGAACATTGATCAAGTGAAAGAAACTGAATGAACTGCATTTAATTTTTCTGTACGGTCTCCCTATTTCTTTTTTCTTTCCTTTATTTGGTTGGCTGGTGCAGCAACAGCATTTAATTGAGTTGATTCGGCAGCGTGAAACAGAAGCTGCGCTGGAGTTTGCTCAGACGCAGCTAGCGGAACAAGGCGAGGAGAGCCGGGAATGCCTGACTGAGATGGAGCGCACTCTTGCCCTGCTTGCTTTCGATAACCCAGAAGAATCACCTTTTGGAGACTTGCTCAACATGATGCAGAGACAGAAAGTAATTGCGCTTAATCCGTTGTAACTAAAAATTTGATGCTGCATGCCTCTTAAAAGGGCAATTTTAAGATTTGCCTTTTATCACATTATAAAGAAAAGCTGACTGTACAGTTTTTCACTTTTCATCATCTTTTGTAATAAATCACGTGGCTTTTTTCTGAAAGTTTGCGGGTGGCTTTCAGTTAGCTTATTTAGATTTTTAGTTCATCTTATGCCCCAAAGTTTGAGGATGAGTAGCATTTTTAAAATGTTCTGTGAAAAAGCAAGCTTGAACCAGTTTAATCCCTGGGTTGATCAACTGACATTTTACAGCACAATGTGTCTACGCAGAAGGAAGTCCTATTAAATTAAATGGCTCCCAGGTAAGGGGGGTTAGAATTGCAGCTTCAGCTGGTCAGTTGCTGGGAGCAACTTTTACTTGGTGAACATTAGAACAACAAGTTACTTTTGTTCTGTTTTATTCTAACAGGATGAAAAAGGAAAATATAGGTGACTTTTACCACTCCAGTAGGCTTTCTAAGTTACCACTCCCTTTATCTCAAAAAGACCCATACTGAGGTTTTGATAAGGAGCTTTATTTTTATCAGAGGAACACTCTTCAATTAAATGCTGATGTTTTTGTGGAATTTGATACTAACGTCTGAGCTTTGTTGAAAGGAAGTTACAGAGCTGGGAAATAGCCACCGAGAGCCTCTTGGCATGACCTCTTTCTTTGGAAATTGAAAAAGACGATTACTTTTTATAATATTTCTATTTTGCTAAGTGCTCTGCAATATCCTGCAGCTCTATAGTTCGTATTCTACCGGGGGGGGGGGGAGGCTTGAGACTGATATTTAGTCGCTTGCACAAGGTCATGATACCTGCGGAGGAATTTAGTCTTTCAGGTCAAAAACTGTTGGTGGATCACGTTGATTCTCTGTGACATATGCATATATTGTGCTAAACTGAGTTGCTCATCTCTCTCTAGGTTTGGAGCGAAGTTAACCAAGCTGTTCTAGACTATGAAAATCGTGAGTCGACACCCAAGCTGGCTAAATTACTGAAATTACTACTGTGGGCTCAGAACGAGCTGGACCAGAAGAAAGTAAAATATCCCAAAATGACAGACCTCAGCAAGGGGACAATTGAGGAACCCAAGTAAAATGTGCAGGTGGACATTTAACACTCGGAACTGCACAGTTATATACATTTTTAATCAGTCTGTGACTGAAATATTTTTACTACAGTTCAGGACTTTGCAATTTGGTTGTGTGTGGGTTTTTTTGTTTTTCTTGGCAAGCATACTTAAAGGGAGATGGGTCCCTTTTTAAAATGCAGATCAGCATTGAGAAGCATTGTTATCACTTTGACCATCTGACTTAGGCTATGCACTGTCATACATTTTAAGCAAAAAACCAAGTCTTTCTTATATATATATATATATATATACTGTGCTGAAGGTTTGTAATGTCTGGCTACTGAAACACATTTCGGTGGCCAGTGAATTAATGTTGAAGCTCCTGGCAAATCTCCAGTTAACCTGTCTCTCACTTGAATATTGACTATTTTCTGTGTTAATTTATAGCCAAATATGCATTCCCTATTTATAAACTAGCAACTGGTTGAAGTGATCATTTTGTAAACCTCATGGCAATGTTGTTTTTCTGCATAGAGTATAGCATAGGAAGCTTGTACGCTGTAATTGGACATAATTCCCTTGCTTTTCACACCTTGGTGACTTATTTATATGGGGCTGAATGTTATATTCATGATGGGCCTAGTTCTCTTCGAAGTATTGCTGACAATAAAGGCTTTTTATTTTATAGTTTTCAAGAATGACAAAAATATGCCTCTGAAACAAGACACGAAATCACTTGGTAATTAGATTTTCTTTCATTGGGGTTTTGTTTATTTTTTTAAAAAAATAATAATACCAGCTGTAGTATTGGTGTGGGTGGTAGCTACAACCTTAATGCCAACAGTGTGTCTTGGGGGGTGGGTATAAAATACTGAGCTTTGTTGTTATGGCTGGGGCCATTTCCAGTTAGAATAAACGTCCGATGTAATGCCGATACACTGAAATAGCATGGAAGTTCTTGGGCTGTAATTTATAATAATGATGGTGGAGGTTTTATCAAGTTTCCTGCCTTGGGTAAAGAGAACTGTGATTTTACAAATCTTCCATCTTGGAATTCCCATCTGGTATTTTGAATCACGCTGATAGAGCTTATTTCTACACCAGCTAAAGGCCCTATAATTCCACGAAGTCCCTCTTATTTTGTTGCTGCCTTGTAATTTTTGCTAAGGTGTGGGATGCTGCATCGCATGTATGACTGTCTTAAAAGGAATGTTCACTTGTTCCGCTGTTTAGTATTAAGCACTAACCCTTGCTATTTCAAAGATGGCGATACAAAACACCCATTCAGTTAAGTTGCCAGCAGGGCTGTTGAGGAAACGGCAGAATTCAGTAGAAAAGCTGTTAATAATGCTGCTTATAGTCCTGTGGCTATCTGGCCACTGTAGTTTTAATTCCGACACATGCACAAGCCTCCCCTGCAAATCTTACATGAAAGCAGCTTCCTCCCAGTTTGCACAATCAATTCAGTAACGTTTTAGACGATTCATTCAGAACCTAAGCTTAGTGGGTAGATGATAAACCTAAAACGATTTGGCTTCTAGCATGCTTAGCTAGTCACTGGGACTCGCTAGTACAATAAATTTCATACTTGGAATCTCTTCCATGCAAACCTATTAGAAATATATGGAAATTGTTTGGGAGAGGTTCCTGGGGAAATGTGTGCCCATAGTTGCTGATGACTACTGTGAAAACTTGTTGGCATTTGTATGAAGCTTGGCTCTAGAGAAGGCACTCTTGTGCAAGCTTTTGAGATATACTAGTTTCACAAGTCTAGTTGAATATAGTCCGTCTTCACCAACTGAAGCTCTGATGCCACACAGTTTTAAGCTGTTGCGAAACGGACCACCTGACTTTTAGTGTCATGGGCTAGCTTTTTGCTCCTGACAGATGTTTCCTGTTAAATGACCTGTAGCTGCATTTAACCAAGAACAGAGAGTTGCAATTCGTGTGGATAAAGATCTTTTGTTTTAAGGACAATGTGAAACAGTGAAAGTGAAATGGCTCTAAACCTTTCCTCAACTATGACTAGCTTTTCTTCCTGTTCTTGGCTGTTGGATGCAAAAGTGCAGGTTTGGAAAATGTTTGGAGTTTCAGCTTTCAGCACAAAGTTGAACAGGTCACTGCACCAGAAATACTGCACTGCAACCCTGCTTAAGAAGATTCCTGTGTGTTTTAGAGCACAAGGTTTCTTCCAAGAGTGCAAAGATAACTGGAACTTCCATTAGCTTACTTAATTCATTTAATTTCAGAGCCAAATATGTGAGATTTCCCCAAGAGATTTAAATATGACAGTTGAGATTTATTTCCTTTGGGTTTTTTTAAAATATCACACACTGAAGCAGCTTTAATCTGTAAAGTTTTTTGGGTAACTTGAGAGAAAATATTTAAAATGGTATGAAAGAAAGCTATGCATTTTACAGAAAGTTCAAGGGTGTCATCCCAATGGTACTTTTAGGGATCTTTATATTCATGTGTATATAAAATAGTTTGCATATACAAAATATAATATAATCAGTTTGAATTATTCTCAAATGGGGGAGGCTGTGAACCATAACTTATGAAATATTGTACACAGGAATCAGCCCTCACTACGTAAATGAATTTGTCATATGCATGAGAAATGTCTTATCCTGGTGGCTATGGATGAATGGTTGCAATTTTGTTAGCTCCATAATGTTAGATCGCCACTCTTAACTGCTTAGCATTAAATACCACTTTGAACAATACGTTTTACATTTGTGTTTTTGAAATGCTGTCATACAAAGTATGTGTGGAAAATAAGTTTAAATGCCTCCCGTTCTTTCACACTTAGTAACTGCTAACAGTCACTGTAGAGGAGGCAGGGTTGTGTGTACCCTTGAAATAATATTCCTCAACAAGGTTCAAATTTCATATCAAGAAAATTTTCGTTTCTGAGACCTTTATATATCAAAATGTGGTGATTTGCATAATGATTTTGTGTGTGGCAATGTTATAATCAAGTGATATTTTTATGACCTAAAAAGTGATAATTAGAGTAAATTTAATTTTTTTAAAAAGCAAATACTAAAATGTATGATGAGCACTATCTTAAAAGGCAAACACGTGTGCATGACTGGTTATGACAACTTTTTTTTACTGATATGAAAATTTTAGACATATTTAATTGGATTATAGACCTACTTTTTCCCCATTGCTCTGGAACAGAACTTGAGGGCAGCGCAGCATGCTGCAGGGGGAAGGAGGAAGAGGTGGCGTTCTGCTTCACAAACAAAAATACATTCAGCTTGCAATGCAGCGTTGGACGCAACCTGTGGTGTTTCTGAGGAATATGTTCCGTAGTGTTGCTGGCTTCCATCTGTTTCTGGCTTCCATCTGTTCCGAGAGACAATAGAATACACTTCTGGGGGTGAAGTCAAACCCCTGCGTTAGCAGCACCAAAATGACCTTCCATGGTGTTTAAGCCTGAGCAGTATGTATGGGGGTCCTGGGCTGCCCAGACGACAAGGCAGCCTTCTCAGCCTCTCTGATGTGTTCCAAAGGAAAGCAGAGTAATACGTTTGGCATCAGCCTGGCTGCAGGAGTTGTACAAGATGCAATCCAACCATCTTAGGGGCTCCACTCCGGATTTGTGTAGAGTTTACTCCTTAGCCCTTTCTTCTCCCAAAGGAAGCAGAGGTTTAGGATCAGAGTTTTCCTTCTTCCTTCCCAGGTTGATGAGCCCCATCTGCCCCTCATTTCCTTCTACAGCAGGGGCAGAAACAGTCTTCTTGACCACTGGACCCACTATTGGTCTCATCCGCTCAATCTTCACATGCAGGGGAGTCCCAAACTCACCTAGGATTTGAGACCCATTGGCTACCCTCACCTGGTTTAGCTGGCCAGTCGAAGCTGCTCCCTGGGTGTGGCTGCTGTCGCATGTTGACAACTTCTAGGAGCCACAAATGAGAGCTGAGTGCAGGGTGGAGACCAGAGGGGGCTATACTAACCCATATATTGCTCTAAACTGGCAATCCCCTTAATTTTCCATAAAAACCAACATTCCTAGCATAGATTTCTTGGCTCAATGAAGACCACATTCATGGAATATTTTAAAAGACAGAAAAAGAATAAACCCATACCTAGCTTTGAGCTGAGGCTACAGGTAAGTCACCAATGTTCTTTCCTTTTAATGAAATCCATATTTCTTTTTTAAAAAATCAGCATTTCCAAAGGCACACGGTTCCTATTTTCCTTCTCTCTAGTGATTGTGCTCTTTGGTTTATAGTTTAAAAATTCCCCTAAGAAGGGGGCCTTCAACGTGTGATAAGGCCATTTAAAAGAATATATAATAAAAGTATGGATTTGAGCAGTAGAAAAGACATGAATGCAATTTGCACGGAATGCTAGAGCTTCCTAAAAGCCCAAGCTATTGTGAGAAGGAGGAAGAATTAACACCCAAAGCATGCTGAACTGGAACCCAGGAGTCACAAGTGCCACAGTCCAGAAATTGTATTTCTGAGATCAGCTGAGACTAAACAGGATCTCTGTTTCAAAATGTGATTGGGTGGGTGGGATTCTCTGGGAATAAGTGCTTGTTTTAAAGAAGGTACAGATTTTATAGAACATGACAGCTACGCATGCTGCATTCATTAAACCTGCGAGAGCTACAATATCCTGATTCTCCCCTCATTATTTCTCAAGGAGATTAGAACTCTCTTCAAAGAGGATGAGAGGTTATTATGACAATGGAAGAGTATGCATACAGAACACTGCATTATGTAAAACACACATTCAGTAAGGGTGCAACGTGATCCTTAGCTGTAGACTAGGCAAAGAATTTAATGTCACTGCACTCTTCAGTATGCAAAAGAACTTTGTCCTTTAGGATAACTAATTGAGTCAATTTAAGCAACATCCCTGCGCTGGGACTAATACACATTTTGAAATGTGTAAGAGCATCTAAGAAAGGTAAAACCTATATTTTTGTAAGCAGTATGTACATTTGATTTATTCTATCCCACACTGACATTCCTAAAATCTTAAGAGCTACATGGTCAAAAGTGGTTGTCAATTATAATTTTGTCACATGAACCAAATTAGCAGCCTTAAATATGAAGATAACCTAACCGGTGAGAGTGCCTTGTTTGTTTTTTCTACATGTATTAAGAACGTATGGGCCACGTATAATGCAAAGAAAGCAAAGCTATACTTCTGAGTAAACCATGTGCGCATAGTTCAAGCTATGCTATAAGAGCTGCTTAAATTCATGTGTTAAACCCTGTAGTATCCAAAATGACTGTATTACTGCCTAAGCCTTCATTTCCTAAACACTGAGGATTCGGGATCCTTTGCAACAGTGTACATTTACACTAGAGAAAGTCTGATTGGATTGCTCAACCATACTATTTTATACACCTGGTTCTTATATTTAGATATGTGGGCAGACTCAGCCAATGGACATTTTCTGGATGGTGGACTAGGCCTATAAGCCTCCAACTGATGTTCACTCAACTGGGCCAAGAGCTGTCATGGGTTAAATGTGGCAAATTTATAGCCAATCCAATTATTCAATTCAACGGGCAAAACGAGTAGAAAATGGAGGGAATTAGGGCAGTGTCCAGTAACCCATGTTTTCATCTGCTTACAATAAATACAGGTGTCTCTCCACTTGCCCAGGGGTTACGTTCCTGGGTACCACATGAATATGTAAAATTATGTACAGTGTGGAAGACCCATCTAAAAAGCCAAACTCCGCCACAATCGCTCCCTCCAAACCTTTCTCAAGCTCCAACTCTCCACAGGAGTCAAAGACGGATGCAAAATCTCCTGGGATTGCTAGCTGTTTTCCTGCCCCTTTCACAACATTTTTGCAGTTTTCCAACTTTTTGGGTCATTTTTGCCCTTGTCACACCTTTCTGCAGTTTAGATTGATTTCTTTAATTATTTCCCAGCACCACACATACGTGCGGTTCGGAATGAATCGAGCGTGCATAAGTGGGGAGACCTCTGTATCGGATTGGAAAGCCGGAAAAACCACCTCTTACCTAAATTATTACAATATTTTATTTTCTTATTGAACTTGTTACGATGCACCATAGCAAATGCTCCAGAGATTTCCTGCAAAAGAAAAAGAAAAAACACGATAGTGTTGTAAACCACCTTGAAGCACCTTTACTGATTTGAGGAATAAATATACATGCATCACAATTATAGTTCACTACACGGGCGACACTGTAGGTTAAACCACAGAGCCTAGGACTTGCCGATCAGAAGGTCGGTGGTTTGAATCCCCACGACGGGGTGAACTCCCGTTGCTCAGTCCCTGCTCCTGCCAACCTAGCAGTTCGAAAGCACGTCAAAGTGCAAGTAGATAAATAGGTACCGCTCCAGCGGGAAGGTAAACGGTGTTTCCGTGCGCTGCTCTGGTTCGCCAGAAGCGGCTTAGTCATGCTGGCCACATGACCCGGAAGCTGTACGCCAGCTCCCTCGGCCAATAAAGCAAGATGAGCGCCGCAACCCCAGAGTCGGCCACAACTGGACCTAATGGTAAGGGGTCCCTTTGCCTTTACTCTGCCCAGCAGCTCCTATTTCCAAAGTGGCAGATTTGGTAAACAAGTTGAAACATGCTGTCATTTTTTTTTATTTGGCTGTGTGTCTTGCACCCATTCTGGGAAGTGCGTACTGTATTTCATTTCATTCCTTCAAAGAGGGCAGCACTGACTTGATGCACTAAGTTTGCACAGTCTGGCTTCACAGAGAACCAGCAATAGCAGAGGAGCGCGCAGGCACCACCTCTCTTACGCATCTGCTTTCAGTTTTCTGTTTGCGGGTGCAGAAGCCCTTGGCAATTTCCACCACCCGTCGATCCCTCCACCGGATCCTGTTTGTAAACATGACGAACAGGATCAAAAGGCGCTGCTGGAGAGAGAAGGGAGACGTCAATCTCAGAGCGCAAAGTTCTAGGGACGGGGAAAGGAGACGCTGCATCGTGCGCTCGGCAATAGATTCTGCAAAAGAACGAAAGAGCAAAAACCGCGCGCGCGATCTCCAAATCGCCCAGCACAACAACGCATCTTGTTTCGGATCTTGGATAGCATCATCCTGACCTGCTTCTTGAAATATCTCCGCCTCCGGCGAGACCTTGGCCTTTTCTGACTTCTGCATCTGTCTGCAAACGCGTCTCTCCCGGGCTCCTCCTTTTGCAAGCATCGCCCCCGAGCAGCCTCGACCTTCTGCGGCGAGACTTCCTGCAGAAATCCCCACACAGGAAGAGGAGACGCTGAAAAAAGTGACACGTGGACTTGGTGCTTATTGCAGAAGGGCGAAATAAAAACTCCTCTCGCCACCCCAAACGCGCGGCGCGCAGCTTTTCGCTTCCTCTGCCAGCAAACTGTCAGGGCGAATGGATTCACTTGGCCGAGGGGCCGGTGGTTGGGTTTCCCCTCCCGCTTTTAAATTCAATCAGCATGTCCAATAAACGAGTCATTGAATCATAAAAAATAATAGCAAAAGCATCGCGCTTTTTTTTGGGACACCCCCCCCCCCTATTCCCCGGGGGCGGGTGTCACCATCTGTTCGCTGGCATCCAGTTGCTTCGTAGATTTAGGCAGCGGCGATAAGCAGTTGTACAAGAGGACTTTTGCCTTGTACTGATTATTATTATTTTTTAAAAAAATAAAAAGTTGAATGGCCCTGAGTGTCAGTGAAAATGGAGCGCAGGTGTGCGGGGCTGATCTGCACTCTCTCCATCATCTCAAGCAGCAGCTGAAGACCACGGAGGAGGGCATGAAAAAGGATGGCGCTGATTCTTATTGGTCCAGGTAAGTTTCAGCATCATTACGGTAACTTTGGGGAGGCCACCCTGTGCCAGACCTGGAGGGAGCAAACTGCAGAAGGAAAACTTTCAAAAATGGTGGTTTCCAGCTGCATCTCTTTCTCTCTCTCTTGGGATACTTCCACATGCCAGTTTACTGTGCATTTAGGCTTGTGCACATACCATACATTTAAAGCACACACACCCCTCCCCAAAAAGAACATTGGGAGCTGTAATTTATACTACAACTTCCAGCACCCTTAACAAACTGCATTTCCCAGGATTCGGGGGTGTGGGGGGGAATGTGCTTTAAATAAACGTAAGGTGAGTACACAGCTATATATCAGTTGCACTGTTAATACACGCATGGTTCATGCAAGGACTATCTGCCCCAAAATGCCATCCCATTTCCTATTTAACCTGGATTTAACCATTTCTGCAGAAAATACGATAAATGGGGTGGGGAGGGGAACCCATGAAAAGGCTAAATCTGAATAATAATAATTTATTTATACCCCGCCCATCTGGCTGGGTTTCCCCAGCCACTCTGGGTGGCTCCCATCTGAATATTATTACAGTGGTACCTCGGGTTAAGTACTTAATTCGTTCCGGAGGTCCGTTCTTAACCTGAAACGGTTCTTAACCTGAAGCACCACTTTAGCTAATGGGGCCTGCTGCTGCCGCCGCTCCACCAGAGCACATTTCTGTTCTCATCCTGAAGCAAAGTTCTTAACTTGAAGCACTATTTCTGGGTTAGCAGAGTCTGTAACCTGAAGCGTATGTAACCTGAGGTACCACTGTATTATTATTAATGCAATAAAACATCAAACATTAAAAAGCTTCCCCATACAGGGCTGCCTTCAGATGTCTTCTAAAAGTCAGATAGTTGTTTATTTCTTTGACATTTGATAGAAGGACGTTCCACAGGGCGGGTGCCACTACCGAGAAGGCCCTCTGCCTGCTTCCCTGTTAACCTCACTTCTCGCAGGGAGGGAACCGCCAGAAGGCCCTTGGAGCTGGACCTCAGTGTCCCGGCTGAATGATGGGGGTGGAGACGCTCCTTCAGGTATACTGGGCCGAGGCTGATTGGAGGGGGGAAGAACCAGGGTGTCATTTTGACGATGGTGGGAACCTGTGGGTGCAGCGAAAAACTTGCATTCCTGAGCCCCATTCCTGAGCCCCACTGACTCCCCATAATAAATGGTTGTGTGGCAGTCCTCTTCTCTCCTTTCTGTTACAGTTCCTGTTTGTGGATTTATGAGCACTGTATTCCCCCAAACTCCTATTTTGCTCCCTGTGGTGTGTGGTTAGTTATTCCCTGTCCCATGACAGAACATTAAGCTCTGGTGCTAATTTGTACTGTACATAAATAACTTGCACATAAATTATGCAATGCTTTGATTCTGAAGCTGGTCGCATATTCCCTTTTCTTTATTGCCGGATGTGATTCAAAGCCATTTCGTTCGGATTTGCCCACAGCTTATTATTCCACCCTCAATTCCCTTTCTTTGCAATTGTCATGTGGAGTCATTGTATATTATTTACAAGTGCCGTGCAAAACAGCGGGTTCGATTCCCAAAAAATATTGGGGCTCTTGAAGACGTCATGTAGATAAGCACAATGCAGCCTCTTCATTGGAGCTGGGTGGCTGGCGGTCAGGAATTCTTCAGCTGTGGTCCCTGCATTGCAAAGGGTTGGGAGACATGATCTTTGGGATCCTTTCCAAATCTGCAGTTCTATGATTCTAAACCTATTTTATTGTATTTTTAATATTTTGTTGGAAGCCGTCCAGAGTGGCTGGGAAACCCAGCCAGATGGGTGGGGTATAAATAAATCATTATTATTATTATTATTATTATTTGGCTATCCCTCCCCCAATGAATCGCATTGCTTCCATGCATTTATTTTGTAAACATGCATTATTCACTTCTAGTTCATTATTTTCTGTTTCTTACGCATCAAAGTTGCATTTGCTTCAGAGAAATGCAAATGTTAGTCTTTATTTTTTATTTTTTAAGGCTAGAATTAAAAAGAATTATGATTTGGCCCTCTTGGATGTGCTAAGAGCTAAGGCTGAAACTTGCCTCTCTGAGTTGGGACTTGGGCTATAAAAAGCTTAGCTTGTACCTGTGAAAAGTACAGCGCTTTCAAACCATTTTATGCACATCTAATTTGTTTGGGGCATTTCCACAAACCCTGGGTTTGTTTTGGCAAGGCTTTACTAGTCTGGCAAATGTAGGCCTCCGACTCAAGCATAACAAGCTAAAGTGTTGTTGTTCTGGTTTGTGACCTGTGTATAGAGAGAAAGGGTTCATTAAGTAGGCTATGAGCCACTCCTTCAAGTCATCGGAATGCCTTCTAGTGAGCTTAGGAAACAAGACAATGGAAAATTAGACAATGGAAATTGGAACTGCAGGGCTTACGGCACTTCACAGATCAATTAAAAAGGTGCCCCTGATTAGCCAACCTGAGATCTTTTAATTTTGTTTTTTAAGCTATCTTTAATACAATCCTGAGAGCTCTAGATCGTTAAGGGTGCCAGTGGTTATTCGGAGATCCCTATTCTGTTGGGGCATGTGCAGAGTGCCCATCCTCATGCCAACGAAGTGTGCCCAAGGAACAGAGAAACACTTAAACAGTTCTAGGAAGCTGCACTTTAGGTTTACCCAGTGCTTTTTTTCTGGGGGGACATGTTGTTGTTGTTGTTGTTCAGTCGTTTAGTCATGTCCGACTCTTCGTGACCCCCTGGACCAGAGCACGCCAGGCCCTCCTGTTTTCCACTGCCTTCTGCAGTTTGGTCAAACTCATGCTGGTAGCTTCGAGAACACTGTCCAACCATCTCATCCTCTGTCATCCCCTTCTCCTTGTGCCCTCCATCTTTCCCAACATCAGGGTCTTTTCCAGGGAGTCTTCTCTTCTCATGAGGTGGCCAAAGTATTGGAGCCTCAGCTTCAGGATCTGTCCTTCCAGTGAGCACTCAGGGCTGATTTCCTTAAGAATGGATAGGTTTGATCTTCTTGCAGTCCATGGGACTCTCAAGAGTCTCCTCCAGCACCATAATTCAAAAGCATCAATTCTACGGCGATCAGCCTTCTTTGGGAGGGGGACTTAGGGGTACGCATACCCCTAAACATTTTGTGAATCTTTGTAGTTTTGTCCATTTACGGTTGTTGTAAGAATTTAAGGTCTCAAATACATAGATTAAGGTAAAGGTACCCCTGCCCGTACGGGCCAGTCTTGACAGACTCTGGGGTTGTGCGCCCATATCACTTAAGAGGCCAGGGGCCAGCGCTGTCCGGAGACACTTCCGGGTCACGTGGCCAGCGTGACAAAGCTGCATCTGGCGAGCCAGCGCAGCACACGGAAACGCCGTTTACCTTCCCGCCAGTAAGCGGTCCCTATTTATCTACTTGCACCCGGGGGTGCTTTCGAACTGCTAGGTTGGCAGGCGCTGGGACCGAGCAACGGGAGCGCACCCCGCCGCGGGGATTCGAACCACCGACCTTTCGATCGGCAAGCCCTAGGCGCTGATGCTTTTACCCACAGCGCCACCCGCGTCCCCTAAATACATAGATTAAATGTCCCTAAATTTACAAGGCAAACACATACATAAGTATGTAAACCACGTGTCTGAAATAGTACAGGAGAACAATCCTGAAACCATTTTGACTCTCCAAAATTGACCTCAAATGTTTCTCTGCAAGGAGGAAGGAAAGGGGAAAGCCTCTCCATTGTCTTTTGCTTACCTGTCTTAAGGGCGTGTTTGTATATGAATAGGGTGAGCCTGTGACCTGGATTCAGGAGTTGAAGTATTTACCATCACAAAAGAATGGCCAGGCTGCCCAGGTAAACCAATCTCCGACCAACAGAGAACCCACTTAAGGACTCTATAGAGGCTCTTGGATACCCCATATGGGGAAAGGAATAGATTTTGTTTACATCACTGTACTGTATATATTTTTCCTGATTTGAACTATAAACTGGTGATTTTCTTGAGTTTTTAGGGGGGAAAGCACTGGATTTAACCCCGTAGAACAAATGAAATGGTGTATCTTGGATCACAAAGTTAAAGTCTGTTCTGCAAGTAAGATGCTGTCATTATTGCTTCCTGCCCCAATATTTAATGGACAGCACACCGAAATTAGTCCTTTCTTTCCCTTTTCCTCTGCATGCATAAAACCTTATACGTTAACACATTCCGTTCACAAGCCTACAGTTCCCAAAAAGGAGAGAGATTCATTTGTTAAACCACTCTGGGAATTGTAGTTCTGGAGGGGGGTCTCCTAGCAACCCTCAGCACCCATAATGAACTACAGCTCCCAGAGTTCTTTGGTGAGAGAAGCCAGGGCTGTTTAAAGTGGTATCAATAGTGCTTTAAACATTTGGTGGGAATGTGGCTTAAGTCTTTGAGATGTCACAAGACTACTGCGTTGCTTTTCCTGCGACAGACTTAGCAAAGCTCCCCATTTCAAAAGCAACAAACCAGTTGTCTTAAGCAATGCTTTGTGTCTAGCTACAACTACTATAGGTAAAGGGACCCCTGACCATTAGGTCCAGTCGTGACCGACTCTGGGGTTGCGGCGCTCATCTTGCTTTATTGGCCGAGGGAGCCGGCGTACAGCTTCCGGGTCATGTGGCCAACATGACTAAGCCGCTTCTGGCGAACCAGAGCAGCATACGGAAACGCTGTTTACCTTCCCGCCAGAGCGGTACCTATTTATCTACTTGCACTTGACATGCCTTCGAACTGCTAGGTTGGCAGGAGCAGGGACCGAGCAACAGGAACTCTCCCCATCGCAGGAATTCAAACTGCCAACCTTCTGATCAGCAAGTCCTAGGCTCTGTGGTTTAACCCACAGAGCCACCCGCGTCCCTTCTATAACTCCTACCCACTTCCAAATTGGGTACCTTTCCCGCGAACAGGTTGAAATTTTTGTCATGACCTCCTTGCCTGCTTTCTCTCTTGTAACACTAAACACAACCAAGGCTTGCATCAGATTTCCAAAATGTAGCCAGTCGGTGGAAAGGGGTAAATTCATAATTTCCACACTTACCCACCCAACCCAAGCTTTGGTCTAGAACTCAGGTTCTTTGGTTGATGCTTACTAATGTTATAAGAAAAACTGCTCCCTTTCCCTTATGGGGTATTCCGGAGCCCGTATAGAGTCCTTAAGTGGGTGTCCTGTCAGTAGGAGAAAATAACAGAGGTCAACCAGAGTATATTGAGAAGCAAATCAGCTAGTAAGACTGATCTTTATTCAAGGAACGGTTGCAACAGGGTCCCCACACACCACACAGGAGGGAGGAGAACCATGAACAATGGTGCACAGGCCCTTATATAGACTTTTGAAATTGCCCACCCTGTAGCCCAACCCCCCCCCCACGAAACATCATACATACATCACAGAAGGAGACGATCTACAGCAGAAATCCTGTCTTCTAGGATACCTGATAATGGTTACTGATTGCATTACCTGGGCAGTCTGGCCATTCTTTTGTGATGGTTAGTTCCTGAATCCAGGACACAGGCTCACCCTATTCATACACAAATACGCCCCTAGGACACAATTTGCAAGCAAAAGGCCAATGGGAAGGCTTTCCCCATTTGCCTCCCTTGCTGCAGAGGAATATTTGAGAGTCAAAATGGCTTCAGGGTAGCTTTCCCATACTATTAGATACAGGTAGGTAGTTGTGTTGGTCTGCCGTAGTCGAAACAAAATAAAAAAATTCCTTCCAGTAGCACCTTAGAGACCAACACACTTCTGAAGAAGTGTGCATGCACACGAAAGCTCATACCAATAACAAACTTAGTTAGACACATGGTTCATATATTTAGATATGTGTGCATATATGAATATTCTATACAGAGACCTTGAAATTCTTATAACCAGTGCTTTTTTCCTCAGGGGACGCAGGGGTACGCATACCCCAAAACATTTTGTGAATTTTTTTACTTTTTCCCATTTACTCTATTTATTTTCCCCGATTATAAAATGGTGATTTTCTTGAGTCAAAATAATAATAATAATAATAATAATAATAATAATAATTGTACCCCACCCATCTGGCTGGGTTTCCCCAGCCACTCTTGGTGGCTTCCAACAAAGATTAAAAATACATTAAAATGTCACACATTAAAAATTTCCCTGAACAGGGCTGCCTTCTAAACATTTTTTTTAGAAAAAAGCACTGCTTATAACACGAAATAATTGAGTAAGCAGAACAACGTCCCACCCCCAGTCCTTCCCCAGGCTCCCCACAAATATGCTCTGATAGTTGGTTGCCCCAAATTTGGGAGCAGTGTAGGCATAGGCGCCATTGACCTTGCAAAACTCATTCCCACTCATACAGCGATTTAGTTGGCTCCTTTGCCTCTGTTGTAGACGTGGACTGAGCCTGACTGAAACCAGTAGGGCTAATGCGGTTCTGAGCTGTTTTTGAATGCATGGCCAAGGCTTGGTTAATCATTCTCCACAACATGGTAAATACACGTAGGCTGGTTAGTTAATTGTTGCGTAAATGTGGGAAAAAGTTATGACAAACAGGGAAGGATACTGTTTGTCAAAGGCTTACAGCTCCAGAGTTCTCTGCAGGCAGTTGACTTGAATTTCCTCTCCTGTCCCTTCCAGTCCCTGCCTCTCAAAATATTTTCTGGATGTTTGGGACCCCCCCCCCCCAGAGCAGATTTGGAAGGTGGTCGCGGGAGGTAGATGAGGAAAAGGAAGTCCTCTTGCACCAGCGGAATCCTTCATTCAACCCCAGCAGTGTTAGAAACTCAAGATATATAAGCATAGCTGTCAAAATTTCCCTTTTTTAAGGGAAATTTCCTTATTCCGAATAGGATTCCTCGCAAGAAAAGGGGAAAGTGGACAGCCATGTATATAAGCTAGGCGCCAAATGGCTCCTTAAACCAGGGTTACGGTCACCAAAACGGAATGTCCAGTTGCCATTTGGGAGCCAGGTGGCTCGGAAGTCATATTCTTCAATATGACATTTTGGTTCCTGAAATTCATTCCGATTGTGCAGATAAAAATATAACGGATAGAATTCTACAGGATGTGTTGCTAGCATGTGAAAACAGTTTAAATCCTCCAGATGCATCATCCTGGCTCTTGCGCATCTTCACTTGGTCACAAGTGGCCAGTAGCAATGTGGAAAATGCGCCTGGCGAATTTCGAACTCTGAACCCAAGTGTCTTGTAGCCTGGAATTTGGGAGCAATGGTCTTTAATAACAATAAATTATTATTATTATTATTATTATTTATTATTTATACCCCGTCCATCTGGTTGGGTTTCCCCAGCCACTCTGGGTGGCTTCCAACAGAATATTAAAATACAATAGTCTGTTAAACATTAAAAGCTTCCCTAAACAGGGCTGCCTTCAGATGTCTTCTAAAAGTCTGGTACAGTGGTACCTCAGGTTAAGAACTTAATTCGTTCTGGAGGTCGGTTCTTAACCTGAAACTGTTCTTAACCTGAGGTACCACTTTAGCTAATGGGGCCTCCTGCTGCCACTGCACCGCCACCGCGTGATTTCTGCTCTCATCCTGAAGCAAAGTTCTTAACCCAAGGTACTATTTCTGGGTTAGCGGAGTCTGTAACCTGAAGCGTCTGTAACCTGAGGTACCACTGTAGTTGTTTTTCTCTTTGACATCTGGTGGGAGGGCGTTCCACAGGGCGGGTGCCACTACCGAGAAGGCCCTCTGCCTGGTTCCCTGTAACTCGGCTTCTTGCAAAATGACTTTCTTTCTTAATACGCAACTGTATTGGTCCATGGAGAGGCGGAATCTAAAATGGACGGTAGAGCCATACTTTTACCCATGAAGTGTGCTGAGTGATGTGAGTACATGTGAAAAGGATCTAGGAGTCTTGGTTGACCACAAACTTGACATGAGCCAACAGTGTAACGCGGCAGCTAAAAAAGCCAATGCAATTCTGGGCTGCATCAATAGGAGTATAGCATCTAGATCAAGGGAAGTAATAGTGCCACTGTATTCTGCTCTGGTCAGACCTCACCTGGAGTACTGTGTCCAGTTCTGGGCACCACAGTTCAAGAAGGACACTGACAAACTGGAACGTGTCCAGAGGAGGGCAACCAAAATGGTCAAAGGCCTGGAAACGATGCCTTATGCGGAACGGCTAAGGGAGCTGGGCATGTTTAGCCTGGAGAAGAGGAGGTTAAGGGGTGATATGATAGCCATGTTCAAATATATAAAAGGATGTCATATGGAGGAGGGAGAAAGGTTGTTTTCTGCTGCTCCAGAGAAGCGGACACGGAGCAATGGATCCAAACTACAAGAAAGAAGATTCCACCTAAACATTAGGAAGAACTTCCTGACAATAAGAGCTGTTCGACAGTGGAATCTGCTGCCAAGGTTGTGTGGTGGAGTCTCCTTCTTTGGAGGTCTTTAAGCAGAGGCTTGACAACCATATGTCAGGAGTGCTCTGATGGTGTTTCCTGCTTGGCAGGGGGTTGGACTCGATGGCCCTTGTGGTCTCTTCCAACTCTATGATTCTATTCTATGACCTTTTAGCCAGGTGCTACCTCTCTGCCTACCTTGCAGGGTTGGTTGTTAGGAGGATAAAATGGTGGATTGGCGAAAGGCCATGTTCGAAAGTTCTGAGATGCTCAGAGGAAAGGCAGGGTGCAAATGTATGACAGGAGGACCAACCAAAACGCCGGAGTTCTTTTGTGAGCAAACATACGAGTTCTGCAGAGCCCTTCATCGCACTGGATGTTACGCAAAAGCGCAGGGAGAGGGTTATAAGGCTAAGGAGTAGGGAAAATATTAAAGCCACAATGTCCACAGACTGTCAACAGACCCAAGAGGCCTTGTTTTCCTAAGGAAGGCCAAGATCCTATTACACAAGCAGAGTATTTGGAAAACAAGATAGTAATCTATAATGCCTTTTGCATTTCCCCCTTTCCCTCCTGTAAAATGTGTGCAAGGGGTCAAGCTAGTGTTTGCAACTCAAACGGAGAATTATGTCGCAATTGCCCGCTTTTACTGTGACCTCTCCGTGTTTCAGCCAGCGCACAGGTCTTCCTCTGTCCCTCTTTCTCAAAATTCAGAACTGTATTGCTTCTGTTGCACAGTCTGCCAAGCAACCCCTTTGGACCCCATCCTTGCAGGTGGACGAGCTTATTCAGGGAACATCTAGAGCCGGAACAGGAAAGTTAAAGTTCTTTTGTCAAAACCCGGACTCCCATTCTGAGACATTTTGGGTCAAGCCACCATGATGGCCGTGGTAATCAGATAGCAAACTCCCACTAATGCCTCCATGATGCTGTCACATGCCTGCATGGACCCAAAAAAATAAGGGGGGGGGGAATTGTTTCTGCTGAGTGTGGAATTGACCCTTCTTTTCTTGCTGGAAAAATATTTGTCCTGTTGGTTGCTGGTTGTTAAACCTTATAAATTGGATTCGCTGCTTGCTTTCATTTTTATTTAACAGAATGAGTGGATACTGCTTAACTGTAAAAACGCTCCAACCTCTAAGCAGTTTAAAGTCAAGGTAAAGGGACCCCTGACCATTAGGTCCAGTTGTGGCCGACTCTGGGGTTGTGGCACTCATCTTGCTTTATTGACTGAGGGAACCGGCGTACAGCTTCCGGGTCATGTGGCCAGCATGACAAAGCCGCTTCTGGCGAACCAGAGCAGCACATGGAAACGCCGTTTACCTTCCCGCCGGAGCGATACCTATTTATCTATGTGCACTTTGATGTGCTTTCGAACTGCTAGGTTGGCAGGAGCAGGGACCGAGCAACGGGAGCTCACCCCGTCACGGGGATTCGAACCGCCGACCTTCTGATTGGCAAGTCCTAGGCTCTGTGGTTTAACCCACAGCGCCACCCGCGTCCCTTTTTCTAAGCAGTTTACATACGTTAAAATGATCAATGCAAAGCTAGGAGCTAAAAGCAGGAAGTCCTTGGGGTAAAAAATCAAAATATAAATAAAGCCAGCAATTAAAAATGTACATTGCATAGAAATAAAAATAAATACACACCATTTTTACATGGCTTAATGGTGATCATCATTGTCAACTGCACATGGTATTTTGCCCGCGATGTATGCTATGTGCATTCAGTAATTCTTGATGATGATGAGAGTTAAATATTTTTGTGAGAACTGGGACAAATGACCTGGGTTAGTTGCAGTCCCCGTTTAGATGGGTCTTATTCAGCAGAGCAAAGCAAAAAGGCAGGTGTCCAGCTCTTAAATTCTGCCTTTCTACCTCAGTGGGAAACACAGGCTATTAAATGAAATCTACAGTGCTTAAAAATAAACAAATCCGGATCTGTATTCCATTTGCAACTAACTGGCTAGCAGGTTTGCTAATGTATTATAAATAAATTTTGTTCTGTCAAAACTGCTGTGGAGTTGGAGAAGGCATCCCTTGCCAAGAACTGTGTTCGCGGAAGGCAGGAGCGAGCGCGTTCTCTTTTTGCCCTCCCGCAAAGGATTTGGGCGCCGTGCCAAGTTACCGTCAGGATTGCTAATCCACTGCTGGGGCCGCGGTGCCAGCTCAGTTCAGGATGACAGGTGAGTGGCAGGCCTTTTGAAGGCCTGTGACAGTGTGAGGAGCTGCTACGGGAAGGGAGACCAGTTGGACTTGCCGAGGCCCTGAAGGGAACCTGCCTTGCCTGCGCTATGTGATCTGAATCAGATTGAGTGTAACAGGCACGAAGGGTGATGGAGAGGTGACAGCCGGCCTGCAAGTCAGGAAGCCCCCGCTTCAAAACTTGCCTCTGGAAAGCCAACCTCTCTCGTCCTCGGCTGTTCCTCTGCAAAGTCGTAAGAGTCAGGAAGGACCTCAGAGGTCGTTGAGTGCGTCCCTCTTTCCAGTGCAGGAAAATTATTAAATCGCCTTTCACGCACATGTCTCATGGCAAAAGCCTCAGCGCCTAGGGCTTGCCGATCGAAAGGTCGGCGGTTCGAATCCCCGTGGCGGGGTACTCTCCCGTTGTTCGGTCCCAGCGCCTGCCAACCTAGCAGTTCGAAAGCACCCCCGGGTGCAAGTAGATAAATAGGGACCGCTTACCAGCGGGAAGGTAAACGGCGTTCCGTGTGCTGCGCTGGCTCACCAGATGCAGCTTGTCACGCTGGCCACGTGACCCGGAAGTGTCTCCGGACAGCGCTGGCCCCCGGCCTCTTGAGTGAGATGGGCGCACAACCCTAGAGTCTGTCAAGACTGGCCCGTACGGGCAGGGGTACCTTTACCTTTACCTTTACTCATGGCAAGGCTCGAAATGCAGTAAAGACAGTTGCAAACAGCACAGAAGTAACAGCAGAGGCGTTTAAAAGCATTGCCAAGTCGTCTTCTTTTTGGCGATCGCTGGTAGCTGAGTAAGATTGTGTTGCTCAGTCATGGATAGAGCTGCCAAGCTGCTCAACTGCCTCATTCCTTGAGTCGGAACAACTGAATCTGTATCCACCACCCGTGTGCCGGTTCATGACTATGGGCTTCCAGATTTCACAGTCCTTCCCCCGTTACCATTTGCTGATCGCCATGACACTTTTGGGGAGTTTGGGGTGGGATGAGTTTTTGGGAAGACACCTATATTGGCTCCCAGTACGTTTCCAGGCACAGTTCAAAGTGTTGAATTGTATACCTCCAGTATACCTGAAGGAGTGTTTCCACCCTCACCGTTTTGCCCAGACACAGGTCCAGCTCTGAGGGCCTTCTGGCGGTTCCCTCACTGTGAGAAGCGAGGTTACAGGGAACCAGGCAGAGGGCCTTCTCGGTAGTTGGCGCCCACCCTGTGGAACGCCCTCCCATCAGATGTCAAGGAAATAAACAACTATCTGACTTTTAAAAGACATCTGAAGGCAGCCCTGCTTAGGGAAATTTTTAATATTTGATGTTTTATCGTGTTTTTTATATTCTGTTGGGAGCCGCCCAGAGTGGCTGGGGAAACCCAGCCAGATAGGCAGGGTATAAAAAAATAAATAAATAAATAACAGCAACAGCCATTTTTTTAAAGGAGTGTTCCTTTCTCTTGACGTTTGCAGGCCTGAATCTCGAATATGGACCGTAGCGTTGCTACTTGGGACCTGCCTGCTCTACTGCACGAGGGTCGCCCTGCCCATCTCTGTTGCCGCCATGAGCGCTCACTTCGACTGGGACAAGAGGCAGTCGGGCATTGTGCTGAGCAGCTTCTTCTGGGGCTACTGTCTGACCCAAATCGCCGGAGGCCACCTGAGCGATCGGTATGACTTGTCTCGCACTGTGCCCCTTCTAGAGCCGAAGGGAAGAGCCACGCTTATTTGAAATCCTCTAGATTTAGAACTTTTTATTTCGCCACTTGGATTCTGAGTGGCAGCTGTCCGTGGCTACTAACCCTGAAGGCGGGGTCGATTTGATTTAAATCAAATCACTTTAAATCACTAGTCCGTAAGACTTGATTTAAATCATTTTTTTCACAGAAAAACTCATTCTTGCTGGTATCATCTTAATATTTACAATCAGATGAAGGTTTCATTTTTGGAATAATAGTTTTTACAGTTATATCAAAAATTACTGATTTGGTTATACTATTAGAAATACATAGACAGATAATTATGAAATTATTGTGACTTTAAATCACTGTTTATATCTGAACAACTTTTCTGCTGCACTTTATTGGAAGGAGAAAAATAATCATTTCCTTAATAACAATTTAAACAACTTATTTAACTAAAACAATAGCATTATAGCATATATATCCATGTTTGTTAACTGATGTGGTTAAACAACTTTTTAAAAACAAACTGAGACTGAGTTTTAGCACACATGAAAAACTTAAAACAAATCCTTATTTCCTTTGGACTATAATGTAACTTAAATAGAAAACTATCTTTAGAAAACTTTTTCCTCCAAAAGCATTTTATTTATAAATCCGATTTAAATTTTTAAAAAAACTGATTTAAATTTTAAAAATCCGATTTTTAAATTTTTTTTTAAATCATTGATTTTTATCCACCCTGCCTGAAGGCTATATCCTTCTTTTAGAGGCAGCATGCTTCTGAATATCAGTTGTGGCACTTAGGTCCTGCTTGCGGCCTTTGCATAGGCGTACGGTTGGGAACTTGGGACCTGGAGTGCAGAAAGCACCCTTGGGGCCGGTACCCTGACTCTTCTCTGCCTTCTAGGATAGGAGGAGAGAAAGTTATCCTTCTCTCTGCATCCGTCTGGGGCTCCATCACGGCCATCACACCTCTGCTCACCTATGTCGGCTCTGCGCACCTGGTTCTCATCGCTTTCTCCCGGTTCCTTATGGGCTTGCTGCAAGGTGAGACGATCTGCTTCCAAGACTGTCCCAAAATTCCCAAGAAACAGACTGTGGGAGCTCAGCCAATCAATGATCCAAAAGGAAGGAAGGAAATGAATGAATGAATTTACTTAGGTGCACCCACAAAAAAAGTGCAGCCTAACTAAAATGTTTCACCAGTACTTTCATTCACCTGGACCGCTCGTATCACGCCATGACCGTTTGGCAAAAAGGGCTTGCAGGCAGCATGCACATTGAAGCATGTGGGAATGTTCAGGGAGACAGGAGAGGATATATTGTTTATTAATATCCTTTCTAACTTGCTCTAGCAAGTTCCTTTACTTAGCAGTAGGGCAGTTCATAAAAAACTTTTTTTAAAAAAAATGCCTGCTCCAAAGGACTTATTTTACTACACTAGGAATTATATAGCTATATCTGAAATTTCATCCATATCAGTTAATATCTTGACCCTCCTCCACTGAATTGAAATTTCAGCCTTCATGACATGGGACATATTGTATTTTAATATTCTGATGGAAGCTGCCCAGAGTGGCTGGGGAAACCCAGCCAGATGGGTGGGGTATAAATAATGAATAATGAATAATAATTATTATTATTATTATTATTATTATTGGAAGACGGCCAAGTAAACAGCTACAGTGGTGCCCCGCAAGACGAATGCCTCGCAAGACGAAAAACCCGCTAGACAAAAGGGTTTTCCGTTTTTCGATGCGCTTCGCAAGGCGAATTTCCCTATGGGCTTGCTTTGCAAGACGAAAACGTCTTGCGAGTCTTGCTATTTTTTTCGCTTTCCCCCCCTTTTTCTAAGCCGCTAAGCCGCTAATAGCCTTTTAGCCACTAAGCCGCTAAGCCTTTAATAGCCGCTAAACCGCTAATAGCGCTAATCCGCTAAGCCGCTAATAGGGTTGCTTCGCAAGACGTAAAAACCGCTAGACGAAGAGACTCGCGGAATGGATTATTTTCGTCTTGCAAGGCACCACTGTATTTTCTTGGAGGAGGGCAAATATATTAACTGATTTTTTTTAAAAAAGTTTCACATTCCCCTTATAAACGTGCAGCGGGTAGCTGGTTGCAGGCTTGTGTATGCCTCTCACTATTAGGTTCCTGGTAAGTTCCCTTATATCCCTCTTAAAAGAATAAACACGCCACAATCTTGTGTAAAATATATAAAAGTAGTTTATTCACATTCTGTTCACAGTTGGATCCCAGAAGGCAGACTTAGTTACAAAGTATATACATGTGGAGCTCTCCGATATGGGGATAATCCCAGTGTCCTCTGTTGGCTGAAAGTCAACAGAGCATATCTAGCTAAAAGCTGCTCCAACGATGGGGGAAGTCAAAAAGAAAGAGACTGCTGCGTGCCATGTCCTTCTGTTATCTGGACTGGTAAGGTCACGCCCACCTCTAGTCACATGCAAAGGAAGTACGTCCCAGCCAGGAGGAAACAGGAAGTTTTCAACTGGCTGGACCAAACATTCCCCTGCATGTCCACTCTAGGAAAACAAGGAATGTTGTACTTGACTGCTACTTATGTATCACATCCCACACAGCATGTGTCAACCTTTATCCAAAGACGCATATGGTAAAAAAAGGCCCTGCATGGCCCTCCTGGCAAACGTTTGGATAGGCAGTGTTCACAATATTCAGGGTTTGGGAGGGAAAGGTGCCAGCAACAGAATGTTGACAAACAGCGCCATTACAGTCATACCTCACGTTGTGTCCACTTCAGGTTGGTTTTTTCAGGTTGCGGACTGCTGAAACCCAGAAGTACCGGAATGGGTTACTTCCGGGTTTCGGCAGTCGCGCATGCGCAGAAGCGCTAAATCGCGCTTTGCACATGCGCAGAAGCCCCGAATCGCAACCCCCGCGTGCACAGACGCGGGTCGCGAACGTGCATCCCGCACGGATCACGTTTGCAACCCGAGCGTCCGCTGTACTCTGTAGGGTGTGGAATTAAAAAAGAGAGATGAATTTCTTAGGCAATCAGTGGCAAAGAGGAGCTGTGTAGCATTCACAGGACCTGCATCAAACCTGTTGCTGATTATAATGGAATTTCCTCCCCCTCAACCTTTTATTAGGGGTTTACTTTCCTGCCTTGGCAAGCCTGTTTTCCCGGAAAGTGCGGGAGAACGAAAGGGCATTCACATACAGCACGGTTGGGACAGGATCTCAGTTTGGGTAAGTTACAAGATAAATTCTATTAGTAGAGTCATAGAATGGGAAGGGGACCCTTAGGGTCATCTAGTCCAACCCCCTGCAGTGCAGGAATCTTTTGCCCAATTTGGGTCTCGAACCTGAGACTGAGAGTCTCATACTCTACTGACTGAGCTACTCATGCTCCTTTTCCCGCCTCTCCAAAGCTGTTTTTTTGCAGCCTGACGGGAAAATAAAAAAGAGGCTAAACAGCGCAACCGCAATAAAAGTCATACTATAATAAAAAAATATTTTTTCAAATTTTTAAATTAATCTTCCAAAATTTTAAACTAACAAACAAACATGCATCATAACTGTACTTATTCCAATCTTAATGACATTGTTAAGTGACTTCCTCAAATTCCCTTGACTGAATTTCAATATATGTCATTGTAACGGTTTTCCAAAACAAAATCTCATAAAATTTACGTAATCCTCTTAACATCTTTGTTTCTTTTCATCCTTACTTTAAACATATTATTCTATAACTTCACATATTTAAATCCTTAGCCTATCTACTTTTTTGCAAGTATTTCTATTCAATTTATCTTAACATATTTAAGTAAATAGTCTTTGAAATTCTTCCTGGTGCTCCTCCTCCTTCTGATCACGGACTCTTCCGGTCAGGTCGGCTAGCTCCGAAAAATCCATCAAAAATTATTATTATTATTATTATTTGTTATTTATACCCCGCCCATCTGGCTGGGTTTCCCCAACCACTCTGGGTGGCTCCCAACAGAATATTAAAAACACAATAAAACTGGCAAAGCATTACAGCACTCATGATCCACAAAACAGTATTAACAGCGTTAACGAACAAACAGCCCAAAACAAACAGCGCTGCTGAATTCGCAAAATTCACTCTACCCACCCCATGACTCTCGCAGAGAAAACAGCCCCCTTTTGAAGGCCGGAGGGTGGGGTCAGGCAGGTGGGAAAAGTCCTTGCCAGGTTAGCAGAAACTCTCATTTCCCCTCCTGTCGTCCTAATTCTCCCTCCCCCTTCCAGGACGCTGGTGATGGGGGCCGCCGGGTCCCTGCTGCTCGACTGGTATGGCTGGAAGAGCGTCTTCTACTTCTCGGGGACTCTGACGTTGCTGTGGGTTTACTGCATGCGCAAATACCTCGTGAATGGAAAGGGTAAATGACACTTTCAGTGCAAGGCCTCCCTCCCAGCTGATCATCAGAAACCTGAAGTGTGCTTTTGTGGACCTCATTGTGGACTAAAGTGGCATTTGGCACAGGGGGTGAATAAGGGATTGTGGGAAGGATGAACAAAATAAGCTTTGCAATTGCTAGAAAATGAATCGAAAGAAGCCAGCACTATGACAAGGCAGGTTTGAATTAGGTTCTTGTTAAAAGATAAAGTAAAGGGACCCCTGACCATTAGGTCCAGTCATGAATGACTCTGGGGTTGCGGCGCTCATCTAGCTTTATTGGCCGAGGGAGCCAGCGTACAGCTTCCGGGTCATGTGGCCAGCATGAGTAAGCCGCTTCTGGCGAACCAGAGCAGCGCACGGAAACGCCGTTTACCTTCCCGCCAGAGTGGTACCTATTTATCTACTTGCACTTTGACTTGCTTTCGAACTGATAGGTTGGCAGGAGCACGGACCGAGCAACGGGAGCTCACCCCGTTGCGGGGATTCGAGCCGCCAACCTTCTGATCGGCAAGTCCTAGTCTCTGTGGTTTAACCCACAGCGCCACCTGCGTCCCTTGTTAAAAGATAGTTCTCTGTTAATGCTAATAGATAGGGAGAGCATTTAGATGTTATATACGTCCGTTTCAGCCCCTGTATGCATTGGTTCTGGATATTATTAAACCCTGGGTTTAGATATGTCTTCTTTGCTTTACGCAGAACTTATCATCCCTTTGGAAGACTTAGCAAAGGGCCTCTCCTTATCCAAACAGACCAAAGTGCCTTGGAAACAGATATTCAAAAAGGCCCCTGTATGGTAAGTCATTGTCATGTATTCATCCATCCAGTTCTCATAAAGGCCAACCTTTGCTAATACAGCTATATGTGCAGGAGCCCTTCATGAAAGTGGGGTTCCTGACCACGCGAAGAGTTCTCCAAATATGCTAGCAAAGAAGCAGAAGTCAGGCAGAGTAGAGCAGGCATCCCCAACCTTCGGCCCTCCAGATGTTTTGGACTACAGTTCCCATCATCCCTGACCACTGGTACTGTTAGCTAGGGATCATGGGAGTTGTGGCCCAAAACATCTGGAGGGCCGCAGGTTGGGGATGCCTGGAGTAGAGTCAACTGGTGCCTCTATGCTTTGAGATATGTGAACAGGGCTACGTTTGCACTGCTTCCACCTACAAATCATTTTTACTTCTTTTTCCATTCTGGCCGTGACTGGTGCTCAGCTGCCTCTGCTTTCAATTTCTTTAAAAGTAAGTTTCTAGCCCTCATGGTAGCTTGCTGTTTGTCCATCTCCCTCAGCTTTCCCCAGTAAACCCCACATCCACCAGCCAGAGGGCCAAAGTTTCCCCATCCCTGTTCTGCACATGCTCTGTGCCTGAGCTGCCAGTTATAGTACTTGCTCAGTTTCCTTTACAACGTGTATGTGTATGCCCTTGAAGCTGATCCAGAAACTCCAGCTGGTGCAGAATGCCGCAGCGAGGCTCCTTACAAGGTCCTTGCTGCGGGATCACATTCATCCAGTTCTTTATCAACTGCACTGGCTCCCGGTGGAGTACAGGGTCAGGTTTAAGGTGCTGGTTTTGACCTTTAAAACCCTATGCGGTCTAGGACCCTCGTACCTATGGGACCACCTCTCCCGGTATGCCCCGCAGAGGACCTTAAGGTCCACAAATGACAACACTTTGGAGGTCCCAAGTCGCAAGGTGGTGAGATTGGTCTCAACTAGGGCCAGGGCCTTTTCAGTACTGGCCCCGACTTGGTGGAACGCTCTGTCACAAGAGACTAGGGCCTTGCGGGACTTGACATTTTTCCGCAGGGCCTGCAAGACAGAGCTGTTCCGCCTGGCCTTTGGTTTGGACTCAGTCTGACCCTTATGTTTCCCTCCCCTTATGGTTTTGATCTATGGGCTATTATTAAAATGAGGCTGCATTTTAAATTGTATTTTTAACCTGTATTTTAAATTGTTGTTTTTTTCTTCCCCTATTATGTTTTTATTGTAATTTTACTGGTGTTAGCCGCCCTGAGCCCAGCTCTGGCCAGGGAGGGCGGGGTATAAATAAAAAAATATTGTTATTGTTAGTTTTGTGCATACACTAATTATCCACCACATCTAACTGTGGCTTCTCCTGTATATCTCCCCCCAGGGCAGTGATCACAGCTCAACTGTGTGCGGCCGGCTCCTTTTTCACCCTCCTCTCCTGGCTTCCGACTTTCTTCAAGGAGACTTTTCCTGATTCCAAAGTAAGCTGGCATTGTGGATAAGAAGGAAAGAGAAGGACAGCCGAGGGGTTGTGAATGGCTCCCAGAAGCATAAACAGAGCTTTCAGCTGTCAGTAGGAATCGCAAGTGGCAACTCCTGCCTGCCCCTTTAAAAGCAGGATTGGATGAACCTGTGGCCTCCAGATATGGTTGAACTCAACTCCCACCAGCCCCAGCTGATGCCCAGAGGTCGGGGAATGATGGGAGTTGTAGTCCAGAAACATCTGGAAGAGCATAGGTTCCCTATCACTGTTGCATTAAGGCAACCTTTGTGTGCTGGTTCCGTGGGTTACCCGAGAGGCGAGGTCCAAGTCTGGTCCGTGGTCAAAGGTGCAACGGGCAGGCAGTCTGTAGTAGCTGAAGCTGGGTGCAGGGCATGGAGTCGGGTGAAGTCAGGAACAGGCTTGCAAGCAGGGAGCCAGGGCAGGTCAGGAGCTCAGGCAGGAAAGCAGGACAGGGTCCAGGCAGGAACTAGCAACCAACAATGTTGCTCCTGCACCTTGGGACTGGGGCTGGCCGGCTTTTATCTGCCCCGAGGCATAGGGCGGCCCCGATCCTCTGGTGACTCACCTCTCCTGGCCTGGAGGCGAGCACTCCTCCTTAGTTCCCTCCGCCTCTCTGCCCTGAGCCTCTGCAGCTCAGGAGAGGCTGGAGGGTTACCGGACCCAGAGGCAAACTTCTCTTCCCCTGACGGGGCTGAGAGTGGAGCACCTGCAGGCAATGGGTCCTCCATCACCTCAGGAGCCAGAGCAGACTCAGCTGGTGCCTGCACCTGAGGATCCAGCACAGGTGAGGACCCTTCAAGCTCAAGCCCCAGCCCCGGCTCAGCTGGTTCTGGAGGTGGGAATCCTGTGCAGGCTGGGATCCCTCAGGTTCAGCATCCGAGTCCGAATCCCAGGCCATCACACTTTGTCTCAAGGCCTTGATTTTTCATTTAGTAATTACATCAGAGAAATGTTGATGATTGGCAGGGGTGGCGACTTGCCCCTCTCCCACATTGAGGGGGCCTGGCCATGTGACATGTCACATGATACCATCCAGAGTGTGCTGGGCAGGGGTGGGACTCGCAGAGGTAGATCTTTGCCCTCGCTTGTCCCAGTCGCTGCCAAGACCCTGGGCCCCAGGTAGGGGAACAGCTGGCCCAAACATAAAAGCAAATTTCAAGGGACACGCATGACCTTTGGGGCAAGAGACTTTGTCCTTAGTAGCAATTAAAAGAGTTTCCCCTACGCTAACTGTAAGTCGCTTCGAGACACTTTACATGGGAAGCAACCAATACTCTAAATTAATAATAATTCCTATTTTCCGCAACATCTCTAAGTTGGTGTTCTTTTTGCTTATGCGTCTTACTTATTTATCCATTTATATTTAAAAAATACCTGTATACCCACAGTTTCATGAAAAAAAATCAGAGCCATTTATAACAGTAGAAACTGCTTTTTTTCCCTTTCTTGCTCTCTTTTTATGCTTTTGTTTTTATATAGATTAGGTTTACTGTCTTGTTGTTTCATTTTTAAAAAAGCTTTGATCAAAAAATTATGCCAAAAAAGTAAAACAGATCAAATATTACAGGATGTGTTTATCCAAAATTGTCTGCGTATACTTTGGTGGCACAGAAAAGTTTTCAGCAACTGTCTCAAGCTTCGTGTAGAGACATTCCCTGCTGAATCTCATGGAAGAGCATTCCAGAGGGTTGGACACGGAAGGCTCTGTCGTATGAGCTTTACCAACTCGGGGGTACAACCAGTGATGCTCTGGCAGATGATCTCTCTGTGATCAAGCTGGGATTTAAGGGTTCAGGTGGTCTCTGCAAGAAGAGGAGGTTTGCATCTTTTAAAATAACTGCAAACCACATGTTTTTACGGTTGCGCTAGTGCACACATGGTGCTTTCAAAGAAGCGCCCAGAATTGGACAAGTGTACATCACACTAGGCTCATGCTCACAAACACTCTGGTAAGCATTTGTTGCAAATGTCCTGTTGTCTGCACTCTGCTGTTACTTAATAATTGTATACTTAGGGCTGCCATGTGTCCGGAATTACCCGGACACAGCCGGAATATGGCAGTCAGAAACAGCATTGCTTAAACGTCCATGAAAACCGGGACATATGTCAAGATTTTGGCGATTTTTCTTTTTGTCCTCATTTTCACTTTTTGAAATATAGCAACCCTCTTGTATTAATACAGGGGCTGTGAATTTTAATCCTCTGTCGGAAGACTCAGTGTGGTAGAACTGCGCCACCTTCTGTTCAAATGTGCACACAGCAAATGAATTCTTCTGATAAACGGGAGCTCAATCAGCAATGATTTTTAAAAACAGAGTTAGCTGAAGACATTTTGCTGACTGAGGTAAAGATCCAGGAACTCTTTGGCAGCGGAGCTGAGAGTTTGTTTGGACCCTGGCTGTGAACCCAGAGGCTGAGAGGGAGGGTGTGTCAGAAAGGAAAGTGAACTGACCCTGATTTTTATGTATTGCTCACTTCGTAGTAATACGACATATTTATATGTAACTGCATATTCCTATAATACTTTCGTTTATGCTATTTGTTGTTGTTTCCGCTTTTCTGTACAAACATATTTTAAAAATATATTAAGTGGTATAGAAGTTAAATTAAATTTTTAAAAGATGGGACATTCTTCAACCGAGGGTCCCCTGATATTGTTGGGCTTCAACTCCCACCACCCCTGAGCAATGGCTAAGCTGGCTAGGGAATGATGGGAGTTGTAGTCCACCATCATATGGGAACCTAAGGCCATGAGACAGCGCTGAACCAAATAGCCAAAGAAATTGACTTGGTCTGAGGCTGTTTGCTTGTTGTGCCAGCACCACACGACCCCAAGAGGCTTCCGACACAGGGGCCATGCAGGATCAGGCCACGTTCTTGTAAACATTCGAAGATGCCTGATTCAGGGCCAGATCTTGATCCATATTCTCTTGCACTCTCAAGGCCTCTGTTAGTGGACTGGCACTTTGTGTGTGTGTTCATGTTTTCCTTTTCTCTCCTTTCAGGGGTGGGTATTTAACGTTGTGCCTTGGCTGGTGGCGATCCCGACAAGCTTGTTCAGCGGATTCCTTTCCGACCAGTTTATCAAGCAAGGTAACTTAATCCCTTGGGATGTTTTCCCTCTTTCATCTCTCCATGCTGGCGGTTGGGCAGGGGCATGGATGAAAATCCAACAGGTGTAGCTTTTATTCCAAAGCGTCACCTGCAGAACTTCTGCTTGTTGTGGGCTTGCGTGCCTCTTAAAAAGCACAGGACTCTTGCCAGGAAGAGTATAACCCATCGCCAGAGATGGGGTCTCGTAGGAGTGGCAGGTAGAAACCTATCGTCAATTTTTCATTGTCTGCCACAATTGTACAGTCATACTAAGGTTACAGACGCTTCAGGTTGTGTTTTTTCGGGTTACGGGATGCCGAAACCTGGAAGTACCGGAACAGGTTACTTCCGGGTTTCGGCGGTTGCGCATGCACAGAAACGCTAAATCACGCTTTGCACATGCGCAGAAGCTCCAAATTGCAACCCGCACGTGCGCAGCTGCGGGTTGCGAATGTGCATCCCTCTCGGATCATGTTCGCAACTCGAGTGTCCACTGTATTGCTCTTTTAGGGTGTTTTAGTTTTATAATAAGTGAAGGCACGCCTTGAAACTTCTAATCCAGTCTGCACCCACTTTTGCCTCCGGTCCTGCCCACAAAAAGTTGATAATAATAATAAGAAGAAGTAGTATTTTATTGTTTATACCCTGCCCACTCTGGGTGTCTGCCAACAGAACACTAAAAACAGAATAAAACTTCAAACATTAAATGTTTCCCTAAACAGGGCTGCCTTCAGATGTCTTCTAAAAGTCCGGTAGTTGTTTACTTCCTTGACATCTGATGGGAGGGCATTCCACAGGGTGGGCACCACTACCGAGAAGGCCCTTTGCCTAGTTCCCTGTAACTTGGCTTCTCACAGTGAGGGAACTGCCAGAAGGCCCTCAGAGCTGGACCTCAGCGTCTGGGCTGAACTATGCAATGCGGCCCTCGGACTGCAGAAACTTCTGTGTAACAGCCCTTTGGATATTTAAGGACAGCTGCTGCACTCGGCTCTTTAAGCTGCTCCAGACTTTCTGACACTCTTTCTTTCTCCTTCCAGGATATAAAGCAATCACTGTCCGTAAGTTCATGCAGGTGAGAGAAAAAGACCATGAATGTGCAAACAGGTTGGCATGACAGGAACACGTTTCCTTGTGCGAGGAGATCTGCAAGGTCTGTTCTTTGCGTTACAGTCAAGGTGGTACAGAAGACGGAGGGAGGAATTCAGCATTGCACTAGTACAAACGTTCCTGCTTGCCAGGCGAGATGATCTCTCTCTCCCCCCCCCCCCCGTAGGCTGGCTCTTCTGGGGGGTTCTCTCCTGACCCCTACCTCCCCAAGAGCCAATTGAGGGGGCACAGGAGGAAACAGAAGGCCCTTGTGCTGGTGGAAGTCATTGTGTGGGCTTCTGCTAGCAGGAACTAGTTAGTTGACTCTGGCTTAGGATGCCAAGTGAGGACCAGGGAGACACAAGATTGAAGCCCACAAAACTGTTAATAATAATAATAATAATAATAATAATAATAATAATTTATTTATACCTCGCCCATCTGGCTGGGCTTCCCCAGCCATTCTGGGTGACTTTCAACAAAATATTAAAATACAGTAATGCATCAAACATTAAAAGCTTCCCTAAACAGGGCTGCCTTCAGATGTCTTCTAAAAGTCTGGTAGTTGTTGTTCTCTTTGACATCTGGTGGGAGGGCATTCCACAGGGCGGGTGCCACTACCGAGAAGGCCCTCTGCCTGGTTCCCTGTAACTTGGTAGCGAGGGAATTGCCAGAAGGCCCTCGGCGCTGGATCTCAGTGTCCAGGCGGAAAAATGGGGATGGAGCTGCTCCTTCAGGTATACTGGACCGAGGCCATTTAGGGCTTTAAAGGTCAGCACCAACACTTTGAATTGTGCTCTGAAACGTACTGGGAGCCAATGTAGGTCTTTCAAGACCGGTGTTATGTGGTGTCGGCAGCCGCTCCGAGTCACCAGTCCAGCTGCCGCATTCTGAATTAGTTGTAGTTACTGGGTCACCTTCAAAGATAGCCTCACAACTTCTGCTTGTGGAATGAAACTTCCCCTTCCTTTCCTGCCTCTGCCGAGTGCTCCTCGCACCCTCCGCAAATGCTTAGCGGAACCCCCCAGAGCAGATTTTTTGGGTGTAGAAATTGTAGAGTTGGAAGGGGAACCCCAGCGGCCATCTAGTCCAACCCCCTACAAAGCAGGAATCGTTTGCCCAGTATGGGGCTCAAACCCACAACCCTCAGATTAAGAGTCTCGTGCTCAACCAACTGAGCTATCCCTTGGTGTGAATGCGCAGAGAAGGAAGAGATAAAGTTCCGATGGCCAAGTGGAAGATTAGCTTGCCCAGTGACTTCATTGGGTAGAAATCCCTGCCCAGCCATGTAACTTACTGTGTTACCTGGGGCTGATCATTTATCTCTTCATCTGGCCTTCCTTAGAGGGTGTTTCTTGTGCTGTTAAAAGCAAGGAGGTAGGAGAAAATAGTTTATGGTGCCCTGACCTCCTTTCTCAGGACACAAGAGGTCTAAGTACACCCCTTCCAGTTGTGATTTTTGAAGAAGTAATTACAGGCATGCAGAGGGGAGTTGATTTTGGCACTCATGATAGTTGCTCCCACCAACCCATAACTGCAGGATGGGAAGGGGGATTTTGTTGCAATGGGTCGGGAGGGAGGAGGATTATACAGTGGTGCCTCGCAAGACGAAATTAATCCGTTCCGCGAGTCTCTTCATCTTGCGGTTTTTTTCGTCTTGCGAAGCACGGCTATTAGCGGCTTAGCGGCTTTAAGAAAAAGGAAACAAACTCGCAAGAACTCGCAAGACGTTTCGTCTTGCGAAGCAAGCCCATAGGGAAATTTGTCTTGCGGAATGACTCAAAAAACGGAAAACCCTTTCGTCTAGCGAGGCATTCGTCTTGCGGGGCACCACTGTACATCCCCGCCCCATGTACTGCTTTCCCAGTTAAAATCACAATTCCCATTGTAATTAAATTATAAAACACACAACATGGTTGGAAGCAATACAGTGAGCTTCATATGCAATTGGGCCTTTACTGGGTAGTAAGTTAAATGTGGGGGACGCGGGTGGTGCTGTGGGTTAAACCACAGAGCCTAGGGCTTGCCGATCAGAAGGTCGGCGGTTCGAATCCCTGTGAGCTCCCGTTGTTCAGTCCCTCCTCCTGCTCACCTAGCAGTTCGAAAGCACGTCAAATACAAGTAGATAGATAGGTACCACTCCGGCGGGAAGGTAAACGGCGTTTCTGTGCGCTGCTCTGCTTCGCCAGAAGCGGCTTAGTCATGCTGGCCACATGACCCAGAAGCTGTCTGTGGACAAACACCGGCTCCCTCAGCCTATAGAGCCAGATGGGCGTGCAACCCCAGAGTCGTCCACGACTGGACCTAACGGTCAGGGGTACCTTAAAAAGGTAAAGGGGACCCCTGACCATTAGGTCCAGTCGTGACCGACTCTGGGGTTGCGGCACTCATCTCGCTTTATTGGCCGAGGGAGCCGGCGTACAGCTTCCAAGTCATGTGGCCAGCATTTCTAAGCCACTTCTGGTGAACCAGAGCAGCGCACGGAAACGCCGTTTACCTTCCCACCGGAGCGGTACCTATTTATCTACTTGTACTCTTTGGAGTGCTTTCGAACTGCTAGGTTGGCAGGAGCAGGAACCGAGCAACGGGAGTTCACCCCGTCGCGGGGATTCGACCCGCCAACCTTCTGATCGGCAAGTCCTAGGCTCTGTGGTTTAACCCACAGTGCCACCCGCATCCTTAGGGGTACCTTTACCTTTACCTTTAAGTTAAATGTGGGGAAGAGCTGCTGCCAGTCCGAGTAGGCAATACTGGCCTAGGTTGACAAACTTGCTATGTCCCATTGAACCCCGTGGCACATTGTTCTGATTAACCTTCGCAGGAGTAGCTAGCTGGCTTCCCCCATTGTTCAGAATTTGATACAGATAGTGGATTGTTGGTCTCAATGGTGGCTGGGAAACAGTGGTCAGGTAACGATAGCTGAAGCTGCTGCTGCCCCATCTGCTAAATTCCGCGCCAGCTAAATTTGGTGTTTTGACTTTCTTCTCCTTTGAGGTTGTCGGCTCAGGGGTTTCCAGCATTTTTGCCCTGTGCATAGGTCACACCAACAGTTTCTGCCATGCGGTTGTGTTTGCGTCGGCCTGCGTGGGACTACAGAGCTTCAACCACAGGTAATAGTGGAACACCTTCTCAGTCCAGAAGCGCTCTTGGGGACCCCAGAGGCTAGCCACGGTGGTGGGATTGGGTTGCAGAGACCTGAGTTCAGATCCCTGGCCAGCCATGGAACGTGCTGGCTGGACCTCAGCTTGGCCTGCCTCGCAAGGCAGTTGTGAGGATCTACTGCGCCGCGTTCCTTGGAAGAAAGATGTGATGAGTCGGAGTGGGGAACCTTCGTTTTGCGAGCCAATTGCAGCCTACCAGGCCTCCCCAATTAGTTCTGCGAGGCTGTTCTCCCCAAGTCCTCACCTGCGACGTCAGGTATGGGGCAGGTAGAGGCAATGCTGCAAAAGGCAGGACTGAGCTCCCCATGCATCAGCTGATCATAGAATCATAGATTTGGGACCCCAAGGATCATCTAGTCCAACCCCCTGAAATGCAGGAATCTCTGCCAAACATCCATGGCAGACGGCCATCCAACCTCTGCTGAAAAACTTCCCAAGGAAGGAGAGTCCACAACCACTCATGGAAGTCCACTGTGGAACAGCTCTTACTGCCAGAAAGTTCTTCCTGACGTTTAGTTGGAATCTCCTTTCTTGCCACTTGAAGCCATGGGTTCGAGTCCTACCCTCCAGAGCAGGAGAAGAGTTCGGTCATGCTTGCTTCGACTGCCCTAGCCAATCCTTGCTGGGAACGGTTTGGCCTGCCCAAAGCTTGCAGAAAGCAGGATTGAACTGTGTGGGGAGTTCAATCCTGCTTGGACAGTATCTCCTGGTACGTGAGCATCTGCGCCTGGGTTTTCATTTCTTTCTTCAGCAGGGTTCCTTTTACAGAAAACTTTTCCTGCATCTTTTACTTCTTTGCAGCAGCAGCATTCCAGCTCTCTCTTAGTCAGGGGTCAGCAAACCTTTTCAGCTGGGGGCCGGTCCACTGTCCCTCTGACCTTGTGGGGGGCCGCACTATATTTTGAAAAAATAAAATAAAAAAATGAACAAATTCCTATGCCCCACAAATAACCCAGAGATGCATTTTAAATAAAAGCACACATTCTACTCATGTAAAAACACGCTGATTCCTGGACCGTCAGCAGGCTGGATTTAGAAGGAGATTGAGCTGGATCCGGCCCCCTGGCCTTAGTTTGCCTACCCATGCTCTTAGTAAAATTCCCGTAACAGGAATAAACACTATTAGGTTCTGTTTCTCAGAGTCTTTATTATTTACAAAAGCTTTACACTGGTCATGAATAAAGAAAAATAAAGAAAGAAACATAATCTTTTCTCTCTTTTAGCCATCCAGCCAGAGACCTAATGCTGACTCATTCACATGCTCACTTACACTGACCCAAACTTAGTTGATCACATGTCCCGATAAGGACACCTGTTGCTGGGGAAATTTTCCGTTGCCTAGCAACTTCTTCAAGACCATTTTTGAAGTTTCTTCCAGAATATTCCAACATCTCCCCACCCTGCATGGGCCAACTTTGACAAGTGGGTTGTTAAGTCTGCTTTTCAATCACCTGGCACCATTATGATGCGAAATAAAGTGCTGTATTTTTCGCTCCATAAGACACACCTGACCATAAGGCGCACCTAGTTTTTAGAGGAGGAAAACAAGAGGAAAAAAATTCTGAATGAAACAATAGATGTATGATTTTTGTGGTTCATGCTGTGGCCACAGACATGTGATTTGACGGAGAGTTTGGGGTAGCCCAATGCAAAAATCCTGAGAATGCATGTGGTTCTGTGCTTTGTAACCACATTTTTGCGCCATTGTGGCCCCACGAAAAAGTGGATGCGTGATTTTTTTGGTGCAGGCTGTAGCCATGGACACGCTATGTGATCTGATGGTGAATTTGGGGTGACCCAATGCAAAAATCCTGAGGATCCATGGGCTTTTACCTCCCCCCTCCCAGGCAGCCTCCTTTATCTCTAGCGTCCCTTATCTCCCTCCCAATCGCTTACTGATCAACTGCTTCCTTTCAACACTCCCCTCTTGTTTGCCTTAGGGTCTGTTCCTTAGCTGGAGCAGTTTTTTGCTCCTTTTCTTCTAATTTCTCTCCTCATTGCTTTAGTATTCCTGTCTCCTCTCCTTGCAAGTTTGCTGTCTTTACCTCCCCCCTCCCAGGCAGCCTTCTTTACCCACAGCCTTATCTCCCTCCTGATCGCTTGCCGATCAGCGTCTTTGTTTCCATACCCACTTCCCTCTTTCTTAAAAAAAAAGCATGATCTGCTTTTTGCCCCTGGGCAATTCGGCTCCAGGGACCACACATTTGCTCCATAAGAGGCACAGACATTTCCCCTTACTTTTTAGGAAGAAAAAAGTGCATCTTATGGAGTGAAAAATACAGTAAGTAGTTTTGCCCCCCTGCCGGTGCTGGCCTGCAGGGATGGGTAAAATAAAGATCTGGCCTGCCCATCCCAAAAAGGTTCCCCACTGCTGTAATAAATAGTAGCTTGCTTTCTCAGTCATGCCGCTCTCTGAAATAGGAAGTGAAGGTTTGCAACCAAAAGTGCTATAAATATGGTAACTGCTTCTCAAATATTGCAGCCGTCTCATTCACAGCTTCCTTCACTCTGCCTTGTTCTCAGTTTCATATTCTTTTCTCTTCTTTCCCTCCGCTGAACAGTGGCATCTCAGTCAATATACAAGACCTGGCTCCTTCGTGCGCTGGCTTGCTGTTTGGTGAGGATAAATTATATATTATAAATTTTATATTCGACAAGGAAAACAAAATATCACATTTCAATATTATGAAGGTATCAGAGGCCAGGAAAAGTCAACCAGTTTCTGTGGTATTTATTGGCATTCCTGTATTAGATAGGGATGGATAGGAATTGCCGTGTCTCTCAGCTTCATCACATTTCTGCACCAGACGGAAAATTGGCCAGCTGCAGTTCCATTCACGAAAAACGGCTTTTAAAATTGTTTTTATTTAGAAAATTTCTTGGGTTACCAGAAACGAAACGAAACAAAAAACAACTCAGACGTTGGGCCAGATTTTTTAAATCCGCCCCAACAGAAATTTTAATCCTGAGAAAGAGGACATGACCGGGGAAAAGAGGACATATGGCAACCAGGCCTGAAAGAGAGGACATGTCCTGGAAAAAGAGGACATATGGCAGCCCTGTTTTTTGCAAACATTCATTTAGATGCCAAATTGTAAGCACCACCAGTTTTGTGGATCATGGAGTGGCCGTGGAGGTTCTAGCAGAGGGGAGCCAAAGTAAGTTAGGGAAGGCTTTGTTAGAGAAGATGAAATATCGAGTGTGGATTTCATGCTCTTTATTCAGCTCATAGTGGTGAGGAGGAATGGAAGTTCCCCCAGAATGTCTGCTTTATATACATTATTTACACAATTGGGCCCCACGTGATTGGCTAATTCCAGGATTCTCCTGTAGGCCAATCAGGTTGCGGATTCACTTCCACCTGGAGCTGGATTGGGTGGCTCCTGTGGACCCATCAGACTGCTGCATTCTGAATCCTATTGTTCTAGGACCAATCAGACTGCTGCATTCTGAATCCTATTGTTCTAGGACCAACCAGACTGCTGCATTCTGAATCCTATTGTTCTAGGACCAATCAGACTGCTGCATTTTGGATTCTATTCAACTCAGTACATAACAGAAGAGCTGCCGTGAAAAGTGACTTGGGGGAGATGTAGCCTGAGAGATCAAGAGGGAAAGCCAGTTCAGGACGTAGGGATGGGGGGGATGAGCTGGTACAGATCACAAGTCAGCATATGAACTGCATGAACCAGTGGAAATGGGTCAGTGGGGCACAGGATTCAACCACAGTTGGGGGGGGACACCTGTGCCCCCCCCCCCCAGTTAAGAAAAGTTAAAAGGTTCAGCCTTACCTACTGTTAGTATTCCAGTAATTTATAAGAAAGGACCATCCATTAATAAACCTCAGGTCTTCATTTCTTAAGTGACTTCCTGAGAACTGGGGTGTCCCAGGGCTGCAGAAACTACAACTAATCCAGAATGCGGCAGCTAGACTGGTGACTGGGAGTGGCCACATAACACCGGTCCTGAAAGACCTACATTGGCTCCCAGTATGTTTCCGAACACAATTCAAGGTGTTGGTGCTGACCTTGAAAGCCCTAAACGGCCTCAGCCAAGTATACCTGAAGGAGCGTCTCCACCCCCATCATTCAGCCCGGACACTGAGATCCAGCGCCAAGGGCCTTCTGGCAGTTCCCTCACTGCGAGAAGCCAAGTTACAGGGAACCAGGCAGAGGGCCTTCTCGGTAGTGGCACCTGCCCTGTGGAACGCCCTCCCATCAGATGTCAAAGAAATAAACAACTACCAGACTTTTAGAAGACATCTAAAGGCAGCCCTGTTTAGGGAAACTTTTAATGTTTGATGAATTATTGTATTTTAATATTTTGTTGGAAGCCGCCCAGAGTGGCTGGGGAAACCCAGCCAGATGGGCGGGGTATAAATAAATAAATAAATAAATAAATAAATATTAATTATTATTATTATTGTTTAAACAAATGAGCAATTCAACAACATTTCAAGTTTAGCAATCAATCACTCTATTTGCAACTTCCCCTCCCTCCATGGTTCCCCCTAATAATATTTTTCAATTCAGATTTTGTGTAAAAAAAACCATTCAAAAATTGATGGGATCTGTGACGTTTCTCCACGCTCAGCAGTAGAGACCGATGCGTTTGCAAGTAAAAGGACATCCCTTGTTTTTAAGTGAAATGGCAACCCAGAAAAAGGGGTTAGAGAAAGGAATCACACACCCTTTCCCAGCCTGGTGCTCTCTAGGTAATTGGACTACAACTCCCATCATCCCTGATCATTGGCCATGCTGGCTGGGGATGGTTGGAGTTTGAGAGTCTACACAACATCTAGAAAGCTGCAGGGTTCTCCAACCCTGGATTAAATGCATTGTGCATTTTTTTCAAAGCCATGCCTCAGTTTCCTTTCTCTCCACAGGTGTGGCAAATACCGGTGGGGCCTTATTAGGTAAGTGATTGATCAGGAATTTGCTCCATTAAGTCTTCCATTGAGTCTATCCACACGAAGGACTGGTTTGTTAAGCAGTCCCTTCACACAAAGAACTCTGGGGATTTTGGCTCTCTGATGGCCAGGGAGCCCTGACAAATAATTTATGTACAGTGGTACCTTGGTTCTCAAACTTAATCCGTTCCGGAAGTACGTTCCAAAACCAAAGCATTCCAAAACCAAGGCACGCTTTCTCATAGAAATTAATGCAAAATGAATTAATCCGTTCAGACTTTTAAAAACAACCCCTAAAGCAGCTATTTAACATGAATTTTACTATCTAACAAGACCATTGATCCATAAAATGAAAGCAATAAATAATGTACTGCAGTCACACAATCAAGCAATCAGTAACGGAACTGGGTTCCATGCAGTCACAAGAAAAGCTACAAAAATGCAAAATTAATAGCAAAAACAGACAGACCTCAGTGTAACATTCAAAATGGAAGTGTGGCACTCAAAACGGTGCATGTTTGGCTTCCGGAAAAAGTTCACAAACCGGAACACTTACTTCTGGGTTTACAGTGTTTGAGTTCCAAGTTGTTTGAGTACCAAGGCATTTGAGAACCAAGGTACAACTGTAATTGAATTAAAGGGAGCTCCAGACTCCTTAGTTAGCTCCTTAGCTACTGGAGGGGTGGGATAAGAGGTTTTGGTCATTACTTAGCTAAAATATCAGTGGAGCCGGTTGTGGAGCTTGTGGAATTCATTAAGGGCCCTGTCTACCTGTGCTCCCCCTGCAAAAAATAAATACATCAAGGACTGAACAATTCTTAAAACCTTTGTGTGGGAGCAAGCCACAACCACCAACCTAAAGTGTAAAGATAGTCAATGTGTTTACAGCGCATTTTTTCACTGTATTTTATTTACATACCACTCGATTCGCAAAAAGCTTCCAAGGAGTTTGCATGAAACGGTATATTAATTAAAAAAACGCCAATAAAAATCAACATTAAAAACAGATTAAAATGTAAATATAAATCACATCGGCGGTTTTCAAACAAATCTATGTAATAATGTTATATATGAAAACGGCAAGGTTTGTAGAAGTGACTGTTCTGCAGGTCAAAGCAGCTGACTGGGTTCAGGAGATCTTTCAAGTAAACTGGTGTAATCAAATCAATAGGGATTTTGGTTTTGGTTTGGTTTTTTACCCCATGAGCAAAAAAAACCAAGCAGCTAATTGTATGGATTTTTTTTTTAAATTGCCAATCTGTTCCCTTTCTTTCTGCACGTAGGTGTTGTTTGTGTGTACCTAGCCGGACATCTGATCGAAATCACTGGTTCATGGGTATCTGTTTTCAATCTCGTGGCAGCAGTAAACGCCTTTGGACTTTGCACTTTCCTCATCTTTGGGAAAGCCCACAGAGTGGACACAGAATCCGCTTTTGTAGAACTGTAGGGACCAAGATTTAGACAGGACACAAAGTCTGGAATGGGAGGAAACAGCATTTAAACAGGACACCGAGATAGTTTTTATGGATGAAGAAATGGATGAAGAATGAATGAAGAAATTGACAAATGGATATCCAGTGGCTTACCGATATTTTCAGTTCCAGTGATGTGCATTTGCCCCTTTAGCAGCTGTCCGGAATGATGGTGATACCAACAAGCTTGCCTGTAGCTACTGCAAGCTGGTTCTCTTTCTACTGGAAACGTTGTTCAAATTGCAAACAACCACCCACAAATGTCCACCGCAACAGAGTTGTGGCTACTTAACGTAGTCCCAGGAAGAGCAGAGTCAAGGCCTGATCTGCCCGTTAAAAAGAGAAGTTGTTTTCTGCAGCCTTAACATTGTTCCTCCAGGTCATAGCTCAAGTGTGTGTGAAACCTGCAGTTTTTATGTACCATTTTGATTCTGTGTTCCAGAGACCCTCGTTGGCGGGTCTCCTATCAAAAATGAACCAACACAATTTGAGTTTTCTCAGCCATTAACCACAAGACTTCCAGATAATGGCTTTGTGTGAGAGTGTGTATGTGAGCAATAATGGGGTAGTTGTTTTTCTTTCTTCTCAGTTGTTAGATGACATCCTGACAGTTTTCTCCAGGGAAGAGTTCCTGTTGTTGGGAGGCAGGGATATATTTCCTGCACACACCAGTATTTTATTTTTTTTAATCTCCAAGGAAAATGTGAACTTAGGCCTCTCTCCAGTGCCTGCAGGTAGGCTTGCCACTCAGTCAGCATTTTAACTGGTTTGACTGGTAAAACCGTGTCCTCTCAGAAAACCAGGACTGGGCTCTGAAAAGTCAGTAAACTCTGGATTCTTCCAGACTCTGCCCATAAACCTGCCAGATTCCATGTGGGCTCTGGCTCCTCCCACTGGTATTTTTGTCTAGACCAGGGTTTCCCAAACTTGGGTCTCAAGCTGTTTTTGGACTACAGTTCCCATAACCCCTAGCTAGCAGGACCAGTGGTCAGGGATGATGGGAACTGTAGTCCAAAAACTGCTAGAGACCCAGGTTTGGGAAACCCTGGTCTAGGTTGAAGTGCTCTGGTGGAATTGGCTAGTACCTGTAACGTCACTAGAGATAGGCAACAATTTCCCCCCTTTATTCCAGAACCATTCAATTTTGCTGTGTGTGTGTGTGTGTGTATTTGTATTTTAATAGGATGTAGGGATTTTGGTTCATTGTAGGTTGTGTGCTGTGTTACATAAGCAAAGAAATGAGGACATAGCCTCTAGTGGAGAGCTTGCTAGAGGTTCATGCAAAGGAGAAAATGTAGTTGCAAGATTGTTTTATAGATAATGCACAGTGAGGCCATTTAGATTTCCTGATGGCTTTCACTTTCTTCCAAGGTCTGTGGGGCAGTAGCTTCAGGAATTTGAAAGAGGAATGTGGATCCATAGAGTGTCTTATGAGAGTCCCTTTAACTAGAGGAGCATGAAAGCTCTGAGCCTTCAGCATAAAATAGTGTCCTGGGCTTCTTGGGAGAGAGCCGTTTGACACTTCTTCCCCAGCCCAGATCAAGGATCAGATGGAAAATGTGTTGGTGTAAGTCAAGGAAAAAGCACCTTCTGTAAAATCCTGAGTTCTCTACCTTTTCTCTCTACAAGATTGCCTGTTTATATATTTTATCGGTGTTTACGGGAACTGAGAATGTTGAAAGAACTGAATGTTAGTCCTTAACTCACCCCCTTGTGCCTTAAGTCTGCAATTGCTGGAAGGAGCAAAAAGCTGGAGGTCAGGCTCAGGGATGGCTTCGGCCTATGTTTCTGACACCAGCGGTGGGAATAATTCTGCAGACAGCGCTCTGTTGGAAAAACTTAATATGGCGGTGCCCTTCTGCAGCCTGGGTGGCATTTGCTCAGAGTGAACCCACTGAAATAACTAAACATGACCAAGCTAGGCCCATTAATTTTATTAGGCCTTCTTTGAGTAAAACTTGGTGGAATACTACCTTGTAAGTCTGAACGTTCCAGGAACTAGCAGACAAGCGAAGTTTGGATTTCTCAGAGATCTCTGTGGAGCTGTTAAATACCAAAGTTAATGTTATGGTTAATGCACAGCTGTGTGTCTTAGTGCCCACTTCTTAGTAACATCTGGTGCAGCTGTGGGGGGGCCTTTTGGTCTCTGAGATGTTGATTAACTACAAGTCCCATCATCCCCAGAGGTGTCGGGAGTTGTAGTTCAGCAACATCTAGTACATCTTACTGTGTCCTGAAACCCTGATGTCCCATGTCTTCTCCAATTCCCCACCACTACCAGACAACGATTTGGGCAAATTCAACATGTCCGTGCATCAGGACTTGCGGCTAGGTTGTACTGTAGACAGAGAGGGTGAGAAGCAGCTGTTTGTTCCTTGCAATGTCCTGTGTATTTTCACGTTGCAATACTTGAAAGGGTCCCCCTGCCCGTTACACTCAATGGCAGCTACCAGTTGTGTTCAAATGACCTCATCTGTTTTCCTTTTGTAAATGTAGCATTTATTTACATGGATGCGATCTATACAGGTGTTTCATTTGGTCTGCGCCTTTTGAGACAGCGACCCTTTGGTCCCTGGTCCATGGGTAGTTTTTGAAAGAGGGCCACTGCCAGGCTTGGGTTGTTGTTGGTTTTTTTGGCTGAATCTCATCAGCCCAAAATAAAGGAGACAAAACCAGGCCATCCGTCGTCTTCTTTAAATGAGCAAGGTCTGTGTCGCTCTGCCAATAATAAAGCAGGAATTCAATTAAGCGGAATTTGAATCGCGTGCGAAATCTGGACGCCCCTAACGAGCCGCTTTTGTTTCTTTGATACTTCATTATAACTGTGCCTCAGGAGTGCGGGATCTTTTTCAGGGCCGCATAACCCTGCTAAGCAGCCTCCCAGGGGCCACTTGGCAGTGATGGGCGGGACCAGAAGCAAAAGTAGGAGTAGCAGTGAATGCACATTTTACCTTGGCTGGCTTCTTTCCAGACTTGCACACCTCCCTCTGTCCTCCACTCAGGAAGGAAGAGTCACTGTCAGAGCTCTGCCCATCACACGGTAAACCGGAATGCCAAGAAGTGAGAGACCGGACAAATTATACCCTTCAGGACTGATTGCCGCTACGCGTACTTTGGGGGAATGTTCTTAAGAACAAGGACAACTGTGTTGTAAGTTGAACTGGCATGGCACCGCATCTATCCCAGGGATGAGCTGGCTGTTCTGAGGATGATGGACTACAAATCCCATCTTTCGACATTGGTCATGCTGCCTGGGTCTGATGGGATCAATATCTGGAGGGCTTAAGGTTCCCCATCCCTCATCTGTACTTTTGAATAAAAGTAGACACAGAAACATGCCTTTCTCAAGCGGTGTGCCGCGGTGGCTCCTCGTGAGTAAATTTACCTGTGTGCAAAGCGCAGCAGAAGGCTGGTTTGAAGGATTGGGAAACTGCCGGAATAGCAGCAATGCAAACCTTCATTGGTTTTAAACGGCCATTGCTTCCCTCCCAAAGCTTTGTGTGGTGCTGATCGTTTTCGTTTGGAGACCTCTCTCCCGAGAAAGTTGCAATGCCCAGGGTTCCCTGTGGAAATGGAATTATTAAAGCAGTTTTAAGTGTGTGGCTATGCAAATGTGCCTCACAGCTCTTACTGCAATTAAATGGGAGTTCTGCCTCTTTAGATGCAAGCTAGCATTTCCTAATTGGCTCTGTGTCTGCTACTGTATTTTGGCTTCAATCTCTCTCTGTGTGTGGGATATGAAGCCTCTTTTCCCTCTTCTATTTTTTGGGGCTTTGAATACCATTCTTTTCTTCATCTCTAATGTAACAACACAGACGTCTATATGATGCACACATTACTTTGCAGGGGGGGTTACTTTTCCATGCATTTCAGAGAAGCAGCTACATGCAGAGTCCAACAGAGGGAGCTGCAAGAACTGGGATCTGGGTCAACCCAAGTCTAGATTTCAAGACTCCTGTTGAATTCCCTTCTGAAAGGCTGTAACATCACAGAGTTCAGAGTCAAACTGGCTGCTTAAGGCCAAGTCTGCATTGCAGATGATCTCCATTAAATTTACATGACTTGAGCTGATAATTGCTTAGAGCAGCCTTCGCTAGCTGGATTATTTTCATATGTTTATGACTATAATTCCCATCAGCCCCAGCAAGCCCAACCTGCCCTGGGGCTGATGGGAGTTGTAGTCAGAAACTTCTGGAGGGAACCAGATTGGCATAGGACAGTGACCAAATATCTCATAGTTCCTTCTTTGCTCCTGTTTCCCCCTGTTGTAAGAATTTTAAGGTATATATAAAATAGATGTTCATAAATGTACCAAGCAAATACATACAAATATGTAAACCACATGTCTGAAAGCCACAGAAAAGTCCTGAAACCATTTTCTCTCTCCCAAAATGACCTCAAATATTTCTCTGCAAGGTTGAAGGAAATGGAAATGGAAAATCTCCCCATTGTCTCTGTGCTAAGGGGCACATTTAAGGTGTGAATAGGGTGAACCTGTGACCTGGATTCAGGAATTAAGTAGTCATAATAACAAAAGAGTGGCCAAAACCTAGATAATGCAATCAGGTAAATGGCAGACAGGAGATAAACAACACACTCAGGATTCTGTTTTAGACTGCCCACCTGTGATGTATGTACGCTGTACAGTGGTTCATCGGGTTACAGACACTTCAGGTTACAGACTCTGCTAACCCAGAAATAGAAATAGTTAAGAACTTTGCTTCAGGATGAGAACAGAAATCATGCAGCGGCAGCGGGAAGCCCCATTAGCTAAAGTGGTGCCTCAGGTTAAGAATAGTTTCAGGTTAAGAATGGACCTTCAGAACGAATTAAGTTCTTAACCCGAGCTACCACTGTATTGGGGGAGGTGGTCCTGGGCTACACCCCTTCTATGATGTATGTATGATGTTTCTGGGGGTGGTCTGGAGTCTGAGGGTGGGCAATTCAGTTCCAGTTTGTCAAGAAGGACACTGACAAACTGGAACGTGTCCAGAGGAGGGCAACCAAAATGGTCAAAGGCCTGGAAACTATGCCTTATGAGGAATGGCTAAGGGAGCTGGGCATGTTTAGCCTGGAGAAGAGGTGGTTAAGGGGTGATATGATAGCCATGTTCAAATATATAAAAGGATGTCATATAGAGGAGGGAGAAAGGTTGTTTTCTGCTGCTCCAGAGAAGCGGACACGGAGCAATGGATCCAAACTACAAGAAAGAAGATTCCACCTAAACATTAGGAAGAACTTCCTGACAGTAAGAGCTGTTCGACAGTGGAATTTGCTGCCAAGGAGTGTGGTGGAGTCTCCTTCTTTGGAGGTCTTTAAGCAGAGGCTTCACAACCATATGTCAGGAGTGCTCTGATGGTGTTTCCTGCTTGGCAGGGGGTTGGACTCGATGGCCCTTGTGGTCTATTCCAACTCTATGATTCTATGATTCTATAATTTCAAAGTCTATATAAGAGCTTGCACACCAATGTTCTGGGTTCCTCTCCTCCCTCCCTGCGGAGTGTGTGTGTGTTTGTGTGTGAGCACCCTGTTGCAACAGCTTTTATAAAGATCAGGCTTACTAGCTGCTTTGCTTCTCAATATTCTCTGGTTGGCCTCTGTTATTTTCTCCTACCAATAGAGAACCTACAAAAGGACTCTATATGGGTTCTTGGGTACCCCATAAGGGAAAAGGAGCAGGGGTTTTTTCTCCTAACACCCCCCTGTGGAGTAATAACAGTCTCATTTTCTATGGGCTTAGAGTTGTCGTTTAGTCTTGCACCATTAGGAGATCGGGGTGGTGTGCCACAGTATTATTAATAATTGGACAAACAGCGCATTATAATTCAAGCTAAATGCTAAAGCTTTGCAACTTACTGCGTACATATTGTAGTAGGGTTGAGCACATCTTCAGTGGCTTCCTATGCCTTCTAGTGTCATAAGGACATATGAAATGCCTGTTGCATCAGGCCAGTGGCTCATCTAGTCCCAACATCCTGTTCTCACAGTGGCCAACGAGGTACCTGTGGCAACGCCCCCCCACCAGCAGGATTCGAACACAAGAGCCCTCTCCCCTCGTGTGCCTTCCATCAACTGGTATTCAGAAGCATCGCTGCCTCTGACCGTGGGTTTAATTGTAGAGAAGACACAAGTCTTACGGCATCTTCAAGACTGTCAAGGGCGTTTTGCGGCAAGCACGTATCTCCTAAGTCAATAAAACCGAGGAGCTCTAAAGCATTTTGCACACTCAGAAGTCATACGGAGCTTAGGAACAGTGATCACAGCAGAAATTCACCAGGACTTGCACAGTCAACTCAAGATCTTGAGTAGCACATTACCGCGTTGTCGTTAAACTGTTCTCCAACAAATTGCTGTTAATTCCGGGTCTGATGGAAAAGGGGCGGAGGGGGGGGGGGAGAGGAGAGAATTAAAATCACAGGAGACGTCGGCAAGGTACATGTGTAGCAATTATCTGTGTTATGACTTTCTATACAAAGAATTATAAAGCTACCAGGAACCTGTCCTGAATCCTCATTAATGGAAAAGAGGCAGCCATTGACAGGGGACTTTCCATTGTTGCCTTTCAGGCTCATTGCAGCTGTTCACTTCCTTTCATGTTGTTTCCCCTCACCCCCCCCCCCACCTCCCCATCACTTCTCCTATAAAAACGTTAATTTATCACCTTTCCAGTCCATGGCTGTGATCAGAGGGAGGGGGAAGCGCTGTCAATGAAAGGATCTTCAGGTCTTTTTGAAGTCTCAGTTGTGACCCTCCTCTTGAGGCGGCCTTCCAAGCAAACAAAGCACACTTGGGGGGCAGGAGTGGCACGGTTTTTCTCGAGAACTTCCCAGCCCAAACATTTCAGGCACCGGCATCTTGGCTCTGCCCGGTGAGTGGCTGGCATACAACAGATGCTACAGCAGGGGTGGCCAACACAGTGCCCTTGAAAGGATGCTAGACTCCACCTGCCATCCTCCCTAGCCAGCACAGCCAAAAGCCAGGGATGATGGGTTATGTAGTCTATAGTGTTGGTGCTGACCTTCAAAGCCCTAAATGGCCTCCGTCCTGTATACCTGAAGGAGCGTCTCCACCCCCATCATCCAGCCCGGACACTGAGGTCCAGCGCTGAGGGCCTTCTGGTGGTTCCCTCGCTGTGAGAAGTGAGGTTACAGGGAACCAAGTACAGGGCCTTCTCGGGTGTGGCGCCTGCCCTGTGGAATGTCCTTCCATCAAATGTCTGAAGGCAACCCTGTACAGGGAAGTTTTTAATGTTTGATGTTTTGTTGTGTTTTTATTATGGCAGAAGCCTCGCAGAGTGGCTGGGGCAACCCAGTCAGATGGGCAGGGTATTATCATTATCATCATCATGACATCATGAAGCTGTCCCAGAAACTCCAGCAGGTACAGAATGCTGCAGCGAGGCTCCTCACGGGGTCTTTGCCACAGGATCACATTCATCCAGTGCTTTTCAAGCTGCACTGGCTCCCGGTGGAGTACAGGGTCAGATTTAAGGTGCTGCTTTTGACCTTTAAAGCCCTTCACGGTCTAGGACCCTCGTACCTACGGGACCGCCTCTCCTGGTATGCCCCACGGAGGACTTTAAGGTCCATAAATGGCAACACCCTAGAGGTCCCGGGCCCTAAGGAAGTTAGATTGGCTTCAACCAGAGACAGGGCCTTTTCAGCTCTGGCTCCGGCCTGGTGGAACGCTCTGCCTCATGAGACCAGGGCCCTGCAGGATCTGATCTCTTTCCGCAGGGCCTGTAAGACAGTTGTTCCGCCTGGCCTTTGGCTTGGAGCCAATTTGATTCCCTCCCTCCCTCTCTTTCTTTTTTCTTTTCCTTCTCCTCCTGCAATGAGGCTACATTCTAATATTTTAATGTTCCATTATTTTAATGTTGTATTTTATTTTTGTTTTTAAGTTGTAATCATTCATCTTGTTTTTATTATTGCTTGTAAGCCGCTCTGAGCCCGGCCTTGGCTGGGGAGAGCGGGGTATAAATAAAAAAAAATTATTATTATATATTATTATTATTATTATCATCATCATCATCATCCACTGGAAGCTCTTGTAAGCTGCTGCCCGCGCAAGTTTTCTGAAGAAAGTGAGGGATGTTGGAAATCATTTTACACAGAGTCAGACTCATCTCACTCAACATCATTTATACTGAGCAATTGAAAATGATGTTTAAAACAGTGTTTGTTAAAAAAAACAACAACCCACAGAAACTTTTCTTTTGGGAATTATAGGGACAGAACTACCAAAACTGTATAGAAACTTATTCATGTATGCTACTACAGCAGCAAGAATGTTACTCGCCCCCAAAATGGAAAGAAGCAGAAGTCCCAGCAAAGTAAGAATGGATACAAAAACTTACGAAATATGCAGAAATGGCAAAACTTACCGGAAGAAAAAGAAATCAAGATAACAGACTTTTTATAAAAGAATGGAAATGGTTTATTGAATAATTACAGATAAATTTCAAACAGATAAGGACATTGGCAGGATTATTGTAATAACCTGCAGTTTCATGAGAGTATATATTTAAAGAAGATAAATAAATGAGCAAATGAAATGAATTTGGATATGCAGAAGATATTAAAAAAATTAAGGAACTGCAAAAAGGGGGAAGGAAGCCAAGTTTTGAATGTTAAAATGATTGTTAAATTAGTGAAATGTATATTTGCCTCTTGGCAAATAGAAGGGGAAGAAATGGAGGCAGTGAGAGATTTTACTTTCTTGGGCTCCATGATCACTGCAGATGGTGGCAGCAGCCACGATATTAAAAGACGCCTGCTTCTTGGGAGAAAAGCAATGACAAACCTAGACAGCATCTTAAAAAGCAGAGACAACACCTTGCCAACAAAGGTCCTTATAGTTAAAGCTATGGTTTTCCCAGTAGTGATGTATGGAAGTGAGAGCTGGACCATAAAGAAGGCTGATTGCCAAAGAATTGATGCTTTTGAATTATGGTGCTGGAGGAGACTCTTGAGAGTCCCATGGACTGCAAGAAGATCAACCCTATCCATTCTGAAGGAAATCAGCCCTGAGTGCTCACTGGAAGGACAGATCCTGAAGCTGAGGCTCCAATACTTTGGCCACCTCATGAGAAGAGAAGACTCCCTGGAAAAGACCCTGATATTGGGAAAGATTGAGGGCACAAGGAGAAGGGGACGACAGAGGACGAGATGGTTGGACAGTGTTCTCGAAGCTACCAGCATGAGTTTGACCAAACTGCGGGAGGCTGTGGAAGACAGGAGTGCCTGGTGTGCTCTGGTCCATGGGGTCATGAAGAGTTGGACACGACTAAACAACAACAACAACAAAATTTGAAAGGCATATTTTTTAAAAAAGTTTTTTACACTGAGTGGCAGTGGCTCTCCAGAACTTCAGATGTGGATGTGCTCTACCTCTTACCATGGAAAGCTACCTTTCACGGAGACGGGCCATTGGTCCATCTAACTCAGGCTTGTTGACACTGGCTGGCAGTAGCTTTCCAAGTTTCAAACAGAAGGCAGTATTTCAAACAGTATTACCTGGATGTGCACCTGCAGCAGACACTAACATGAGCAGGGATAAGGATCCCCTCGCCTGTCGCTTCTACTCTCTCATAGATCCAAGTCCGGTTTCAAATGTCTGATTTGGCCTTTAGATTATTGTGCACGCTGTATCCTGTGGCACAGAAGGGCATTTACAGCAGAATCCGCTATAAAAATTGCACTAAACAATGACCCACACCAACAAAGAAATTAGATTGTTTCCACGCATAAGATTAAGGTTTTTTTTTTTTATAAAAACAACAACAACCAACCAGTCAGACACATTAGATTAACTGCAAATCATTTTGCACCGCACAATTGCTTCTCTTCATAGCCCATTTAATAACAGTGAAATGTTCCAATTGAAAGCTACCTTTAATACCAGATTTACCAAGCCAGCCCTCTCCTGCCCCCGCTCAATAATACCCAGGCACAGACAACTCAAGGCAGTGAAAATACATTTAAGGATCAGAAGAGATGATAAGGCTATGGGAAACCAAGACGGACATTAGCTACTTACACTATAAGTCTTGCAGGCAGTGGATTGATTGCTTTTCTGCACTCTCAATATGCATTTTTGTATTTTTTGATTAAGGTGCAAATTTGGTTTTAAAAGGGATGACTGTCTTGCAGGTTTATCTTTTGTTTATCAGGCTTACTGATGTCTTCGGATCAAACCTTTGTATAAGCAACCCAGGAAGGCTCGCCTGGCGCCTTCGTTACATATCTTTAGGTGCCAGCCAAATACAATCCTCTCCTCCCAGGCTAATTCAACAATCCACGGCCTTTTAAACTGTGTGTGTGTGTTGTTATTTTTGTTTGTTACTATGTTGTGTATTTTTGTGTTTGTATACAGTGGTACCTTGGTTTGGGATGCGGGTGGCGCTGTGGTCTAAACCACAGAGCCTAGGGCTTGCTGATCAGAAGGTCGCGGTTCGTATCCCTGTGATGGGGTGAGCTCCCATTGTTCGGTCCCAGCTCCTGCCAACCTAGCAGTTCGAAAGCACGTCAAAGTGCAAGTAGATAAATAGGTACCACTCCGGCGGGAAGGTAAACGGCGTTTCCATGCACTGCTCTGGTTGGCCAGAAGCGGCTTAGTCATGCTGGCTACATGACCCGGAAGCTGTATGCCGGCTCCCTCAGCCAGTAAAGCGAGATGAGCGCTGCAACCCCACAGTCGTCCGCGACTGGACCTAACAGTCAGGGGTACCTTTACCTTGGTTTACGAACTTAATCCATTCCGGAAGTCCGTTCTTAAACCAAAGCCTTCTTAAGCCAAGGCGTGCTTTCCCATAGCAGCAGGGGACTCAATTTACAAATGGAACACACTCAACAGGAAGTGAAACATGTTCTTATTCCAAGGCAAAGTTCGCAAACCAAAACACCTACTTCTGGGTTTGTAGCGTTCTTAATCCAAGTTGTTCATAAACTAAGCTGTTCTTAAACCAAGGTACCACTGTATTGCGAACCACCCACTGATCCTTGGATGAAAGGTGGTATAGAAATCTAAATAATAATAATAATAGGGGTATTGACTATTCTTTCTGTCTTCTTTCACTTTTTTTTTAAAAAAATATTTTTACCTTTGTATCCCATCTTCCCTTCAAGATAACAGATCTAATCTGCACTTCCAAAAACAACACATGAACCAAAAGATAGCCAAAATGTTGCAGTGCTGTTCTTCAGTCAGGTAATGGGTACAAAAATTGCATGCACTACAGTAAAGTGTGCATAAAAATGCATATATCAGTGGAAGATAACATACAAAAATTCATTAGGTGGGGGGGGGGGAATGTGTGTATTAGGCAAAATGGCATACAATATTAGGAGAAAGTTGTACTTAAATCCTGATGAATTTTCAGGAGAACTTTAAAAACATGCACCCACACCCACAAGTTGACTTGGAAATTTGGAAAACTGAACTTATGAGACACTGAGAGAAATGGAAATGGATGTAGTCACCCTTCCTTAAGTGGTGTCATACCCAAATTAAGTGACCATAATGAAACATCCCCTTGCCAACAAAGGTCCGTATAGTAAAAGCTATGGTTTTCCCAGTAGTGATGTATGGAAGTGATAGCTGGACCATAAAGAAGGCTGATAGCTGAAGAATTGATGCTTTTGAGTTATGGTGCTGGAGGAGACTCTTGAGAGTCCCATGGACTGCAAGAAGAACACACCTATCCAAGATCAAACCTATCCATTCTGAAGGAAATCAGCCCTGACTGCTCACTGGAAGGACAGATCCTGAAGCTGAGGCTCCAATACTTTGGCCACCTCATGAGAAGAGAAGACTCCTTGGAAAAGACCCTGATGTTGGGAAAGATGGAGGGCACAAGGAGAAGGGGACAACAAAGGGAGAGAAGAATAACAGTGACCTCATTGTGGGAGTTTACTATAGATCCCCAAGCCAAACGGAGGACATAGATGATGCCTTCCTGGAACAGATGGCCAAGCATGCAAAAGGAAGGGAGATAGTAGTAATGGGGGACTTCAATTACCCTGATATTTGTTGGATGTCAAACTCAGCCAAGAGCATACGGTCAAACAGATTCCTCACTGCCCTTGCAGACAACTTCATTGTCCAGAAAGTGGGAGAAGCAACAAGAGGAACAGCCATTTTAGATCTGGTCCTAACCAATGTTGATGACCTGGTTAGTGGGGTAGAAGTGAAAGGATCATTAGGCGTGAGTGATCATGCTCTTCTGAAGTTTACTATACAGCGGAAAGGAGCAGCCAAGCATACTAGGACTCAATTTCTCGACTTTAAGAAAGCCGACTTCATAAAGCTTAGGGAAGTGCTGGGTGAGATCCCATGGACAGTAATACTAAAAGGAAAGGGAGTTCAAGATGGCTGGGAGTTTGTTAAGAGGCAGATAGTAAAAGCACAACTTCAGGCAATACCAATGAGAATGAAACATGGAAGGTGCCTAAAGAAGCCAGGGTGGCTATCTAAAGAACTTTTAACTGAGTTAAGATTAAAAAAGGATGTGTACAAAAAATGGAAAAGGGGGGAAACCACCAAAGAGGAATTCAAACAAATAGCCAGCACATGTAGACACAAAGTCAGAAAAGCTAAAGCACAAAATGAACTCAGGCTTGCTAGAGAGGTTAAAAGCAACAAAAAAGGCTTTTATGGGTATGTTCGTAGCAAAAGGAAGAACAAAGAAACCGTGGGGTCACTCAGAGGAGAAGATGGTGAAATGCAAACAGGGGACACAGAAAGGGCTGAACTCCTCAATGCTTTCTTTGCCTCAGTCTTCTCCGATAAAGAAAACAATGCCCGACCTGAAGAATTTGGAGCAAATGATTCAGCAGAGGAAACACAACCCAGAATAACTAAGGAGATAGTACAAGAATACTTGGCTAGTCTAGATGTATTCAAGTCTCCAGGGCCAGATGAACTGCATCCAAGAGTATTAAAAGAACTGGCAGATGTGATTTCAGAACCACTGGCAGTCATCTTTGAGAATTCCTGGAGAACAGGCGAAGTCCCGGCAGTGGAGGAGGGCAAATGTTGTCCCTATTTTCAAAAAGGGGAAAAGAGAGGACCCAAATAATTACCGCCCAGTCAGTCTGACATCAATACCAGGGAAGATTCTGGAGCAGAGCATTAAGCAAACAGTCTGTGAGCACCTAGAAAGGAATGCTGTGATCACCAATAGTCAGCATGGATTTCTGAAAAATAAGTCATGTCAGACTAACCTGATCTCGTTTTTTGACAGAATTACAAGCCTGGTAGATGAAGGGAACGCAGTGGATGTAGTCTACCTTGATTTCAGCAAGGCATTTGACAAGGTGCCCCATGATATTCTTGTAAAGAAGCTGGTAAAATGCGGTCTTGACTATGCTACCACTCAGTGGATTTGTAACTGGATGACTGACCGAACCCAAAGGGTGCTCATCAATGGTTCCTCTTCATCCTGGAGAAGAGTGACTAGTGGGGTGCCACAGGGTTCTGTCTTGGGCCCGGTCTTATTCAACATCTTTATCAACGACTTGGATGATGGACTCAAGGGCATCCTGATCAAATTTGCAGATGACACCAAACTGGGAGGGGTGGCTAACACCCCAGAGGACAGGATCACACTTCAAAACGACCTTGACAGATTAGAGAACTGGGCCAAAACAAACAAGATGAATTTTAACAGGGAGAAATGTAAAGTATTGCACTTGGGCAAAAAAAAATGAGAGGCACAAATACAAGATGGGGGACACCTGGCTTGAGAGCAGTACATGTGAAAAGGATCTAGGAGTCTTGGTTGACCACAAACTTGACATGAGCCAACAATGTGACGCAGCAGCTATAAAAGCCAATGCAATTCTGGGCCTCATCAATAGGAGTATAGCATCTAGATCAAGGGAAGTAATAGTGCCACTGTATTCTGCTCTGGTCAGACCTCACCTGGAGTACTGTGTCCAGTTCTGGGCACCACAGTTCAAGAAGGACACTGACAAACTCGAACGTGTCCAGAGGAGGGCAACCAAAATGGTCAAAGGCCTGGAAACGATGCCTTATGAGGAACGGCTAAGGGAGCTGGGCATGTTTAGCCTGGAGAAGAGGAGGTTAAGGGGTGATATGATAGCCATGTACAAATATATAAAAGGATGTCACATAGAGGAGGGAGAAAGGCTGTTTTCTGCTGCTCCAGAGAAGCGGACACGGAGCAATGGATCCAAACTACAAGAAAGAAGATTCCACCTAAACATTAGGAAGAACTTCCTGACAGTAAGAGCTGTTCGACAGTGGAATTTGCTGCCAAGGAGTGTGGTGGAGTCTCCTTCTTTGGAGGTCTTTAAGCAGAGGCTTGACAACCATATGTCAGGAGTGCTCTGATGGTGTTTCCTGCTTGGTAGGGGGTTGGACTCGATGGCCCTTGTGGTCTCTTCCAACTCTATGATTCTATGATTCTATGATTCTATGAGGACGAGATGGTTGGACTGTGTTCTTGAAGCTACCAGCATGAGTTTGACCAAACTGTGGGAGGCAGTGGAAGACAGGAGTGCCTGGCATGCTCTGGTCCATGGGGTCACGAAGAGTCGGACACGACTAAACAACTAAATAACAACAACAATGAAACAGGCTCAGATAATTTGACTATTGAGTGTTCTATCTTCTGGAGAACTGGGAACTATAAGAACTGCTCAACTCAGGCTCAGAATTCCTTATATGAGCTTCTCCACTGGAGTTAGGATGTTCAGTGACGTGCAGCTGGTATAGAGTTAAGGAGGGAAGGTTGTCTGAATTCATCCACATTAACAAGGGAAAGCTGGGGTGTTTGCATCATGGAATGGATTCATTTTGGAGAGGAGAAAGCATGTCCCGTATTTTTTTCCTGGATTGCAATAAACCCCAGGGTTGGGGAGAGGGTCTGGCTTAAAATAAAAACCAGGAACTGGAAAGATAATTTGCCTGGCCCACTGCCTCCTGATCGATCAGGGCGCTACAAGGGCTCATTGCTTCACAAGAGCAATGTGGGAAACCTTTGAGCCCCTTTGTGACTCTGAAAGAAGCATCTGAGGTTAACGGCAAGGTGTAACTAAATCTTCTTTCCCCTGAGCTTTCCCCTTGCGCATGATAAAATTGCCCCCTATAATTGATCGGAACAGGCAAAATATATCCCAGGAGAGATTAAGCCAAAGTCCCACCTAATTGAGACCTTGGAGACCAACAGGGCAGGGGAAGAGGAACAGAATTAGCTTAATCTTCACTTAGACTTGGCCACATTCGAGGAGGGTTTTTCTGAGATTGGATAAACTACGGCAGAAACACAGATGTTACTTTAAGTCTCCTAGGCCAAGGACAGAGAGGAAACTAGAAGACCACATTGCTCCTGAGTGTCTGAGCTACTGGTATGGTAACCTTGCATGTGAGTTGGCCAGCATACATGGGACATTCAGCTGAGCAGTCAAAGACACATATTTATTTATTTCATAAAAATTATACAGTCGTACCTTGGTTGTCGAACACCTTGGTACTCGTACGTTTTGGCTCCCAAATGATCGAAATCCAGAGGTGAGTGTTCTGGTTTTCGAACGGTTTTTTTAGAAGCCCAATGTCCCATGTGGCTTCCGCTAGTGTTTCCGGTGCACCTGCGCAATCAGAAGCCAATTGGTTTCTGAACATTTTGGAAGTTAAACGGACTTCCGGAACGCATTCTGTTCAAAAACCAAGGTACAACTGTATACTGCTTAATTGTAATAATAAAACAGAACCTCAAAGTGGTTTACAAAAAAAAAAGGAAGCAAAAAATTTATCGCTAATAAATTTACAACTATAACTTAAATCATACAGAAAATTAAAACCACAATAGAATAAACCACGAGCAGCCAGGAAATTAAAAGATGCCTGCTTCTTGGGAGAAAAGCAATGACAAAGCTAGACAGCATCTTAAAAAGCAGAGACATCACCTTGCTGACAAAGGTCCGTATAGTTAAAGCTATGGTTTTCCCAGTAGTGATGTATGGAAGTGAGAGCTGGACCATAAAGAAGGCTGATCAATGAAGAATTGATGCTTTTGAGTTATGGTGCTGGAGGAGACTCTTGAGAGTTCGATGGACTGCAAGAAGATCAAACCTATCCATTCTGAAGGAAATCATCCCTGAGTGCTCACTGGAAGGACAGATCCTGAAGCTGAGGCTCCAATACTTTGGCCACCTCATGAGAAGAGAAGACTCCTTGGAAAAGACCCTGATGTTGGGAAAGATGGAGGGCACAAGGAGAAGGGGACGACAGAGGACGAGATGGTTGGACAGTGTTCTCGAAGCTACCAACATGAGTTTGACCAAAGTGCGGGAGGCAGTGGAAGACAGGAGTGCCTGGCGTGCTCTGGTCCATGGGGTCACGAAGAGTCGGACACGACTAAACGACTAAAGAACAACAACAAGAAGAAACCAGTGTTTCTCAAACTTGGGTCTCCAGCTGTTGCTGGACTACAACTACCATCATCCCTGACCACCAGTCCTGCTAGCTAGGGATGATGGGAGTTGTAGTCCAACAACAGCTGGAGACCCAAGTTTGAGAAAAAATCACGGAGGACAAGTCTATACAAGGCTACTAGTCATGGTGGCTATGCTCTGCCTACACAGCTGGAAGGCAGTAGTACTTCTGAAAAACAGTTTCTGGAAGCCGCTGAGGGGAGAGGGCAGGATTGTGCTCGAATCCTGCTTGTGAGTTTCCCACAGGCATTTGTTTGGCCACTGTGAGAACAGGGTGCTGGTCTACATGGGCCATTGGCTTGGCCCAGCAAGCTTTTCTGATGTTCTGATGAAGCCTGGCATAAGGCAAAAGAAAAACAAGGCGACTCGGGTGTTTTTCGTTCTGTTTTTTTAAAATGCATCTCCATACAAACCAAACTCAATCGCTGTGTGGCAGCTCAGTGTGTTTACCACTCCGCCTGAGGTGCCAAAGGAAGTGAAGAAACAGTCCCCCCCCCTTCTTTCCTGCTAGTTATTTTTGAGAAGCCGGGGGAAAGCCGTCGAAAGAGAAGTCAGAGTGGTGTTGCAGGAGGGGTGGGGAGCTGACACATGTTTGATATACACTTTTGACGGAGATTTTACTTTATTATGTTTAATTGAAAACTGTTAAAGTCCTCTGACATGAATATTCAACAGAGGCCTTTTGGTGATGTTCCAGGAGTTATGATTGTCTGTGATTCTGCCACGGCTTCGCAGCACGGAGCCCTGTCAAAGCGAGAGTGACAGTGGGGAAGCTATTAATTGAAATAGCTTCATTAATTAGTAATTAACAGCAGGGTAATGACTATGTCACCCATCGTATTTCAATGAATGCCCTTCATGTGTTATGGGGCCTTTAATTACGGAATATGCATTTTAATTAAAAGGCAAACTTCGGCCCTTTGGCCTTTCGGAATACAAAAGATGTTTCCAACTTTCAAGAAGCAAAAGGAAGACGAGGAGGAGGAAAGGTTAGGGTCTATAAAGAGAGAGAGAGCCAGGGAGGGAGGGAGGTTTCAAAGTGAGACTCCGCCAGCCGCAATCGCTGGGATGATCTACCGCCGCTCGGTGTGGAGGCAGCGATTTGGAAAGCGTTCGTCACAGCCCATCATTCTGCTTCTCATTCCGTGCAAAGCCAAGAAACAATCTCAACTCTCATCCCTTTGGTTGGTAAGACAGCTACTACAGCCATTCCTGGAGAGAGATAGCTTGGCCACAGCTGTCCATGCATTTGTAACCTCATGGCTAGACTACTGCAATGCGCTTTGTGTGGGGCTGCCCTTGGGATTGCTCCAGAAGCTGCAACTGATAAGAATGCCCAGAGCCCAGTGCAAGAAAACTGGTCGCGCTGCTCTAAATCTGCCTCTGCGATAGTGAAGGCCTAAGCCAACAGGCCTAAGACATTGACAATGTCCAGATCAAGGGAATTAATAGTCCTGCTCTATCCTGCCTTGAACGGATGCTTTTGAATTATGGTGCTGGAGAAGACACTTGAGAGTCCCGTAGACTGCAAGAAGATCAAACCGATCCATTCTGAAGGAAATCAGCCCTGAGTCCTCACTGGAAGGACAGATCCTGAAGCTGAGGCTCCAATACTTTGGGCACCTCATGAGAAGAGAAGACTCCCTGGAAAAGACCCTGATGTTGGGAAAGAGGGAGGGCACAAGGAGAAGAGGATGAGAGAGGACGAGATGGTTGGACAGTGTTCTCAAAGCTACCAGCATGAGTTTGACCAAACTGCGGGTGGCGGTAGAGGACAGGGGTGCCTGGCGTGCTCTGGTCCATGGGGTCACGAAGAGTTGGACATGACTAAACGACTAAACAACAACAACAACATTCTGCCTCGGTCAGACCCCACCTGGAATACTGTGTCTGATTGTGGGCACCACAATTTAGGAAGGATGTTGACAAGCTGGAACGTGTGCAGAGGGTGACCAAGATGATCAAGGGTCTGCAAACTAAGCCTTATGAGGAACGGTTGAAGGAGCTGGGTATGTTTAGCCTGGAAAAGAAGAGACTGAGAGGAGACATGATATCCATCTTCAAATATCTCAAGGGTTGTCAGATGGAAGAGGGAGCAAGCTTGTTTTCTCCTGCTCTGGAGGAGAGGACTCAAACCAAGAGATTCAAGTTACAAGAAAGGAGATTCTGGCTGAACATCAGGAAGAACTTCCTGACAGTAAATGCTGTTCAACAGTGGAATGGTCTCCCTTGGAAGGTTGTGGACTCTCCTTCCTTGGAGGTTTTTAAGCAGAGGCTGGATGGCCGTCTGCCATGGATGCTTTAGCTGAGATTCCTGCATTGCAGGGGGTTGGACTAGATGACCCTCGGGGTCCCTTCTATGATTCTGTGACAGTCTTACCCTTCATGAACTTGTCTAATCTGGTAGCCATTTCTGACTGTTGTAGGAGTGAAATCCATAGTTTCACTATTGGTTGTGCAGTGGTACCTCGGGTTACAGATGCTTCAGGTTACAGACTCTGCTAACCCATAAATAGTACCTCAGGTTAAGAACTTTGCTTCAGGATGAGAACATAAATCGCGCAGCGGCAGCAGGAGGCCCGATTGGCTAAAGTGGTACCTCAGGTTAAGAACAGTTTCAGGTTAAGAACGAACCTCCAGAACTAATTAAGTACTTAACCCCAGGTACCACTGTCAGCCATCTTGAATCTTCCAACATTCATTAGGTGCCCCTGAGTTGTAGTGTTATGCGAGAGGGATAATCTCTCCCCACTTTCTCCATGTTATTTCTATTTAGAGACTGGGGTGGGGGGGGGGAGAGGTGCAATTTTATGTCCCTCCCCAAAGCATCAGCAGATCACCACCTGAATTTGCTATTAGAGGGAGTTAGTGCCACATTCGTTGGTAACAACATACAAATAATTCCCTGCATTATATCTCACATGCATATTGACCACATATATATTTAAAGCAAAACAGAAGCTCAAAATAGTATAGAGACAAAGATCTTTCTTAACGCTGATGTTCAAAATCCTAAATGGGAGCAAGAAATAATAATGCAAGCGATCGACAAACCATCTAATTGTATTTAAATTGCACTTTATTTTCTCTCTCTCTCTCTTTAGAGGATCTTATTTGTTTGTTAAAACAAACGAGCTGCTTCAAGCTCACCATGCCCTCTTTCTGTTTTGATTTTAAGCCGTACTCCCCTGGCGTCCTTGATGGGAGGGCATGAAAAGGAAGCTGCATTCCAAATGGGAGTTGGACTAAATGAATGAAGTGCTTCATCTAAAAGGGAAAACAGCAGATCAAGTGAGAGACAAGAGCGGCAAACCAAAACCTTTGCCCAGGGGACTTCTGACTTTGGAGCAGTGGGAGCTGGACAAGGTGGAGGCAGCAGCTGCTGCTATCTGTGGCAGGGGATGCAAATCAGAGAACTGCCTTATACCAGACCGGACTATTCGTCCATCTGGCCTTGTATCGTCCACTCTGACTGGCAGCGGGTATCCAGCATCTCATGTCAAGAATCCTTCATCTCACCTGCTACCTAACCCTTTTAACTGGAAATGTCAGGGATTGAAATAGGGACTTTTTGCGTGCAAAGCAGATACAATAGACAAGATTTCACAGGATACCCTATTTTTTGCTCTATAGGACGTACGTTTTCCCCTCCAAAAATGAAAGGGAAATGTGTGTGCGTCCTATGGAGCGAATGCAGGCTCCTGGGCTTCTGCGATAGCAACGCGAAGCCTCCAAAGCCTCCGAAGCGCAGAGGGAGAGCTCCCCCCACGCTCCAAAGGCTTTGCGTTGCTTTCACTGAAGCCCCCGGAGCGCAGCGGGAACTGCCGCTGCACTCTGGGGGCTTCAGGCGGCTATCCGTAGGCCTTTGGAACACAGCAGGAGTTCCCGCTGTGCTCCGAAGGCTTGCGGATAGCCGCCTGAAGCCTGGAGAGCGAGAGGGGTCGGTGCACACCAATCCCTTTTGCTCTCCAGGCTTCGCTTCACTGGAGAGATGCTGCACAGTTTTCCCTCTCTGCGCAGCGCCCCTTCAGCGAAGCGGGAGGAGAAATGGAAGGGGCTCCGTTTCTCCTGCCACTTCGCTGAAGGGGTGCTGCACAGAGAGGGAGAGAATTCCCCTCCCCCTGTTCTCCCCCTCCTATGGTCCAGTGCGTCCTATGGTCCGTTGCGCCCTATAGAGCGAAAAATACGGTAGTTTGCCCAGCCCCTCCAATCTTCCCCAGTGATGCACAGGCAGAGCAGAACATTGGGTGCCTTCTTGCTTGTGCTCTCTGTTTTCATAAAATGATGGAGAGAGCTGAAGATGCCTGGCCATGTGCAGATGTTAGCTCAGTGTGTGTAACCCAGAAGTAGGCTGGCTTCAGTCATTTACTGCCACATTTTAAAACTTCCCTCCCCACAAGCAATGCTGTGGTCCATCAATAATAATAATAATAATAATAATAATAATAATAATAATAATAATAATAATAATAATAATAATAATTTATTTATATCCCGCCCATCTGGCTGGGTTTCCCCAGCCACTCTGGGCGGCTTCCAACAAAATATTAAAATACAGTAATGCATCAGACATTAAAAGCTTCCCTAAACAGGGCTGCCTTCAGATGTCTTCTAAAAGTCTGGTAGTTGTTGTTCTCTTTGACGTCTGGTGGGAGGGCGTTCCACAGGGCGGGCGCCACTACCGAGAAGGCCCTCTGCCTAGTTCCCTGTAACTTGGCTTCTCGCAGCGAGGGAGCCGCCAGAAGGCCCTCGGCCCTGGAACTCAGTGTCCGGGCAGAACGATCAATGTCTCTTAAATTTGCAAAGCAAGTGTGCAGGGCCAGCTGTGGTTTAAAAGACACACACACACACACACACACACACACACACACACACACCCGTCAAGTCTCTCCCCATCCCTGGTGGTTGCTGGTGACAACAGCTACCAGTCAATGTTGTCTATTACTGTCCCTTTAAGACAACAAGGCAAGGGGGAAAAAAGGAAAGAGCACTTCATTTAAAGCTTAAACTTTGCTGCAGAAGTTGTGGGGGAAGGACACACACACACACACACACACACAGGCATGAATCACTCAGAGTATCCATCAATGGCAATCAATGTTAATAACACTAAATAATTTTAGTCGACAGGCAATATTTTATGTTGTAATTCCTTGGCATTTTTACTGGTGTTGCAATGGGTTTCTCCTTGTGTAAAAAAGGCCATTTCGGATGCTGCTGGCGGCATTTAACACGAAGGATAATGTCGGGTGGTTGGGAGCGAAGAATCGGATAGAGCGCAAGATAATAGTATTTAAGTCCTCGGGATTCCAATGGACATTGCTCTGGATATGGCGGTGAAAGCTGGGGTGTCGTGGACCTGTGAGTTGTGGTTCGCAACACCTGTAGGGCACCACGTTGGCTGTGTCTGTCTTGCGTGGCATCTCTCAACCCACCAGACATTTCCCTCTGGTGGGCTCTGTGCATGGATAGTACCACAAGTTGTTTGGGACAGTGCCATAGCTGAGGGATTCTGCAGCAGGGTGCAGATGGCACTCTCAAAATCCATCCCTTTATTTGGAGCCCAAGAAACTGAGGGGAGCCTGTCACCAGAATCTCTCCAGAGGGAGAAGAAATTCTCAGATAGTTTATTGGGGTGAGGCTATCTTTTACCAGTGGCAATAGAAAAGCTTCTTTATGCCCCTGCCCCAAAGGTTGTTTCGTTGCTCCTGCACCCTGCCCAGCATTTTGCCCCCTAGCTGTGGATCCTACATCACCAGGGGTTGAACTAAATGATTCTTGGGATCCCTTCCAACTCTTGTTGTTGTTGTTTAGTCGTTTAGTCGTGTCCGACTCTTCGTGACCCCATGGACCAGAGCACGCCAGGCACCTCTGTCCTCCACTACTTCCCGCAGTTTGGTCAGACTCATGCTGGTAACCTCGAAAACACTATCCAACCATCTCGTCCTCTGTCGCCCCCTTCTCCTTGTGCCCTCCATCTTTCCCAACATCAGGGTCTTTTCCAGGGAGTCTTCTCTTCTCATGAGGTAGCCAAAGTATTGGAGCCTCAGCTTCACAATCTGTCCTTCCAGTGAGCACTCAGGGCTGATTTCCTTAAGAATGGATGCGTTTGATCTTCTTGCAGTCCATGGGACTCTCAAGAGTCTCCTCCAGCACCATAATTCAAAAGCATCAATTCTTCGGCGATCAGCCTTCTTTATGGTCCAGCTCTCACTTCCATACATCACTACTGGGAAAACCATAGCTTTAACTATACGGACCTTTGTTCCAACTCTACAGAACAGTGATTCTAGACACAAACCACCAGATCTAGTATCACACAACCTTTGCAACTTGCTCTTCTTTTTCTAGAGGATGAGAAAAAAGAGAAATCTGAGTGGCCCCTTCCCCCAAAGCACATATTATGCAAGTGTCCCAGAAATCTTGGGGCATCCTGTTTTTTCCTCATGTGAGAATGGTGGCCATTTTGGATGCCGTGATCTTCACAATTTCATGCTGTGATTCCCCCCCCCCATGCTTTTTCAGGGTGGAATCGCAGTGCGCAATTGTGTGAGATCAGTGTGTCCAAAACGGCTGCAGTTCTCTCAAGAGAAAAAACACACACACAAGAAGATGGAATCCGGGAAGGCCGTGGCCCAGATTTTGCTGTGAGGTGGAATCGCAGTGCACAATTGTGTGAGATCAGTGTGTCCAAAATGGCCGCCGTTCTCTCAAGAGAAAAAAAACCCAGGAAGATGGAATCTGGGAAGGCCGTGTCCCAGATTTTACCGTGAGGCGTTGGAGGGTATGAAAATATCTTTTAGGAAATTTCGACTCAGCTATTAAGTAGAACATCCCTGATTTGCACATGGAAGCTCCTGGGTATTATCACCATCTTCAATCCTGCAGTTGGAAGAGACAATGCAGAAGGCAACTTCCTCCTTCTGTATTTGGGAAGGGTCTTCACTCAGCAGTAGAGCACCTCTCCTTTGCATGGAGAAGGTCTTGGGTTTAATCCATAGCTGTCAACGTTTCCCTTTTTTTAAGGAAAATTCCCTTATTCCGAATAGGATTCCTCGCAAGAAAAGGGAAAAGTTGACAGCTATGTTTTAATGGGGATGCGGGTGGCGCTGTGGGTTAAACCACAGAGCCTAGGACTTGCCGATCAGAAGGTCGGCGGTTTGAATCCCCGCGACGGGGTGAGCGCCCATTGCTCAGTCCCTGCTCCTGCCAACCTAGCAGTTTGAAAGCACACCAGTGTGAGTAGATAAGTAGGTACCGCTCCGGCAGGAAGGTAAACGGCATTTCCGTGCGCTGCTCTGGTTCACCAGAAGTGGCTTAGTCACGCCGGCTTCCTCGGCCAATAAAATGAGATGAGCGCCACAACCCCAGAGTCAGCCACAACTGGACCTAATGGTCAGGGGTTTCTTTACCTTTATGTTTTAATCCCTGGCATCTCTAGGTACGACTGGGGATGTCCCCTCCTTGAAAACCTTGGAGGCACCAAGGCCAGTCAGTGTAGACCTTCTGAGCTAGATGGACCCATGGTCTAGCTCAGGAGAAAGTAGCTTCCTGTGTTCAGTTGACCATAGAGACTGAGGTGCGCCAGAAAGTAGAAGGGGAACCATAGAGTTCTGAAGGGTCATATTTTAAACGTTTTTTTAAATTAAAGATTTCTTGATTTACAAAAGTATGTGCAATGTCTCTTTTTCATGTTACATTTTCTACAAATCAGTTTCATCTGTTGAGACATTAGTGTTACATTCAGAGGAAAAGAGGGTATTTTTTTTATTTGATATCCCGCTTTATCACTATCCTAAGGAGTCTCAAAGCAGCTAACATTCTCCTTTCCCTTCCTCCCCCACAACAAACGCTCTGTGAGGTGAGTGGGGCTGAGAGACTTCAGAGAAGTGTGACTGGCCCAAGGTCACCCAGCAGCTGCATGTGGAGGAGCGGAGACGCGAGCCCCGTTCACCAGATTACGAGTCCACCGCTCTTAACCACTACACCACTTTGGGGAAAGAGGTGGAGGGGGCCATCTTGAGTGGGGTTGGGTGGCGATGTTTCTATTTTACTTAATGTATGTGTGGAGTTTTGTGTCAGCGTCGCTTGTGTAGGTTCTCGTTGCTATTCGTTTGTGTTCCTTTGGTGGTGAGAGAGGTTGGGGTTGGCCTAGGGTGTGGTTGTTCGTTTGTGATTGACTGTGGTGGACTTTGTTTTCATGTGTGAGTGGGGTGGATAAGTGTTTTTGGATCAGGTTAGCCAGATTGATTTGTATGCTGTTAGTGGATTCTTGTCGCTGTCTTGTTGGGCTGTGTATGTGATAAAGGGGAGCCATACCAGGGTGAAGGCGGCGTCTTCCATTTGTCCCCGTGTCAGTTTCAGTTTATTGGTTAATTTTTCTAATAAGGCTGTTTCCCATACTGTTTGGTACCATTGGTCCATGCTTACTCCTGACAGGTCTCTCCAATGTCTGGCCATGATGTTTCTGGCTGCTGAGATTAGGTGAGTTATCTGAAGGGTCATTTATCGTTTGATATGTTCACTTCCTGGCTGGTCCATACAGAAACATCCTTCCAAGGTCTGACCTTGCTCTTTCCTTCTGTTTATGAAATTCTGGGGAGGGATGCCACTGTTTCCCTTTCATCGGGTATTTGTTGTGTATTGGAGTGTGCCATCAAACATCTTTTCTCCTCTGCGCCTCCTGAAATTAAAATGTGGTAGGTTGCTCTGTTTTGAAGCTCAAGATTAAAAGTTGTTTGAAGACAAATGTTTGCCTAAGTTTTCGCTGACATTCAATTTTAATGGCTTTTTAAAACAAAGTAACTATTTAACTGTGCGTCATTTTATAGTTTCCTGATGTCTGACAGGTGTTTTTGCCCATGTGGGAAACAGATGCTAATAGCATTTCCCCTAATAGCTCATAAATAATAATCATTTAGCATTTTCCTTTGTATACCGCTCTGTCAAATAGCCAATTTACTTTTCAGAAGCTGCTACGTTTTCCTGTCAATCATTTTTAGCCTCCGGCTCTTTTTGGTGATTAGAAGCCCCTTGGAGAGTAAGAACTCCAAATTAGTTTTAAATAAAAAATAAGAGTATTCATGCTGTTGAACATCTAAAGGTAAAACCAAAAAAAGAAGATGATCTGGGTACACAAATATCACTGGTAGCATATTAATACTTTATAAAAATAGAGTGACCAGCTGTCCTGGAGAAACAAAGCAGAAATAAATACGACATAAAAAGTACCGGGTAAAAGACAAAAAGAAACACATTTTGATTAAAGGAAAAGTAAGTAAGTAAGTTTGGCTGATATCTCTCAACACTTGGTGGTTTTCCATGCTTCTGCACACACAGAATTTGGCAACTGGCGTAGAATCTGCCAGTTTGCACATGGCAACTTTTGGGAATCTTGGATTTTAGTGTTTCTAGCCCTCATTGTTGCAGGAACTATGCAAGCAGAACCCCATGGGTGGCACAATATTCACAATGGCCTCACCCTTTGTAGTCATTAGAATGTCAGGCTAGGATCTGGGAGACCCGGGTTCAAATCCCCACTTGGTCATGCAGCTCACTGGAAGATTTGGGGGCAGTCACTGCCCCTCAGCCCTAACCTACCTCGTTGGGGCCATCGTGGGGATTATCTGAGGAAGGGGAGAACCACCTTGAGCTCTTTGGAGAAAAAGGTGGGAAATAAATGAAGTGGAAATAATAAATAAACTGAGGCGCAGCTCTGTGTGTGGATGGTTTTCATACTGAAGTTGATTTTGAAAAAAGATATCAAAACTCAATCAGGGACCTGTTCACTTAACGCATTCCTATTACAAAATCAGAATCTTCAAATTGCAGCTTCAGTGACCTGCTGTGCCCATTTTACAAAACTTCCATTGCCACCATAGCTATGATCTGTATATCTTTCCAAATTGTGTGTCACAACACATTAGTGTGTCGGCTGCAGGGTGTAGGTGTGTCGCGTGAATGCTCCCCGTGCTCCTTCTGGGGCTGGAAAGGGGTTAGTTTAACCTCTGGTTTGCTAGTGAAAATGTCTAAAAAGCGTGTCACCAACATGAAAAGTTTGGAAAGCTCTGCTGCATATCATTCCCTCTAATAGCAAACCAGCGGTTTAGTGATTAATCTGGAAGCAAAACAGGAAACCACAATGGAGATTCCAGAGGCAGAAGTATAAAGGTAAAGGTAAAGGTACCCCTGCCCGTACGGGCCAGTCTTGACAGACTCTAGGGTTGTGCGCCCATCTCACTCTAGAGGCCGGGGGCCAGCGCTGTCCGGAGACACTTCCGGGTCACGTGGCCAGCGTGACATCGCTGCTCTGGCGAGCCAGAGCCGCACACGGAACGCCGTTTACCTTCCCGCTAGTAAGCGGTCCCTATTTATCTACTTGCACTCGAAGGTGCTTTCGAACTGCTGGGTTGGCAGGCGCTGGGACCGAGCAACGGGAGCGCACCCCGCCACGGGGATTCAAACCGCCGACCTTTCGATCGGCAAGCCCTAGGGGCTGAGGCTTTTACCCACAGCGCCACATTTGCAAATTACAAGAAAAACATTTTTTGGTGGTGGTGGTGGGGACTTCTCAGAAATGTTCCCCAACTGAGCTGAAACTTTCTGCAAACTTTATCTTTTTTTTTCCTTTGTAAGTTAAAAGGGCTTGTTATGTATGACTCTGAGTATATTTCAGGGCTACAGTCTGAATATTCTTTAAGTGGGAGCAGAACCCCAGAACCTCCCCCCCCCCATGCTTTAACCCTGGAAACACTGGTTTGTGTGATTTAACTCATTTTGCATAAAGGCACTGAGGAGGTAAGAGCTGAAAATTGATTATTCAGTTGGGAGCATTCAATCCCAATTCTTCATGCTGCTGCTTAGGAGAAGATTTAATGCTTCACTAACGTAACTTTATCATCTCCAATGGGTTGAGGTTTTTTTGGCGGGGAGGTTCCCTCCAGCTGGTCCAACGACCCAACCTTGTGGTTTAGTTGGTTTTCCCTCCTAAAGCATGGCTGGGTTAAAAGATACATGTTCAAAATGCACAAGCTCTGATCTAACTGCAGAGCAGGTAAGTTTTGGGTGGGTTTCTAAAGCCCAGTCCATAGTTCATAGGTTGAAATGACCATTCGTGAAACATTTCTAAGACCATACAACAAAATAAACTTTTGACCATTGCAGAAATGGCCATATTGACACATTGCATTTGAAGCACACGGGAGCCCAATCCCGGGAACTGTAGTTTAACCACAACTGAGCTGCGATTCCCAGCACCCATAACAAACTACAGTTCCCAGAATTCACGGAGGTGCCGTGTGTTTTAAACATGCTTTGAATGTATGGTGTGTATGTGACCGTTATAGCTTCTTCTCCTTCTTTTATTTGATTTTAAAAAGCGTAAACATACAACAAAAAACAGTTCCGAATCCAAATATCAAGATTATTCTGAATCTCCTGACTTCCCCCTATCCCTTCCATGGGTTCTAACGGTATTATTTACAACTGCATACCAATACTTATCCAATTTTTTAAATCCTTCTAAATTATGCATACTTTCCATTACTTTACAAGTGTGGTTAAAATCCTGCTAACATTCCCACCTGCTTACTGTGGTCTCATAAATAAATTATAAACTTAGAATCATAGAATCATAGAGTTGGAATAGACCACAAGGGCCATCGAGTCCAACCCCCTGCCAAGCAGGAAACACCATCAGAGCACTCCTGACATATGGTTGTCAAGCCTCTGCTTAAAGACCTCCAAAGAAGGAGACTCCACCACACTCCTTGGCAGCAAATTCCACTGTCGAACAGCTCTTACTGTCAGGAAGTTCTTCCTAATGTTTAGGTGGAAACTTCTTTCTTGTAGTTTGGATCCATTGCTCCGTGTCCGCTTCTCTGGAGCAGCAGAAAACAACCTTTCTCCCTCCTCTATATGACATCCTTTTATATATTTGAACATGGCTATCATACCACCCCAACTTTTTCCATTCCTTATTAAAGTTTTTGTCTTCTTGATTTCTAAGCTTCCCAGTTAATTCTGCCATTTCGGCATAGTCCATCAGCTTGGCTTGCCATTCTTCTGTCTTCTTGTATTTCTTCTGTCTCTCCCTCCCCCCTCCCTGCCTGATGAAGAGTTCTGGAGGACTCAAAAGCTTGCTCACTGTTTTGTGACATTACGGATGGCCACAGAAAAGAGATCCAAGCGATCCCCCCCCCCCAAAAAATGAAAGTGGAAATTTAACCCATGTGCATGCTAATATATAAACCCACCTCTCCCTCTGTTTGCTGTTGTTGTTTTTCCCCCTGAGAGAAGCTTCTATCTTTGGCCTGAAATCTTACTTATATATTCTGTTGAAAAATATCGGGCATGTACCTTTTTTATATATATTCTGTTTTGCATATTCTGCTTTATTTTACAATGTGTATGCAGGTGGCTTAGTTTTGTTATCATTCATCGGTTGTATGCCTTGTATCTTATTTCCAGCTGATGAAGACTATTGCGAAACAGTAGTATCATTCCAGAGACACCGTCCTTTTGAGGCTTTTGAGACATCTTACGTTGAAACTTTTGAAAGACTATTGTGAGACTGTCCTTAAACATGTGTTCTGAACACACGGCTTGACGGTCCTCGCTACCACTCTGTTATACTGTACATATGAACTTTGATTGGCTTATTCATATAATTTGAATGATTGAATGATAACTATTAGCCTACGTGTTGTGTTTGGATTGTTGTGAGGATTGACAAATATGGTAAGCTTGTTATTGCATTAGGATGGAAAGAAAAGCATAAATGGACAATGGGAAAATGGAATGACTATGTTTTTGAATATATACAGTCTGATATATATTTGAACAGGTAATGACAGAAGATACATGGGAAAACAAATGTCAAAGGATTTTGAATAAAAGGACAAGTTATAGGAATTGTATAGCACGGGGGAAGCCAACCCAAGCATCCAAATTAGAATGAACAATCTGTGCACATGGTTAAAGATTTGAAGAGAGAGCAAGTTTTTGGGGGAGGGGTTAAAGGGGAGGGAGGAAGGGGGGGGGGAATGAGGACAAAAGTATATACTGTTATGTATAAGTAATAGGAGGATGATTTTGATACATGCTATTGTTAGATTTTCGACGAATGGTTTTTTTTGTAAGTTATTCGACATCCCTGGATAAAAGTGTGATTATAAAGAATGGGGTGGAAAAACAGGATTGACAGATAGCATCTCAAAAGAGGGCAGCATCATTTTTGCTGCAAACTAAGAAGCGGTCCTTTTGCTCTGTCTGCTCCTCTACATCACTGCATCGGCAGGCAAAAATTGGTCAGGGGTGGAAGGCAGGAGAAGAAATTATGGATCTGAGGCCAAATAGTCAGCACGGCCAGGAACTTCTGCAAATGTGATCCCTGAGCAGGAGGTGGCAGATTTTAAGAGGCTAGTTTTGCTTGGCTCAAGTATTCAGTCTTGTTCCCAAATAGGGACATGCATTATCCTTGACAGATAAGGGATCTTGTGATACTTCTGTTCGTAAACTCCGGACCACGCTCAGATATTGATCTCGCCATTGTTTGGGCTGGAGCATATGCCTTGGGCGCCCGCCGTCCCGAGAGAAAACCCCTGTCACATTTCTAAATATTTTAGCAAATAAAGATTTTCTCCTTCCGCCACCGCCGTTTCCAAACCACCCCCCTCCCCCAGCACGCGGCCAGATGTCCACACTGACACAGCGCTTAAGGCGTTTGACTGATAAAAAGGCAAAGGACCTGGGTAAGTGGGGATTTTCAAAACATGTCCCGAGGCAAAGAGTGTGAAATTAAAAACGTCCTGGGCTCTTTTGTATGGAGATTTGCATACGCCGAGGTTTTTAAAGAGGATGTCCATCTGTCACTGAGCATTCTCCCGATTCTACAAAGTGTCGATAAATATTTTGAACCGCGGTCGCTTCTTTTGCGGTGGGCACCGGCAGTGGAATATAATAGCTTCAGCTGGGAAATCTGTGCTTTGTGCCTTAAAAGAGAATCCTCTGCCTCTCTCGGAAGGATCATTCAGTATTTATGAGGGTGACAGGAGCGTTACAATTAGGGGACCCACAACCTGGTCCTTGGGAAGATTGCTTAGGAAGGGCCTGTCAGTAAAAAGTGAATACTCATGCTTTTTGGGGAGGGGGTCGGGAAGAGAAGGATTGGGCCATCTAAGATAACAACTAGTACATGAATTATTATTAGTCCAAATTCATAGGTTTATTGTTCTAGCCAAAGGCTGTGACCAACAATACATCCATAATATGAGCTGACATTATTTTTTATCTCATTGACATCCTCCCATAACCTCCAACATTTCTCCAATGAAAACAGGTATGTCCTACCATGCAGTCCAATATTTCTCTGATGAAAATAAGGACGCGGGTGGCGCTGTGGGTTAAACCACAGAGCCTAGGACTTGCCGATCAGAAGGTCGGTGGTTTGAATCCCCAAGACGGGGTGAGCTCCCGTTGCTCGGTCCCTGCTCCTGCCAACCTAGCAGTTCGAAAGCACATCAAAGTGCAAGTAGATAAATAGGTACCGCTCTGGCGGGAAGGTAAATGGCGTTTCTGTGCGTTGCTCTGGTTCGCCAGAAGCGGCTTAGTCATGCTGGCCACATGACCCGGAAGCTGTACGCCGGCTCCCTCGGCCAATAAAGCGAGATGAGCGCCGCAACCCCAGAGTTGGTCACGACTGGACCTAATGATCAGGGGTCCCTTTACCTAAGGAAAAGTGAGACATTCTGGGATCAAATCAGAAACCCAGACAGCTTCTGTAATCTGGGACTGTCCCTGGAAAATAGGGACACTTGGAGGGTCTGTTTATTGCAGGGGTTCCCAAACCTTGTCGGACCACTGCCTTCTTGGGTTGAGGCCCTCTTTTGTGTGCCTCCTCCTTGAGAGGTCCAGAGGGTAGCAACACGAGAACGGGGCCTTCTCTGCAGTGCTTCCCCATCTACAGAATGCTCTCCTGAGGGAGGTTTGCCTTGCTCCTTCATTATACAGTGGTAGCTCAGGTTACATACACTTCAGGTTATAGTCGCTTCATGTTACAGACTCCGCTAACCCAGAGTACCTCAGGTTAAGAACTTTGCTTCAGGATGAGAACAGAAATCGTGCTCCGGCGGCGAGGCAGCAGCAGGAGGCCCCATTAGCTAAAGTGGTGCTTCAGGTTAAGAACAGTTTCAGGTTAAGAACGGACCTCCAGAACGAATTAAGTACTTAACCCGAGGTACCACTGTACACCTTTAGGCGCCAGGCAAAAACATTTCTTTTTAATCAGGCCTTTGGTTGACCTGATGGACATCCTATACCCTTTTAAAATGTGGGTCTTTTGGGAGTGGTGGTATTGGGTTATTGTTCTTATTTTGATTTTATATATTGTGATCTTTTCTGTGAACCGCCCTGAGACCTCCTGGTATAGGGCGGTATATAAATTCAAATAATAATAATAATAATAATAATAATAATAATAATAATAATAATGCTGCAGTGGTACGTTGGGTTACAGATGCTTCAGGTTACAGACTCCGCTAACCCAGAAATAGTACCTTGGGTTAAGAACTTTGCTTCAGGATGAGAACAGAAATCGTGTGCTGGCGGCACAGCGGCAGCAGGAGGCCCCATTAGCTAAAGTGGTACCTCAGGTTCAGAACAGTCTCAGGTTAAGAACGAACCTCCAGAATGAATTAAGTTCTTAACCTGAGGTACCACTGTAATAATAATAAACAACTCATCTCCAGTGCCCCCTACCCTACCCCTTCCCCCCCAAAAAACCCTCTAGGTGGATTAAATAAATCAACTTTTGAAAGTTTTGAAAATCATCATCTGGTCATGACACTCTGCAGTTTTGAATTCAACAGCGTCTCATTCCCATCCCCACCCACGCCAGCCCCCAAACGGTGCTAGTTTACATCCAACTCTTTAGGGCTTGCGTAACAGCAACTACTTAATTTGCACAAACCGATCATTACAGCCAAATTAAAACCTACAATTAGCAACCCAGGAGTGCATAGCTCTCATTCTGGCAGATGCAGCACTTAAAAAAAATATTTACATAAAACCGCCAGAGTAAGTACCTGGCTCGCGGCGATCCGAATAAAACTATTTTTTTAAAGGTATCAAAGGGCCAAATCACATCTTGTGCTAAACATGGTTTTTATTTTTGAACAAGTGGGATTAAATTATCCACTTTTATGTTGATGCAAAATCAGGCACAGGGCGTGAAAATGGAATATGCCTCCAGCCTGGATTGGGAACCCTGCTTTCATGCTGGAAATGGCCCCTCTCCCAGCTGCTATTTGCACAAAAATCTGCTGTTCCCTGCAAAGAGTTTACCGCAAGTCACCCAGCAGGGGATCTTCACTGCACCACACCAAACTGTAAATAAAACATGGGGTGATTTAATCTTATTTCAAAAAGTGATGGAGAGCCAGGGGACCTCTAGATCTTGTTGGACTACAGCTCCCATCAGCCCTAGCCAGCATGGTCCGAGGTGAGGGATGATGGGAATTGTAGTCCAACAACAGCTGTGGGGCCACAGGTTCCTCAATCCCTGCTGTAAATCTACATTAAAACCTGTGATGTCAGCAACCAACCACCACAAAAAAACTTATCTGCCTAAAGGTCTTGTGTTTCCTCTCCTTGGATTTCAAACTAACTCATTTGAACATAAACCAGCCCATTCCCCTCGATTTTAATGAGACAAGATCAGCCTCTGGGTTTTGGGGTTTTTTTAAAAGAAAATTATTGGTGGTGACGATGGCAGAACTGCCCTTTAGCAAGGTGCTCGAAAACTTTCTGAAACCGAATCCCGTTTTTTATTTCAGGATGAAAGGAGATCTCATTCCAGCCCAATTAATCTCCTGATCTAAGAGTTTGGAATATCTGAACAGGTGATTTGCTTTGTTTCAGCACAATGGAAACTTTAAAAAAAATATAAAAAGATACTGCAGACAAATTTTTTATTATTACAGCTTTTATAGGGAACATGAAATGAGCACTAGTTTAATACAAAGTCATTACTGCAGTTAAAACCATTAAGTTAATTAATATGGACATTTATTACTGCCGATAAAAGATAATAACAGGGGATTTATAGAATCAATATATCTGTATATGTATTCACACTCCTGCTGCCACTGCAAAGACAGGTGTACAGAGGAGCAATGCCTCTTACCATAGCCAGCGCTAAAGGCAGGTCAAGGGGAATTGCAAAATGCAAGTCCCCCCCAGCTATCCCTGAGAGCCCAAAAAATGTGTTTATGAACCAGAGGCATTGTCTGGGGGCTAACGAAGCAAAGGAACTCTGAACATACAATGCACGTTCACATTTGTAGTGTGGACATGCTGTTCCAGAGAAACAGATCCGTCAACAGTCACTGGATGACTTTACAAAACGATTGGACAAATTGATGGAGGGTAGTGCTATCAATTGGTGACAGCAGTCACGAAATTAAAAGACGCCTGCTTCTTGGGAGAAAAGCGATGACAAACCTAGACAGCATCTTAAAAAGCAGAGACATCACCTTGCCGACAAAGGTCCGTATTGTTAAAGCTATGGTTTCCCCAGTAGTGATGTATGGAGCGAGAGCTGGACCATAAAGAAGGCTGATCGCCGAAGAATTGATGCTTTTGAATTATGGTGCTGGAGGAAACTCTTCAGAGTCCCATGGACTGCAAGAAGATCAAACCTATCCATTCTGAAGGAAATCAGCCCTGAGTGCTCACTGGAAGGACAGATCTTGAAGCTGAAGCTCCAAGACTTTGGCCACCTCATGAGAAGAGAAGACTCCCTGGAAAAGACCCTGAAGTTGGGAAAGATGGAGGGCACAAGGAGAAGGGGACGACAGAGGACGAGATGGTTGGACAGTGTTCTTGAAGCTACCAACATGAGTTTGACCAAACTGCGGGAGGCAGTGGAAGACAGGAGTGCCTGGTGTGCTCTGGTCCACGGGGTCACGAAGAGTCGGATACGACTAAACGACTAAACAACAACAACAAAAGTGCTATCAGTGACTACAAGCAATGGGAACTATGCCAATTACTGGGAGCCAGAGAAAGGGAGAGTTCTCTTGTGCTTGGGTCCTGTTTGTTGGTTTCCCACAGGTAACTTGTTGGCCACTGTGAGAAAAGAAGGCTGGACTAGATGGGCCATTGGGCTGATCCTGGAGGTTCTTCGTATGTTCTTAGATTAACAAGTGTTAACGTTCAGAGATGGATGCAAGGGAAAGAGAACAGATGGCAGCCCTACCAACACTTCCTAAGCCCTATCAGGCTTGTGCTGGTCAAAGCAGGAAGTGGTGGTGTGAGGATCAGTTTCATGGAAAACTTTAGTCCACAATGTGTTCACCAACTGGGCATGCCCATCCCGCGTGGGCTTCAGCAATTTTTAAAAACAATGATAGCAAAAAACAGCAAGTACAGCAGCAATAAAAACAGAGAAAAAGCAGGAAGAAAACTAACCATTCAAAGCTTGGGTATTTATTATTTATTTTATTTATACCCCACTTAACTACATTTGCCTCTAAGCTGTGTACAGTAACTCAAAAACAACAACAACAACGATATATTTAAAACTATAGCTTAAGCGCACAGCTGTAGTTAAAACTATAATGTAAGCCTGGATAGCTCAGATGGTTAGAGTGTGGTGCTCATAATGCCAAGGTTGCAGGTTCGATCCTTGAATGGGACAGCTGCATATTCCTGCATTGCAGGGGGTTGGACTAGATGATCCTCAGGGTCCCTTCCAACTCTATAATTCTATGTTTCTATGATTCTATAAAATCAGAATTGTTAAGATGCCTGCTGGAACACAAAATTTTCTTTGCCTGGAGCCAAAGATGCTAGAAAAACAGGAGCTGGCCCAAATGTCTTTGTGAGAGTTCTATTTTGCAACTGGGGTGCCACCACCAAAAAGACCCTATCCGTCTTAACTCAGAAGGCAGTGGCACCTGGATCTGGTCCTCTGATGCAGAAGTTACAGAGTGGACAGGCTCACAGGGTCTCTGGGGGCATCTTGCTCTCAGGTCCAGAGGATTCTTGGTTTGTGGTCTTTGCAGGTCAGTATGAATAACCTAGGAACCCCCCCCCTGCTTTAAATAGCAGAGCTGGTGGCTCAGGCCACAGGAAATCACACCTGACAGCCATGACAGGCAACATGGATTCTCTCGAACCATCTCCATCGCCCAGAAACTAGCACCAGAAGCCACCTCTGGGCCACTGGCCTCCGAAGCCCACATTGTACGGCTACTGAGCGTCTTTATCAATGTCAAAAGTTTGTGTTGCCCCTGCCGGTGACTCTTGATAATTTCATTCCTCTGATTGCAGATGACATTTGGAAGGCAAGGTAATTTAGTGAAGCTCGGAGAGTGTCGGCAACTGCAAAACATGATACGGAAGGCTCTATCCATCACAATAATGATAGGCATTAGCAGAATGGCAAGTGTTTTGGTTGGAGCAACGGCCGCCCTCTCTGCTTTGCCACCAACAGCCGCCGAGCGAAGTTGCACGCAGTGGCCGTTCTAATTTAGTGCTGGCTCCCGAACTGTCACTTAGAGGGGAGATTTATTGGGCTGATACATTTGATTTACGCCTGACAGCTTCGGCTTTCCTAGCTCCGGAGCCACAATAGTCGTTAACAACCAATTAAAGCCTTTTCCAATCCATTTTGCCGGCAGCTACAAAGGCTCCTTTGGACTAACACTTAATTGCAACCTCCTCTTTGTCATCTAACGGAGGAAGCCAGATTCACTCGCTGCCCTTGAAGGTGCAGCAGGAACCTTTTCCCACACACAGAAAGGTTCTGTCGGCTGGGATCTCCCAGGCAACCGGTTCTGGGAAGTGGCCAGCGACTCTTTCCAAGGCTTGTTTGTTGGTTTATTCCGCCGTCGCCTCTCAACTGGTTTTCCTTCCCCATATGCTGTCAAGGAGGGCTGGGCAATTTGTTCTGGCCTGCAGCCACCTTGGAAGCCGGCAATGACCTCGACATCCGCATCTCATTTGCATATATTGCTGAACGCACAACACCATTGGTGTGTGCATGTGGTGGATGCCAGGTGACAGCGCCCAGACAGAGTGTACTTCATCACCGCTGCAACTGGGTCTTTAACATTTACTTAGCACTGAACAGAATAGAGCAGTGATGTGCTCTCATTTGGTGAGGAAGCGATCTACATAAAACAGATGAGACAAAAGTATATAGAGCAAGACGGGGCTTGTGGAAGGCAGACGTGAGAGAAGAAGCAGGAAGACTGCAAACTTCAACGGGTGGGTTAATCAACCACTGCTTTAGTTGATTAACGAGTGCCAGAGTAGTGTAGGGGATGCTGTTTTGCACTTGGTCTAGAGAGACCAAGGACTCAGCTACATTAGTCAAAAGACGACGTTCTGAATTCGTTATAGACATGCATCACCAGTTGGTGCCATAGAGAAAACAAAACTTCTATGCCATTTTTACATAACGTTTTTTTCTTTTGTTATAACAATTTAATTTCTGACTTACGGTGTTCCCCGCCCCCCGTGATCCACCCCAAGATTCAGAGCCAAACTGGATCAACAGCAGCATCTGTATAAATGCAGCATAACACCCCAACCATGTGATATGTGGGAGATAGGATAGGAGTCTAATTTTTTTTTAAGAGTATAAAGGTTGGATGCAGCCCATGAGTGTGTGTGTGTTTGTGTTTGTGCATTCACACATACATATATAAAAATGTTCCTGCCCAAAGAAATATAGCAACAGAATGTCAGGGAGAAGTCTAGGCTATACAGATTGTGTCCCTGATGTGCTGGGTTTCCTAAGGAAGGGAGTTTTTGCACTCAGTCATGTAACCCCTTTTCTGCAGTCTGAAATGTTATGAGCCAAGGACCACTGTATGAAACCTGCAACATTCCTTCCTAGGCTTTAAGATCTGGGATGATGCACTGCTCTGCATATTAATGTGTAGAGATATTTGAACTACAAGTCCAAAAGACTAGGAATCCTCATCCAGAAAGACCCATCAGCTTCTACCTTTACCAGACAGTAAAAACTTTTAGAAAGTACTTCCAGCTTGATAAGATTAAGTTTTTAAAACGGATCACTCCTATGCTACTGGAGAGACGTTGGTTTCTGGTTTGTCTTGTTCAAGCCCTACATTGCTGGGAGCCTCCACGTATCTGAATTCAGTCGTTTTTGAAAATGCATTTTCTGCCCTTCACTCCAGTCTTAGGGTCAGTTCAAAGCCATTAAAAATATAAACCCACAGTACAAATAATATATAAGCAGTAGCATAAGGATACGGTCCAGTGGCGAGGGAAGGAACTAAAGAAAAACACCACCAAAAGCCTGGGCTGTGAACTGAAGGACTGTGGCTCAGTGGGAGACCACATGCTTTGTAGGAAAAAGATGACCAATGGCCTGACTCAGTATAAGATACAGTGGTGCCTCGCAAGACGAAATTAATTCGTTCCGCGAGTTTTGTCGTCTTGCGATTTTTTTCGTCTTGCGAAGCACGGTGTCGGGAAAGCTTTGGAAAAGCTTCAAAAATCACCAAAGTCTTTAAAAACCTCAAAAAAGGCTACCACACCGCGTTCTATGAGTTGCTCCTCGAAGTCAAGTCGCAACTGTATTAACGGTGTTAAGAAAAAGGAAACAAACTTGCAAGACGTTTCCGTCTTGCGAAGCAAGCCCATAGGGAAAATCGTCTTGCGAAGCAGCTCAAAAAACAAAAAACCCTTTCGTCTAGCGAGTTTTTTGTCTTGCGAGGCATTTGTCTTGCGAGGTACCACTGTAGCTTCCTAGCTTGCCCCATATGAGACTGTCAGCCAATTGAGATATTTGCCAGGGGCATCATTTTGTAGTTGCTGCCATTGTTTTAGGATAGGCTGGTGGGAATACAAGACTGGGACTTTTCTGCGGTGGCACCTTGGTTTTGCAACTCCTCTCCCCCTCTCCCAGAAGGCACATGAGGCTTCTTCCTGCTTCTGACATGGTACAGATCATTCTTTTTCACTGAGCTTCTTGCGATAGCTAAGTGGATTGTCGTGGACCTTCATGCAGCATCTCTCCCTTAGGGGGAAAAAACAACAGGTATCAGATCCACGTCACCGTTTCAAATTAATTTGCGGCAAGTCACATTTGATTGCATAGTTCGAAATTATGCATTTTAACCTTTACGAGCTTCCTTGGGGGCCTTTACGGAAAGCCACGTAGAAGCAAGCGATAAGAAAATTGCTGTACGATATAGCAAATGACAAGATTACACCTTGAGCGTTTTAAGGCGAGGTGACAGATAAACGTAGCAAACAAGCCAATGCCTGCCTGATTAAAGCTGCAATTCTGTCCCCACCTACCTGGGAGTAACCCCATTGAACTCAATGGGGCTTAACTTCTGAGCAGACTAAGACTGCGGTGCAAAAAATCTCTTTAACAAGTCAAGCAGCCAGACCAGTTTGTAAGATGAATGATCCAGCATTGCCCTCATGGGCCGACTTCGCTGCACCTCCCTTCCCTCCCCCTTTCCCCATTCTCTCATCTCCTTTGAAGCGGATGCGTTGATAGCAGCGACTGTCTTCAGCACCCGTTTTTGAGGGAACAAGCAGCTCAGTCACACCGCTCCATCTGATGCGCTGCCAAATCTGGCTGCGTGGTGGCATGTTGAGCCAATCTGGATCTTTTGTGTGAGATGAGAACTTTTTCCAAAAGCAAAAACAATCCGTGATAATTAGCTGCGCTGCATATTATGGGTGGTGGATCGCCTCTGAATGAAGTTGTCTTAATTACTAATGACGGGTTTACTCTCCTGCCCCTCCTCCTGAAACACTGTCAATATCCGGCTTAAGAAGCATTGGATCTGGTAAACTGGGTTCACGCACTGGGCGTTACCAAATTATTTGGGGCAAAATGGATGCTTCATAACCGTGGATCTGTAAAATGGGTGCAAGTAATTGTATTGGCCGATGGGAGGGGGGCAAGAGGGACCATGCCCCAGTTTAGACACTCAGCCAGTGCTGAAATAAAATGGGTTGCCTTGAAGTTGAGCCTGGGAAGTTGGAAAGGCTCGAACACTGATTACCCTCCCTCTCAAAAGGCACAGAATTGATTCATCTTGCTTTCCTTGGGATTAATAATTACAGCTAATCACAGCACACAGATAAGTTCCACAGCACTGCTCCACATTGTAATATGACCCTCAATCTTTATTAGCCAATCGAAAAAGAATTGGCTCCCATGCAATTTTTCAAGCTCTCCGTTATCCTGCAAAGCCAAGGCGGTTGCAGCGGACGAGCAAGTAAGCACATTGTTCCATGGGAATCCGAGTCTGCTTCCTAAGACTTCTCCACTTCTGTGTTCCATGTCAGGAGACGCTGCTGCAAAGGTATGTTAACTACCTCATGTCCTGATGTATTGACACGACTCTTGATTTCTTCCCGCTTTGTATCAAATTTAATATGCATAATGTTAGGAGAAGCAGGTCAGCATTTGAGATTAACACCAATAACCATAATGAGAACAGATGTTTACATCCATCTGGAATGCAGATTTAATATGTTAAGTTCATAGCTCAGGCCCATGAAATGCAATCAGAGGGTTGCTGGTCCCAATTTAATGAGTGATTTCGGATTAAACGAGGGGGGCCCAAACAACAGGCCACTGATCTATATTAAATCTCCACAAAATGAAAATTGCAAAGATTTACTTAGGGTCATTACACAAGAAAATTTAATCACAACCCCATCCATAATGTCACATCGTCATCGGCTGATAATTGAAATGCCATGCTAGGGATTATGAATAACCCTCTGTTTATGGAGATAGCTTTCTGATTATCTTTATGTCCGGTGGGTAACATAAAATATGATTTTTAATAATGTACATACACTTTGCTTACAAGAATCTCCACTGGGAGCTTTGTAGAGAGAGAAAACCCAGTATTTACCTTCCTTTTCTTTCTGACTCTTGAGATTCTGGTACACACTAAAGGAAAGGCTAACTATGAACTAAAATCTGTCTCAAATTATGTAGCAATTTTCTGGTCTCACATGTTTTTAGATGTTTTGTAGATTAATAATGACTATTTCCAATGGGGTCCATTATAATTCTGTGCCTGCTATTATTATTATTGCGACAGGCAAACTTTGCCTCAAATTCTTGCCATCCGCGTTGCGTTTGACTTTGGGAACCATCAAAATAATGTTGCAAGCACCTCCCTGCTTGCAAAACGTTGCGGGGGAACTTTTCTCTGGAGGGATGCCTTCCCTTGGGAGCAAACTGTCTAGGGGTAACCAAAATGGTGCCCGTGGGTGCCAGCGAGGCTGACCGAACCTTCTCTGGGGCCCACAAAAGGTCTTGGAAAATACTCACTGGAGAAAAAATTCAAACTGCATGGCAGGCTGTTTGCAATTCCTGCTCAGCTCATGTTTGCATTGTCAGGAGTTCAGCCTACACTCTAGTAGGACCCTGGCAGAGTCACATGCCCGACTGGCATCTTCTCTCCCTCCTGGTCTTTCGTTCGGGAGCTGCAAAAGCTTTCTTCAGCCCGAACATCACAGCAACTGATGCCAACCGACACCGGCACACTTAGGGATCCGCAGAGTTTGCACATCATGAGCGTGACAGAACTCAGCATTTTGGCTAATCTACTTTATTTACATACAAACGCACACAGAGCACTGCAACATGGCTCCCTCTCTCTCTAGCCTCAGACAGCAAAGAGAAAAAGAACAAAGGACAATAGTCCCACTTCACGGAACACAGTAACACAAACATCCTGCCTCTGTCACTTCCCACTCTGTGGAGACAAAAATCCCATGACTGCAATCATGGAGCAGGAATTCTAACACGCACCAGCTCATCCTTTCCTGCATTGATGCCACTATTCTACACCCCTGTGGGACTTTCTCAAAATTCTGACTATGCCCATTGGCACCCAAATGTTGACTACCCCTAGGGCTTTCACAAGAGGTGGGAGGGAAAGGAGCAAAAACTGGGAGGTACACACTCTTTTTCACTCTCTTTCTGCCACCTCCTTTTCTCTCTCTCCTTCCCTCTCTGCCCAGGGGAGGGTCAGGTGTCTGTTTCTAGAAATCTGAGCTCATTGCTAGCCCTCCTTCCATCCCTCTGGCTCCCCCCCTCCAGGGTCAGCCCATCCACAAGGCAAGGTGAGTCAACCGCCTTGTGCAGCAGGAGCCACAGGGTCAACAAATCTGGCCCCCAAGGATTTTATATAGTTGGGAGATGATTCCCTTTCCCAGTGGGCTGAGTGGAGTAGTTGCTCAGAACTATTTAAGCTGCATTAATTCTCGAGTCCTTGGCTGATTTAGAAAATATACAATCTGGTGTATCTCTAACCAGCCACATGGTATATCTCCCAATATAAAACTTATTTCTGGAGCTGTAAGGGTTTTTTGTTTCTGTTTTGATTAGTGTAGAAGTCTCTGAGTTTCTGTAATCCCACTGTTTCCTGCCTAGCAAATGAGCCTGATTTGGCCGCTGTGCCAAAGGGAGAGTGTTGAGTTATTGGGACTAAAGGGGAATCAAAGGTTGGACGGCCATCTGTCATGGATGCTTTAGCTGAGGTTCCTGCAATGCAGGGGGCTGGACTTGATGACCCCCTGGGTCCCTTCTAACTGTGATTTTATGACCTCCTCAGGAGCAGGTGCAGCTGGTACACCAGCCTAAGATTAGCCTCAACCAGAGCCAGGGCCTTTTCAACACTGGCCTCAGCCTGGTGGAACGCTCTCTCATGAGACCAGGGCCCTGCAGGATCTGATTTCTTTCCGCAGGGCCTGTAAGACAGAGTTGTTCCGCCTGGCCTTTGGCTTGGAATTAATTTGATTCCCCCCCCCTTTCTTTTTTCCTTTCTCCTTCTGTGTTGGAACTCCTATTTGGGGACTTCCCTGGCTTATTTCTGGCCCATGTAGGACTAGTCTGGATAGTTAGCCTTGGTGAAGACTTGACGTTTTTTGTTTTTTTAAAAAGATATTTATTAAGATTTTCAAAATATTACAAAATGAAAAAAGAAAAATACAAAATAAAAATAGTTAAAAACAATTCCATCTTTCCATTACTTATCTTTCATTTGCTTGTTTCCCGGACCTCCTCACACCTCCCTTTTTTGTATTCCAGTTCAATTTGTTAGTTCAGCAAATCCTTTCCCTCTTTGTTTGTCCTAGTCTTTAATCTTAAAGTATTATAACATTAAGTTTTTACCTGTTAATAATCCATTTTTTCATATTCCTTTATAGCATTATAGCTAAAAACCACTTAACTTCTTATCCAACATCATTCTAACATTCATTAATTTTACAGTATTTCTGTAAGTAGACTTTAAACTTTTTCCAATCTTCTTCCACCGACTCTTCTCCCTGGTCTCGGATTCTGCCAGTCATTTCCGCCAGTTCCATATAGTCCATCACCTTCATCTGCCATTCTTCCAGGGTGGGTAGATCTTGTGTCTTCCAATACTTTGCAATAAGTATTCTTGCTGCTGTTGTGGCGTACAAAAAGAAAGTTCTGTCCTTCTTTGACACCAATTGGCCGACCATGCCCAGGAGGAAGACTTGACGTTTTTATCCCCCAAAAAGTTTTTGATTGAGTTCCACTGAAATGAGGCTGCATTTTAATGTTTAAATGTTGTGTTTTAATTTTGTTTTTTAAGCTGTATTCTAATCAATTGTTTTTATATTTGGTGTTAGCCGCCCTGAGCCTGGTTTTGGCTGGGGAGGGAGGGGTATAAATAAAAATTATTATTATTATTATTATTATTATTATTATTATTGAAGCATTCCACGCCACCAATATATCTGGGTGTGAGGCTGAATCCAGGGGTGCCCCTGTCGGGATTTCCGTTCGACCGAGCTGATAAAGCTCATCCTCCTCCGGCTGAGTCCTTCGGAATCACCCTCAACGTGATTGATGACCTGAGCCTCTGATTAGGCTCCAGGGACATCCCCCATTTAGCAGAGTTTCCAGCACAGGGAAGAGACGAGAGGTTTGGGCTACATTGCTAGGAGTTTTATTTTCCTAACTACGCAGACAAAAAAAACATCCTCTCTCTCTGTGAGAGCAGAGAGCAACTGAACAACAAAGGAACAAAGGAACAGGAAACAACTAACGTCACATCCGTCTCCCGTGAGACTTCCAACAGTATGGAATGTGTGGAATGTAAACAGAGTCTTGTGACTCCAAAGCACTGCTCAGTGGCAAACAGAAACTAACAGCCCCCACACCAAACCTGATGCTTCAAGGCCAGCCCCCACCCCATCCAAAACCGGCTGCATCTCTGGGCTCAGACGGAAGCCACAGAGCCAAAGCGATCCAAGGCTACTAGCCACAATGTCTATGTTCCACCTCCACTCTTGGTATGCATCCAAACACCAGCTGCTGGGAATCACAGCTGGAGAGGGTAGTCTTGCGCTCAGGACCTGCTTGCAAGTTTCCATGGGCATCTGGTGGGTTACTCTGAGAACATACTGGACTAGATGGGCCTTTGGCCAGTTCCAGCAGCTGGGCTTTTACTATGCCATGACCTGAATATAAGTTTTCCTTGCATTAGCAATTATTTGGGCAACATTCTTTATCAACAACAAGTACAACCCCCCGTACTTGAAGAGCTGCACATTATCTCTCTAAACGACATATTTAGCTAGTTATTCAGGGCCATAATGAAGCCGCTTAATGAAGTCAATGTCCTTGAAAGTTCTTCATCAATTCCACCCCCCCTTCATCTGTCAGCATGTCCACTTGCCGACACAATATTAATTAAACACAACATTTCCTGAAGTGTTGAAGTGAAGCCCCGGCACTGATAATGAACAGGTTTAGGAGAGTCACATCCCAACAAAATTACTTTTTAAACCAGCCTTATTAAGCAGAAAATTAGACCTAAATCACCATACACCATCCTCATTAAAAGCCACTGATCCTTGGCTGCTTCTATGTTCTAACATCTTTAATTAGCAAACTGCTAGTCTCTCTGCCATGATAAATGCTATTAATCTTACCTTTCATTTGCTTCTCTCCCCCTAACCTATCATTTTCCAATTTGGGAGAGTCCTGCACATCCAGCCAGAATTCATTGCATGTCGCTGCCTGCCCTTGTCTACATTGCATGCAAAATGGCACAGTCCTATCAGCTCTCAGAAAGAGATGTTGCAAAAGCAGTGCTTGCACCCCAGCTAACTAGCTGACATCCTATTTCTAGCTGTCTTCGAGCCCAGAACATTGGCTTTGACACTCAATATTCCCCTATTTTAATAGTTAAAATGCACGGCTCCTTTGTATCCTCATTCCAGGGATATAGGGGAACTTTCTGAGACCCACTGCTGACCACCAGAACCTCCTATCCCTGCCGTTGCTCCTCTCACCACTGCTGTTTGTTTATTAAACAGGTGACTGTAGATCGCTTGCTCAATAAATTGTAGTACTTAACAGCAACAATAATGCTTCGGTTTGGACCTTGATTCTGTCTACTGGGTTTTAGCTATCATCCTTTCACCCATTTAGAAGCTTGGCACTCACAGTGCCAAAGAGGCAAGCCGCTTTTCAACTTACCTTTCAAAATTGATAGTGGCAATGCAGCTCACCTCATCAACATGGAGAGGACCTTTCTAAGAAACCATCTTCTCAGAAAAGTTGGGTGACTTAGGACTTTGCTGTTACGGCTTGGATTGTGAAAGTATATGCAAGACTACTAGTATGTTTCCGAGCACAATTCAAAGTGTTGGTGTTGATCTTTAAAGCCCTAAATGGTCTTGGCCCAGGATACCTGAAGGAGCATCTCCACCCCCATCGTTCTGCCCGGATGCTGAGGTCCAGCGCTGAGGGCCTTCTGGTGGTTCCCTCATTGTGAGAAGCAAAGCTACAGGGAACCAGGCAGAGGGCCTTCTTGGTAGTGGCACCCGCCCTGTGGAACGCCCTCCCATCAGATGTCAAAGAGATAAACAACTACCTGACATTCAGAAGACGTCTGAAGGCAGCCCTGTTCAAGGAAGTTTTTAATGTGTGACATTTTAATGTATTTTTAGTCTTTGTTGGAAGCCGCCCAGCGTGGCTGGGGAAACCCAGCCAGATGGACGGGGTACAAATAATAAATTATTATTATTATTATTATTATTATTATTATTATTATTATTATTGGTTCCCAGATCATGGAGTTAAAAACCAATGCAGTCAGGTAGAAAAGTGAGAGAGTGGAACTCTACAGTGGTATGGTCGCCCTCGGATGGTGGTGGACTCTCTTTCATTGGAGGTTTCTAAACAGAGGTTGGATGGTCACCTAGGAGGGATACTTTAGTGGTGATTCCTGCATTGCATGACCCCCAGGGTCCCTTTCAACTCTACAGTTCTATGATTTCATGAACCTATATTTCCCATCACCCATTTCCACTGTCCCAGAGCCCAGAAATATCCTCTTTGTAATTGCCACTGCTGGGGAAAGATAAGGCACAGCAACCGCCTCTTGGAAGCTACCACCCTCCCCTGAGATCCTGAGAGACCACGACTGGCTGCCTCCTCACCTGAGATCTCACGCTCCCCATCACTAGATCACCAGTGCAAGCAATGGACTAGGAGGAAAATGGGAAAGATTTCCAAATAGAGGTTGGATGGCCATCTGTCAGGGATTATTTAGCTGTGGTTCCTGTACTGCTAGGGGTTGGACTAGGTGACTCCTGGGGTCCTCCCTTCCAACTCTACAGTTCTGTGATTTGGACAGCATAGGTTGCATACACACCATACATTTAAAGCACATCCTCCACTTCTCAGAAACCTGGGAAATGTAGTTCACGGTCACAGAGCTACAATCCCTAGCTCCTGGGATTATTGTTTTTTGTATTTTTGGGGTGGAGGGGAAATGTGCTTTCAATGTTTAGTGTGTACGCAACCATAATACAGTCATACCTCATGTTACGTTTGCTTCAGGTTGCGCGTTTTCAGGTTGCATCCCGCGGCGACCCGGAAGTACTGGAAAGGATTACTTCCGTGTTTCGCCACTCGCACATGCACAGATGCGCAAAATGACGTCACACACATGCGGTGAATCGCGACCCATGCGTGCGCAGATGTGGGTTGTGTTCTCTTCAGGTTGTGAACGGGCCTCTGGAACGGATCCCGTTCGCTAACCAGAGGTACCACTGTAGTGGCTCCCTTGGAGCTCTCCAATGTCCTGAAACACTGGCCTTACCTGCCCCACTCTCAGGCCAAAGAAGGAAACAAGGAAAGGAATTGGTGTGAAGGCAGCTTGCTTTGAGAGGACTTTACCACTCTGTGCCCTGCTCTCCACAAGCAGAGAAAGCAGGATTCTGCCCTTAAAAAGTGTCTGCGCAGCTGTCAGGCCCTAGGAGAGAAAGGGCAAAAAAGAGAGCAAAAAGCCAGTCAAGATGTTCTGGGAGGAAACCAACCATACCAGGAGAAACTCGGCGTATTATAACCAGCCACCGCTGGAAGCGAAGACGGCTGTTCTCTTTGCAAGTGTCTGATGCTGAGCATTGCCGGAATAAGCTCTCCTTGTTCAAACCAGTCTCCTGGCATTGTATTAGTTGTCACCCTGCCAGAGTGAATCACAAAACTGCGTTTTAGGAGTAACAGAGCTTCTGGAAGAAAAATTGTTTTCTCTCCTCAAATCTTTTAGGAACAGATTGAGGGAAGATGGCAATAAAAAGAAAAAAATGCCCCTGGAGGAGAAAATCTTGTTGTTTGGAATATTTGCATTGTTCTTGGACACTGGGAAGCACGTAGACCAGCCAGAGGCCTTCAAGTCGGCAGCCTCTGCAGCAAGAGTTTCCCCATCCTCCTGCCCCCCACCCAGACTGTAGCTTCCCCTTATTTAATCTTCAAGAGTGCCAACAGTCGCTGTTGATACTGTGCATCAAAGGAGAGAAGGAATGTGAACAGCGTATTCATGAATGTGTGCATATATGCATGCAGGTATATCTGTAGACACAAAATAAAAGCTTCTTTCTTCAAGCTGCACACATCAGAACACCGTGAATGGCAAGAATGTGCACAATGTCCCCTGTTTCACACAAGGTGCTCTGCAAAATAATGTTTCCTGTTTTGCACAATGTATCCTGCAATGTTTATGATTTTTGCATGATTCATTCTGCTTCCGATAGCCTTGAAGATGGGCAAGGAGTGGCTCTGAAAATTGATGCTCAGCCACTAGAAACCTTATTCAGAGAGGCCTGGCGTTGGTGATGGGAGGTCAGGTAAGCGCCACGAATCACAGCTGCTCCCCATTCATCCTGGACTCACATCCTGCTCTTCTGATCGCTTAGGATTGATTCCTTTCCCTTAGGCAGGAGTCCCACAACTGATCCCTCCTCTGCTGTTCTCAAGCTGAAAGCACCCGGTGATGCTCAGAAAAAGCAGCTATTTTCTGCTGTAGTGCAGGCCAGGCAAATGGGGCACCTGGCCACCAACCTCAGCCTGCCCCTCCCTGCCTGGAAGGATTTGAGAAAGATAAAGAAAAGTACTTTATGCTGCACATAGTAAAACTGGAACTCACGCCCATGGGAGGAAGTGATGGCCTAAGCTAAACAAGCTATAGCTTAGGGCCCCTCTCTCTTGGGGCCCTCAAAAAAATTTAAAGAAAAAAAAACTGGATATACATTTCCAAAATATAAGATAAAAAACAAATAAAATAAAACCTACATACAGCAACAATGATTTGTCTTGTGTAGGCTCCTATGATGTAAGTAATGGGCCCCACCTGCTAGCCTGCTCCCTAAAAGATCACTTGTTTGCTCATTTCTATATACAGTGGTACATTGGGTTACATACGCTTCAGGTTTCATACGCTTCAGGTTACGGACTCCGCTAACCCAGAAATAGTGCTTCAGGTTAAGAACTTTGCTTCAGGATAAGAACAGAAATCGTGCTCTGGCTGCGTGGCAGCAGCAGGAGGCCCCATTAGCTAAAGTGGTGCTTCAGGTTAAGAACAGTTTCAGGTTAAAACTGGCCTTTGGAATGAATTAAGTACTTAACCCGAGGTACCACTGTATAGGGTGCCTACATTCTGCGCAGTCAGGTTGCATGGCAACACATGCAAATGGCTTTAGATACCTATTAGGTCCATAAATTACCATATAGCATATATTTAACACAAAAACCAGCGACAATTTGTTGTTGACAAAGGACAGCTGGACATATAAAGGGCCCCATTACCTTCAGTAGCTTAGGGCCTCATCAAACCTAAATCCTGGTGATGACCACCAACAAGGATGGCTTTAAAAGAGGATTAGACAAATTCATGGTGGATAAAGCTACTTCTGCCTCCAGGGTTGGTTGCAGTAGTGGTTTCAAATGCCAATTTCCAGAAACCACAGGAGGGTAGAGCGTTCTTGTGTCCGCTACTTGCAGGTTTCTCACAGGCACCTGGTTAGCCACTGTGAGAACGGGAGGCCGATCTAGATGGGCCATTGGTCTAGTCCAGGAGGTTCTCCTTATGTTCTCATGCCTTCTTACTTACAACCAGCACAGAGGGAGGCCATGGCTGCCAGCCTCCTCTTCCTTAGTCCCAGGGTTACACTTCTAGTTGGCTATGCCTCCACCCACTGTCTCTGCCTTACTCCCTATCAGTCCCCATGGGCACCATTCACCACCGTTATGTCAAAGAGTCAAATGTGGTGCCCTTTGCACAGTGCTGCCCCAGGCAGCCACCAAAGGTAGTTGTGATGGACATGCCTAATCATTAACTTGGAGGGGGGGTGAAAGAAAGAAAGAAAGAAAGAAAGAAAGAAAGAAAGAAAGAAAGAAAGAAAGATGAAGAAGGATCCTTCATCCCAAACCAGCGTTATGCACATAAAGCAAGGATAGAGAACTCGCCACCCTCCAGTTTTGTTGGAGTGCAGATCCCAGGATCCCCCAGCAAACATGATCGATGGTCGTGGAGGATGGTGTTCCAGCAGCATCTTGAGCCACATGTTGTCCAGTCCCGGTAATAAATAAATAAATCCCACCATTCAATTCAATTCCCATTCATGCATGGCTTTCCTCCAGTCACTTCAAAAAGAGTACTAGCACTATGAGCTCAAAGCATCACAAAGCTCCCTCCAAAAAGGGAACAGGCAGTCGTGTGCAATCAGAAACTCTCTGCACACATTAAGAGGAAGCACAGAAATTTGGATCGGGTCACTCGTGGTCAGACACAGGCCTCTACGCACAAATCCATGCTTAGCTTTATCCATGGAACGATTCATTTTGTTTGTTTATTCTGTTTATCAGTCTCAAGATCCCAGGCCGGCAGGCTAACACAATACATAAAATAAAACCACATGAATATTGGAAATTGAAGACCTAAATCCTGCAACGGTCAAACCACAGCAATGCAGCTGACCTCAAACCACATAAAGCTCTCCCAAAAGGCTCCAGTGAAGAGCTTTATCTTAAAGCTCTGCCAAAAACTCAACATAAAGGCAGCCAATAGAATCTCCCGGGGGGAGGGCATTCCAAAAACAGGGTGCCACTACTGAGAAGGCCTTGCATCTTCTCACCTATGTGATTTGCATAGCATTAAACACAGTTTCTGTTCAGCACATGCAAGTGTACTTGCAGTTATAAATAAACATCACTTAGTCCCTTCCCCACCATGGACTGACCTGCCTCTGGCTTCAAGGCAAATGAGTGCACAGCAATTCCCCACCCCTCCCTTTGCTGGTGATCACAAGAGAAGTGGGAAATATTTCTACAGTCTCTGCAAAAGTTCAACCCCACGTAAAGTCTTAAAGAACACCATTACTGTGATTAGTGTTTGTGCAGAGATATGCCTGCCTCTTTGTCATTTCTCATACTACGTCAAGCCAATGCTGGTAGCTCCCTACTGGTGATGTCGCCCAATTGAGGGTGACCTTTTTGGGTGACTGCATTCAGGTTCTGCAGCATGGTGGCTTCCCTTCTCCCCTCGCCCCCATATCTCCTTCTTCCCGTTTTTTTTGGGGGCAAACGTATTAGCATGGAAATTGCGTAGGTCTCTGCGCTTTAAGCACAGAAGCTTAAAATATGCTTCCTTCTTAGATTTTGCAACTACGGTGTCATTTGCGGTAGCTGGAGAAGGTGGGGGAGAGGAGGGGAAGGAGTATCTTAGAAAGTGGGGGGATCTTATGCCACTGCAACGGTGGCGATAAGAATCTATAATGTCAGTTGCCTTGTGGCAATCAGCAAACATTTCGCGTTGTGCTTTGCATCTTACAGTTTGCGGCCACAGAAACCCCAGATTTGCCTGCGTCTCATTAAAACAACGCAGGCAGTCCAAACGGATCTGCAGTGCCTGGCTGTACGTCACACCAAATCACAACGCGTTTGCGAAGCAATTGACTATAGCCTCATTACTTTAGACAAAAGTGGGCTCGGAGGGCGGGGGGGGGGGGGAGAAGAGAAATGGTGGTGATGCCTTTTCTTCAGCCTTGTTTCTTTCACATACTTAAGGCTGAAAGGATGGCAACTCGTTACCAGACCTGCAGAATGGGGGGGGGGGGTGTTCTGTTATGTTTCAAGTTCTCTCTCCCAATGCAAACCGGAGGTATGGGATGGCTTCAGAACTTAATTGAATGCAGATGCTTTTGATATTTAGATTTAATTTTAACAGCAGGCTTGTTCTGGGGTGTAAAGCCAAAACTGCATATAGACAAAACACATTGGGTTCAACGCTGGGTAGGATTGCCAGAGTCATTTCCTCCAGACCCCGCCCTTTAAATTTATTTGGGTTTTCTTTTCTTTTGTGCCAAGTGTGTAAAGCTCTATGTGCACAAGTTAAATGCAGGCAAGTTGCAAGTTATAAGTTATCTGTATACATATATGCATGAACGAAATGCAGAAAGGAGATCAGCATACCTTTTGTAAGAGTTGTGGCAACATAGATAAATCCCTGATGTGTATTTGGTACCTCCGTGACGTGCTGTTTAAATAAAAGGTAAAATAATACCGTGGTACCTTGGGTTAAGAACTTAATTCGTTCTGCAGGTCCGTTCTTAACCTGAAACTGTTCTTAACTTGAGGTACCACTTTAGCTAATGGGGCCTCCCGCTGCCATTGCACCGCCACCGCGTGATTTCTGTTCTCATCCTGAAGCAAAGTTCTTAACCCGCGGTACTATTTCTGGGTTAGCAGAGTCTGTAACCTGAAGCGTCTGTAACCCAAGGTACCACTGTAGTGACAACAATGGCTGGCAGTCAGGTAATTCTTGGGCCGATGTTATTCATGTTTGCACATCCAATCTGGAAGTGAGGGAGGGAGGAATGATATATGCAATTAAGCCATAATAATAATAATAATAATAATAATAATAATAATAATAATGGGAATAATAATGGGATGGATTCAGACATTTCCTTCCATGAATGGGAAGTCTCCTTCCATTCACAAAAGGGACTCCAATCCAACAGCGGCTTCTGTTGGAGGAGGCTGTTTTTGACCAGCCCACCTTCTCCTTGTAGCAGCAGCATAGGAATTCTCATGTTGTTGTGGAGGATCCCTCAAAACTCAGAAAAAGCTTTCCAGGTAGCAAACAGGGGTCTGCAGGAATCTGATAACTGCTTCCCTCATCTCCTCCAATGGAGTGCTCCATTAGAGTGTGGGTGGCCAACCTAGTAGCCTTAAGATGCTTTGGACAGCTGTCATCACCCCCAGTCAACATGGCCAATGGCCTGGGATGATGGGAGTTGTGATCCCGCAACACTGGGAAGACATCACATTGGCTGCCCCTGCATCTGCAGGAACTCTGTTCATGGGAGATAACGCATCCAACCCAACATCTCTTCTGGTCTCTTGTTGGGATATTAAAGAGCATTAAACTTTAATCTGAAATGAAGAGCATGCTTGATCAAAAGATGCTCTCAGGGCCCCAGCCCCAGGCTTCACTCATTTCCCTTAGGGCAGGGGTAGCCAACTCCCAAGAGTCTGTGAACTACTCACAGATTTAAAAACTGGCAGTGATCTACCCCCTTTTCTGGGGTTCAGGTCAAAGCTGTTGAGCTTCTTTGGAGGGAGCCAGTGATCTGCCAGTGATCTACCACAGACATCTGGTGATCTACCTGTTGGACGTGCCTGCCTTAGGGGACATACAGAAATCTCTGGAACGTAGTGAAATATACAAAGCATCACCTCCTGGCAAATAGAAGGGGAAGAAATGGAGGCAGTGAGAGATTTTACTTTCTTGGGCTCCATGATCACTGCAGATGGTGACAGCAGCCACGAAATTAAGAGACGCCTGCTTCTTGGGAGGAAAGCAATGACAAACCTAGACAGCATCTTAAAAAGTAGAGACATCACCTTGCCAACAAAGGTCCGTATAGTAAAAGCTATGGTTTTCCCAGTCGTGATGTATGGAAGTGAGAGCTGGACCATAAAGAAGGCTGATCGCTGAAGAATTGATGCTTTTGAATTATGGTGTTGGAGGAGACTCTTGAGAGTCCCATGGACTGCAAGAAGATCAAACCTCTCCATTCTGAAGGAAATCAGCCCTGAGTGCTCACTGGAAGGACAGATCCTGAAGCTGAGGCTCCAATACTTTGGCCACGTCAAGAGAAGAGAAGACTCCCTGGAAAAGACCCTGATGTTGGGAAAGATGGAGGGCACAAGGAGAAGGGGACGACAGAGGATGAAATGGTTGGATAGTGTCTTCGAAGCTACCAACATGAGTTTGACCAAACTGCGGAAGGCAGTGGAAGACAGAAGTGCCTGGCGTGCTCTGGTCCATGGGGCCACGAAGAGTCAGACACGACTAAACGACTAAACAACAACAACAACAACGAGTCACATCCTTTGCCCCACCCACTTCTCATCAGGCCCCGCCCACCACTTGCATGCAGTTCTTAGAAAGTTGCCCACAGGGAATGCAGTGCCCCCCTAAAAAAGATTCCCTATCCCCTGACTAAGTTTGCCCTTGTAGTTATTCCTCATTTGGAAGGAGAATATTCAATTAGATTTGCCAATGAGTATTTATGCTTTGGTCCTTTACACAAAAGGAACTGAATGAGAAGGATAAAACGGGCGATTTAAAGCACAACAAATCCTTCAACATATTCCACCCTCCCCTCCCTCACAACAAACTGCCAAAGGCGATTAAAAACAAAAGACCTATCACAAATAAATTTACATTACCAAATTTACTGTAATCAGAGTGTTTTCAGCATTAACCAGGATTTAGGAACTTTTCTGCTTTGTAATGCACAATGGAAAGACTACAAAAAAGCAAACAGATTTAGGCTGCAATCCGACACTTGGGAGTAAGTGCTATTGAACTCAATGGGGATTACTTCTGAGTAGTCAGGTACAGAATTGCACAAAGTAATTAAAATTGTTCTCTGCATTAAAGCAATTAAAAACAAAACAAAACACATAACAGCACAGCACTCCCCTGGGACCCAAATGCATTGCCAAGGTGCTTTTCCCTTGCAAAAATGCCATAGCTAGCAAAGGAAATTTAAATCCATACATATTCAAATAAGTTTTGCTAATGCTTGTAAAAGTAATAATAACAACAACAACAACAACCTGCTTCAGTTTAGAATAGCATCAATCAAAATTGCTTGCTTGCTGCTTTCATTTAGTTAAGTATAATTTCTAAATTTACCCCCTTATTTTAATTATGCTACTAAGGGTAATGTCAGGACAATGGAATACCATTCATGGGATTTTCAATGGGAGGGCCTGTAGATCAGTGGCAGAGCTTACGTAAAACGTAAGGTCACTGGTTCAATCCCCAACATCTCCAGCTAATGAGATGATGGTCAGCAAGATGAAGAAAAGCCTCCACAGGATCTTGGGAATCTGCTACCGGGCAAAATAGACCAATGAGGGATCTTTAGATGCTCACTGTATGTTTCAATAACCAACAGCATCGAATGCTAAACAATGGAACCTCTAAGCTTTCTCGGGTTGTTATCTGATAGAGAGACAATGTCAACTGATGATTTTTTTTTAAAAAATGGAGACTTTGCACCTTTAGAAAACTGTATGGCCGGCAGATGTAGACACTGATCTGGTCCACATGTAATGTTGAACTATTATGTTATAAACCTTGGCTTTACAATCCAGGATTACAGTGTCTTCCAGTGTGGTCTCTGTGATCTCTGGTTTGTGCATCGCAGCAAATCAGGATTCTTTGAAAGTGAAACTAAAATGCTATTGAAGCCCTTCTTTCAGCTATCGTCCCATATCCAGTGCGTTGCTTTTTATATACACTGCTTAAAAATGCAAATAAATAAGTGCCATAGTAAAGGTAAAGGAACCCATGACCATTAGGTCCAGTACTGGCCGACTTTGAGGCTGCGGCGCTCATCTCGCTTTATTGGCCAAGGGAGCCGGTGAACAGCTTCCGGGTCATGTGGCCAGCATGACTAAGCCACTTCTGGCGAACCAGAGCAGGGCACGGAAATGCCGTTTACCTTCCCACCGGAGCGGTACCTATTTATCTACTTGTACTTTGACGTGCTTTCAAACTGCTAGGTTGGCAGGAGCAGGGACCGAGCAACGGGAGCTCACCCCGTCACGGGAATTCGAACTGCCAACCTTATGATCGGCAAGTCCTAGGCTCTGTGGTTTAACCCACAGCGCCACCTGCGTCCCTTAAAATAAGTGCCATAGAAATGCCTTAAATAAATAAAAAGACACAATAAACTAATCCCATCCTAAACAACACAGCAATAAACACAGGAGTTAATAGATTAAGGAAATGCCTGGGTAAATCTTCAAAAGCCGGCAGAATGCCAACACAGATGCAGCATCTCATATTTCAGCAAAGAGCACAACCCTAAAGGTGAGAGTTTTGACAAAATAAATCCGGCCCTCTTAAAAAGGTCACTAAGCATTTCAAAGATGGTGCGTTCAAAATGCCTCTGTTGTCTTGCACCGTGGTCTACAGTTCTCAGGGCTGTAGCTTTAGAATAAGAGATAAGTTTCAAAAATTATTTTAGGGAAAAAATGGAAAAGATCCCTCTTGACTCCATCTTCTTTAAGCCTCTAGGGGATAAAAAAGGAATTCCACAATAGCACAAGGGGCCTAAAAATAGGTTTGTTTGCCTATGGCCTTGGTTTCTAGACAGTATAGTTAGGTTGCTTTTGGCTGTGATTTGCAAATCACAATAGTTTGAAGAGGAAGAAGGAGTTAAGGGCTGAATTCAGAAAGGCATTCAGGCTGGAGTCCCATACATTGGCCTGGAAATAAGCCCAGCTGAACGGCGGGTTTGTCTTCTGAGTTTAGCATACATAGGACTGTGCTGTTATTGTTCCTCTTAGGCATGTCTAAAGTCCACTTCAGGGTCCTAATCCAGCCCGCTGGTTGGTTTAATCCAGCCCCTGTGGCAGTTCACGGCCCTTCACTTCATCAAATCTGGCCCTCTTTGAAAAAAGTTCAGAAACCACTGTGTGAGTCTTAAGGAACATGAGCCAGCAGCGTGATGTGGCTGCTGAAAAGGCTAGTGCAATCTTGGCCATGCTAGCGGAAACAGCAGGATGCTGAGCTCATGGGAAGAAGTAATTCTATTCCATTATGGACGTGGGTGGCGCTGTGGGTTAAACCACAGAGCCTAGGGCCTGCCGATCAGAAGGTTGGAGGTTCGAATCCCCGTGGCGGGGTGAGCTCTTGTTGCTCCTGCCAACCTAGCAGTTCAAAAGCACGTCAAAGTGCAAGTAGATAAATAGGTCCTATTTGTGGCGGAAAGGTAAATGGAGTTTCCGTGCGCTGCTCTGGTTCGCCAGAAGCGGCTTAGTCATGCTGGCCACATGACCCAGAAGCTGTATGCCGGCTCCCTCGGCCAATAAAGTGAGATGAGCGCCACAAACCCAGAGTCGGTCACGACTGGACTTAATGATCAGGGGTCCCTTTACCTTTTACAGTCCACATCTGAAGCACCACTGTACAGTTCCGGGTACCATATTTTAAGAAGGACATTGATAAACTGGAGTGTGCCTAGAGGAGGATGACCAGGGGGGGATTTGGAAAGCAGTTGAAGAGCTGGCTATGTTTAGCCTGGAGAAGAGAAGCTAAATAGGAGACATGACAGCAGTCAAAAAATATCCAAAGGGCTGTCACACAGACAATGCAGCGGGCCTATTCTCTGTTGCTCCAGACAACAGGCTTAAAACCACTGGGTGGAATATTTCAGCAACCCTAGCTCCTCCGTCCTGTGAAGAATGACGCTAGACTGGCAATGATGTGAGCCAGGCCATTAACATCAACTGGAGGAGTTTCACCAGGGCCACCGCTTGGGTGTGAAATGTCCCAGTTGTCACAGCTGGCCCAATGCATCTTGGGGCCTGGGGTGCAAGACAAGCTGTTGCTCTCCCGCTGCATGTACAGAAAGTCATCAGAAAGGTAGCTTGACTCTGGCTTCAGTGCTATTAGCAATGGGGTGGCATCCTTCACGGCACCTGAGCCAAGCAGGCTAGCTCAGGGGGTGCACAGAGCTCTGTCTGGGGCGGCACCCAAAGGGGAACAGTGGGCTTAGGAGGAACAGCTGCCCAAAGATGCTGTGTTCGCTATGCCCAGTGATAAATGGTGACCCTGTTAACTGTCAATTGTCAAACGTATTTTTGTGTCTCATGGAACAACAGGTTAGGCATGTGACTCTCTGGGATGCTCTGTCCTGGAAGCAGGCAGTGGGGCAGGCGGAATTCTAGTCATGTGCCACAGACTGGCAAAAATGAAAACTGGGCCGAAACTGAAATCAAGTAGGGAGAAGGCTGTAAGTTCTCATTGATATAATTGGTTGGTGCTTTACAAACATGATCTGTCCTCCTGTGGGAGCTCCAGTGCAGCAGTCCATGCAAGCATTAAATATACAGTGGTACCTTGCAAGACGAATGCCTCGCAAGACGGAAAACTCGCAAGACGAAAGGGTTTTTTGTTTTTTGAGCTGCTTCGCAAGACGATTTTCCCTATGGGCTTGCTTCGCAAGACGGAAACGTCTTGCAAGTTTGTTTCCTTTTTCTTAACACCGTTAATACAGTTGCGACTTGACTTCGAGGAGCAACTCATAGAACGCGGTGTGGTAGCCTTTTTTGAGGTTTTTAAAGACTTTAGTGATTTTTGAAGCTTTTCCAAAACTTTCCCGACACCGTGCTTCGCAAGACGAAAAAAATCGCAAGACGACAAAACTCACGGAACGAATTAATTTAGTCTTGCGAGGCACCACTGTATACACCCAGCAGTTCCCAAAGGCCTTGGGCGCCCTGGGGCTTGAGTGCAAGTTTCTCATGCGCCTGCACACTCCAGTGTGCGCGACTGAAAGCCTCTTCTAAGATGTAAAATTTGCGCCCTGCAACAATGCCCAGATCCTGTGGCATGGACATCATTGCATACTGCATTTTGTACTGGGGAATCTCCAGAATTATTATTATTATTATTATTATTATTACTACTACTACTACTACTACTATTACTATTACAATTTGTATACTACCCTTCATCCAAAGATCACAGCATAAAAATACAAAATGAGAGCATAACATACATAATAAAGCAAGAACAAGCAGAAACCAATAACCTTCGTCCCACAAACACATTTAAAAAGCCATAGAATATTCAATCACCCAAAGGTCTAGTTATAGAGAAACATTTTCACCTGGTGCCTAAATATATGTAGGAAAGGAGCCAGTCAAACCACCTTGGAGAGAGAATTGCACCAACGGGGAGCCAGGGCAGAAAAGGCCCTGCCACCATCCAGACCTCTCATGGAAAAAGGGCACACGAAGAAGGGTCTCAGATGAAGGCTGCAGGGTCCGGGGGGATGGTTCATATGGGGAGAGGCGGTCCTTGAGGTATTGTGACCTGAGCCATTTGAAGCTTTATAGGTCAAAACCGGCACTTTGAATATTATATGCATATGCACACTGTCATTTTTCAATGGTACATGTCACAGCTCCTCATCATTGCACTGCATGCCTTCCAGTCCAAAAATCTGTTTAGTAGTAAATGTGCATTTTGTGCCACTAATAAATTAAACTGATTCTACATGGGCTACCAAATAAGCACCGGCAAACCACCATTATAAACACACCCTTGTAGCAAAAAATAAATAAAATTTAAACCTTAACAACAATAAAATTTACTATTATTTGCACCTTTGCATAAACATTAATCTAAAAAAGGAGGAAGGAAGGAAGGAAGGAAGGAAGGAAGGAAGGAAGGAAGGAAGGAAAGCAAGCAAGCAAGCAAGCAAGCAAGCAAGAAAGAAAGAAAGAAAGAAAGAAAGAAAGAAAGAAAGAAAGACAGTTTTTACACTTGCTAATGTCTGAGAAGCCCTTTCATACTGATTTGATTCTAGAGCAAATTCCAGATTATAGAGCAGACAGAATTCTTGCAAAGTGCTGGCCAAGGCCACTGGGCGACATGGATGCCCTGTGTCTATTGAGAGCACACCCAGTGCTCTCCTGCAGCTACACACTGTGGTGGAACATCAGCAGTAGAGGGCAAATCATCTTTCAGAGAAGCTCATCTGCCACCAGTATCTTCTCAATGAAGAACAAACAAAACCATGATAAGCATCCAAGGAAGCAGTTCTCTTGAACAGAGCTGGAAAATCAGTATTAAAAACCCTTAAACAGCATCATTTATATCTTAAAGATATAAGACAGAACTCAGAAACATTTTCACTGGATAACAGAAACAACTTGGTTGATCTCCTTAAGCCGATATTCCTCTGCTATGGGTACCACAGTGGCAAAATTCCTGCCCCCAACAGATTTCACTTCTGTAGAACATAAGAAGGGCCTGGCTGCAGAATCAGGCCAATGGTCCATTTGGTTGAGCACCCAGTGGCTACCCATGAGAAGCCTGCAAGCAGGAACTGAGCACAACAGCACCCTCTTCACTTCTGATTCCCAGCAGTTGACACCCAGAGAGATCCTGCATCCATATGTGAAGGTGGAACATAGCCATCATGTCTATTTGCTATTCATAGCCTTATTTTAGAAGAGTGATCACTGAACAAAGGACTGTTCATTGAACAAATGATGCTACTTAGGTGTGGAGGGCCCTGGCTTTAAGGTTGTTGTTGTGGTTGTTTAGTCGTTTAGTCGTGTCCGACTCTTTGTGACGCCATGGACCAGAGCACGCCAGGCACTCCTGTCTTCCACTGCCTCCCACAGTTTGGTCAAACTCATGCTGGTACCTTTGAGAACACTGTCCAACCATCTTGTCCTCTGTCGTCCCCTTCTCCTTATGCCCTCCATCTTTCCCAACATCAGGGTCTTTTCCAGGGAGTCTTCTCTTCTCATGAAGTGGTCAAAGTCTTGGAGTCTCAGCTTCAGGATCTGTCCTTCCAGTGAGCACTCAGAGCTGATTTCCTTCAGAACGGAGAGGTTTGATCTTCTTGCAGTCCATGGGACTCTCAAGAGTTTCCTCCAGCACTATAATTCAAAAGCATCCATTCTTTGGCGATCAGTCTTCTTTATGGTCCAGCTCTCACTTCTATACATCACTACTGGGAAAACATAGCTTTAACTATGCAGACCTTTGTCGGCAAGGTGATGTCTCTGCTTTTTAAGATGCTGTCTAGGTTTGTCATTGCTTTTCTCCAAGAAGCAGGCTTCTTTAAGGTACGGATAGTCAATATGTTGTCCTCCAGATGTTTTGGACTACAGTTCCTATCATCCCTGAGAATTGACCATGCTGGCTGGGGCTGATGGGAGTCCATCAAGATCTGAAGGACACTGCATTGGCTACTCTGGTAACCTTGAACCGGAAGGAACCTTAGCTTGCAAATATCTAAGTACAGTGGTGCCCCGCAAGACGAAATTAATTCGTTCCGCAAGTTTTGCCGTCTAGCGAATTTTTCGTCTTGCGAATTATTATTTAGACAAAGGAAACAAAGTCGCGAGGCGTTTTCGTCTTGCGAAGCAAGCCCATAGGGAAATTCGTCTTGCGAGACAACTCGCAAACGGAAAAACCTTTCGTCTAGCGAGTTTTTTGTCTTGCGAGGCATTCGTCTTGCGAGGTACCACTGTAATCTTGAAAGCAAATGGGAAGCTAGCACATATTAATAATAATAATAATAATAATAATAATAATAATAATAATAGAAAAATTGGTGTGATGTGTTCTCTGTGGCCAGTCCTTGTGTAGAAGCAGGCCCCAGCTGAATTCTGCACTACCTTCTAAGGCACACCCACACACAGAACATGGTAGTAATCTTAGAAGGCAAAGTCTTGCTCCTTCAACACACATCATGCATAGACTTCTAACTGCTTCCAGAAATAACGAACCAAGGATAAAAACACGTCCCACCTCCCCTAAATGACATTAAGGGAACAGATTGCTTCTGAGAGCCCAGAATGCTATCTGACACCCCCCCCCATACACCCTGATATTGCATTACAATTTTTTTAATTTTATACCTTTCTTTTATCTCATTTTATACCTGTTTAACCAGAACAGTGCTGGGAACTGGAGTTTGGTGAGGAATTATAGAAATCCCTCCTTAAAGTGTGACATACTTCTGAAAACACTTTTTAAAGTCCCTTCCACCATGACACACTTTGCCTCGTTTTAACTACCGGTACCTTTGTCACAATACTTTGTGATTCCTTCGATGGAGGTGAACCCAGTGCTTTTTTTCCTGGGGGTACGCATACCCCCAAACATTTTGTGAATCTAAGTTTGGCCTCCTTGAGGTGCAGTATTTCAATATGAGTAGGAAAATGAGAATACCTGTAAACATTATTTTTAGGGGGGGGGGAGCACTGGGTGAACCCACAACTCCTCCATAAAGACCTATAGTTCCCAGGGATCGGGAAGGGTGTGTTATCTCCTTATTCCAAGGGTGCTTTTAAACAAGTTTAAATCTCTACACACAGACACACACACACACTTTTTCTATCTGAGAAGCAGATTGTGGCAATTAAGGAGTACAAAGAAGCAGTAGCAGAACCTAGCCAGCTCAAATCTGTTACCAAAAAAGCAGGTCAAAGTGAAGGGATCCTCTGAAACCAGTTCCTCCATCCACATTTATGATTATGAATTTCCTTTAATCTCATTAGCTGCATTGAAAAGATTTGCAGGCTTGAATCATATTACAAATCAAAAGTACAACCCCCCTCCCACTCACTTTTGTGTTATTATTTGTCTTCTAAGGTTCTTCTTTGTCTATCTGATTAAATCTTTTACCAGCAGTAGTTACTAAACAATTTCATCTATTCCTTTGCTTATCTTCCTAAAGCTATTCAACAGTGGCAGTTATTAAAGTTCTCAAGATGAGATTACTAAGTAACTGCTATCCATTTTTAAGGGACGAATTCAGTGTGCTCCCCCCCCAAAAAAAATTTAAATTGAAAGGGAAAGCAATTGTTAATAGACAAATCAATTTCAAACCAACAACAGGAGTTAACCATGTTGAATAGTGGAATTTAAAAGCTCATTAAAGTAAATTCATTCTGGGTCATCCACCTCCTGACCCCCCCCCCCCCAATTTTTTACCATGTATGCAACAATAAGAATTGAAATACACATTCGTGTAAGACTGCATCAAAAACACCTAGCAAAAATAAGCTACCTTTACACTGTGCAAACCACCTGAATAAGAAACAACAGAAATAAACACTTAAAAGTTTTTTTTAAAAAACCAAAACCCTCTCACTCTTGTAATTTTTGAGGGGTTGAGAGACGGGAACTAGTTTGCGCCCACATCTCCCTAATTCTTCATCTTTGATTTGCTTGGTACTTTCTTCAAATAAATTAATTTAAGACTAGAGGAAGCAGGCAGCAGAAAGCAAATATCTGATGTTTAATTTCTGGATCCTTGTATTTTCTGGATGGTTCAATTGCCAGGTACGTTTATTTGCTTTTGCGTTTTTAGGGCTGCCATACGTCTGAGAATCGGGCAGCAAAATGGTGTCCGTGCAGATTTTCGCTGAATTGGCAACATGTCCAGGAAAACCCGGATGTATGGCAAGTTGGACGATTAAAAAATCAATCAATCAATCAATCAAAGAAAAGGCAAAAAACGTTTTCATTTTTGGGAATATGGCAATCCTAAATGTCATAAGAATTGGTAGTAACACTATGGACCCATTTGCTTCTATAATTTTATTAAAATTTTATAATTTTATTTCTTACCTGCTAGGTAACCCTTATTTGGGTTTTTAAGTGATATGAGCTATGCAACCTACCACTTTCAACAACCAGCCAACCAACCAACCAACCAACCAACCGCTATATAAAATATCATTGCCAAAAGAAGAAGAAGAAGAGGAGGAAGAAGAAGAGTTTGGATTTGATATCCCGCTTTATCACTACCCTAAGGAGTCTCAAAGCGGCTAACATTCTCCTTTCCCTTCCTCCCCCACAACAAACACTCCTGCTCACCAGATTACGAATCCACTGCTCTTAACCACTACACCACACTGCCTCTCAAGAAACCTTGCCTGCATCAATTCTTACTAGCCTACCAATCCAGTTCTGGCTTACCTGTAATTCATTCACATATAACTAGAAAAGGAGCACCACCTCACCTGCTCATCTGAAAGCAAGACTTACTTGCCACAGGCCAGTGACTATTTGCAAGCCTCATGTAACAGGGAAGGCAGGAAACAGAACCTTTGCAGGCGCAACCTAGAGAATCCAGTTAGCGCATTTGTGACAGTGGCATGCAAAATGCATGCACTGAAGGGTGTTCTAGCCTAGCATCATCCTGAACTAAATGAAATCGCTGACTGTAATTGACTTAAAAGCGTAAGAAAAGCCATACTGCATCAAACCAAAGGTCTACCACCTTGAGGACCATCTCATTTTCTCTAGTGGGTAGCCTGATGTTGATGGGAGCCCCCAAGCGGGGCATGAAGGCATTAGCCCTCTCCTGCTATTATACCCCAGGCAACTGCTGTTTAGTGTCAGACTGTCACTGAAACAGGAGGTTCCATTTCACCATCATGACTAGTAGTAGTCACTGATGGGGGAAGGGCTGTAGCTCCATGGGAGAGTATCTGCTTTGCATACAGAAAGACCCAGGTACAGTCCCTGTTATCTCTAGGAAGAACTGGAAGACACGCCCTGCTTTAAATCCTGGAAAGCCATTGCCACTCAGCGGGGAGAATATTGAGCCAGGTGGACCAGTGACCTGATAAGGTGACTTCCTCAGTTCCTACAGACTGCGCCTCCTTCCATAAATTTGCCCAATCCCCTTTTAAGAGTCTCAGCGGCACAATGGGTCAGTGTGTCTGGCTATTAACCAGAAGGTTGATGGTTCAAGCTCAACCAGGGACAGCTGAGAGCAGGGTTCCTGCATTGCAGCAGAGTGGACTAGAAGACCTATCCTTGAAACTCTATGATTAAAGCCATCTGAGTGAGTGGCCTTCATCACCACGTGGTGGCAACAATTAATTACACCGTCATGATTTTTATTTATTTTTTTGTCCACCAGAAATCTACAGTGGTACCTCGGGTTAAGTACTTAATTCGTTCTGGAGGTCCATACTTAACCTGAAACTGTACTTAACCTGAAGCACCACTTTAGCTAATGGGGCCTCCTGCTGCTGCCACGCCACCAGAGCACAATTTCTGTTCTCATCCTGAAGCAAAGTTCTTAACCTGAAGCAATATTTCTGGGTTAGCAGAGTCTGTAACCTGAAGCATATGCAACCTGAAGCGTATGTAACCCGAGGTACCACTGTACTGCCAATCCATGTTTTGGCTGACCCAAAGTTCTAGAATTATTGAGAAGTAGGAAAACTTCTTTCGATGCACTTTCTCTATAATGTGCATCACCCTATGGTACAAAAACCTACCAAGTCCCCTTCTTTTCCTAACTGAAAAGACCTCCCCAAAACCTTTTGGTCTTTCATCCTAGAACATTGCATCCATCCCTCTTATCATTTCAGTCGTCCTTCTACAGTATCCTTTATGAGATGGGGAGATTTGAGCCTGCTCTTCCTGTCTAAACGCAGTGATTCCAGCTTAGAAGGCTCCAAAGTGCAAATGGGTTTAACAAATGTGCAGCCAGTTGTTAAAAAGTCAAAGGTTTGTATCCACACTGAGTCATATGCCGATCTTTGTGTTTGCAGACAATGGGAACCTCGTGAACTCACGTCTTTTGTATCATGGTGACCTATTTCCACAGGAAGCATTCTTAGTGTCGTGGCCTTTGAACACATCAAAACCTTCCCTAACAAGTACAGTACCCACAGAAAGAAGGTTCAAAGTTAAGGCAAAATATGCTATTTTGGCTTAGCAAGAAAATGGAACGAAATAAAAACCAGGGCCTGCTAGATCCAGGTCTTTCAAGAAGTTTTGAGTACTTCCATCTGTCACAATTAAATATAACTCAGCTGAACCATTCTAAATAGCTTGGCCCAGATCCTGGTGCTAAAGAGGTATATGCCCACAGAACTCTTCCTTAGGCTAAGGAAGAGTTCTGTGTAATTCAGAAGCTTGCACATTCCTTTACCAGCAGAAGGCAAGTAGGAAAGGCCACCTTACTAATTTGCAGTTCATGTTCTCTGGGATCAATAATATAGAAATTATTTGCACAAAGCTCCTACTAACCAGCTGTCTGACAACTATTGAATAATTTCCTTTCTTTCTTTCCTTTCTTCTGGCTAAGTATGATACATGACATGACTATAACAGAGTACTGTTGGAGTCTTCAGACCAAAGGTCTGTCTCGCAGTCTGCTTCCAATGCTGGCCAGTGCGATGCCACAGAGAAGCACATAAACAGGGCACAGCCTTCCCTTGTTGCTTGTCATCTGTACCTGGCATTTAAAGATATACTGTTGCTGAACATGGAAGTTCTATTTGTTAGCATGGTCAACAGCTCCTGATCACCCCATGCCTGCTATTTGCCCTGGAAGGAGAGGGAACATTGCTACGAATGTTCGTTCCAATGGAAACTGCAGGCACAGGAGGCTGGATTTGGATTGGTACCACAGGAAGGGGAAAAGATTAAAAGACCTTAGGACCCCACCCTCGTTCCCCTGCCTCCCAATCCAGCTCCTTGCACCTGATACTTGCTCATTTATTGTTATTTTTTAAAACTGTGGCCATCAGCTACTGGACTAAGAAAGAAGCAAGACTAGCTATCAAGGAAGAAGAGGGGATTCCTTACTTCTGAAATAGATCTGCTGACACCGCTTTCAATAAGAATCCACAGAGACAACCCTGCGGATCTGAAAGCTAGTATCTGCAGAAGTCCGTCCACTGTTTGAGTCTTCCAATGCTAGACATCTGTGTAGCGCATCCTTTCAAAAGCTTGTGGTCCTCCAAATACTTGCTTGGCAGGGAGCTCCACTGAAATCATTGGGACCTACCATATTTTTCACTCCATAAGACGCACTTTTTTCCTCCTAAAAAGTAAGGGGAAATGTCTGCATCTTATGGGGCAAATGTGTGGTTGATCGCTGGCTCCCTGTCCAGCCCTGCTCCCTTGGCCAGTCCTCCATTGTTGAATGTTCTGCAGACAGAGGCTGTTTGTTTCTCCAGCAACATGTGACTGGCTGATCTGTCTGGAAACTGTAGAAACGGCTCCCTTTCCTTTCCTAAAGAAGCTGTATAACTGTGAGTTGAACCCCATATAAACAGGATTTCCCCCCCTTTGCAAAGTAAGCTCAACAACTTTGAGCTGATCCTCAAAAAAGGGGGCTTTTCCCCTTTGCAAAAGAAGCTGCACAACTTTGAGCTCATCCCCCCCAAAACAGGCCCTTTCCTCCTCTAAAAACTAGGTGCGTCTTATGATCAGGTGTGTCTTATGGAGTGAAAAATACGGCACTTCAAAGCATGTGTGTTTGGAATCAGGACACAAGCGAAAACTCTTAACTGGGTATCGGAAGCATTTTGTGGCTGCACTTCAGTCTCTTTTGGCCTGATGTACTGCACAAGCAAAAAAGACAGGAAAAAAGAGCCATTACACCATCACAAAATATGCCATTATTATTCTGGTGCTGCAAACACACCTAACTAAGCAATAACTGGTTGCAGATTTCCCAAAGTTAATTTTTAACTGTTAAAATACACCTTCTTTTAGTCTGTTCTCTACCCATAATACAAAAAGGAAACCCTAGAAACAGTAGACTATAAAACTTATTCTATACATTCTATACATTGAGGAAATGTGGGGTGCTTTGGTCTCTTGTTTCTAAATCACCAAGTCCTCCTTACTAATGGCAAACAAACAAATAAACAAACCCAGTTTGCAACATGCCAGGGAGAGATTAAAAATCCTACCAGATGTGCAAATCTGTTTTTTTCTTCTTCCTGGAACCACCCTATTCTGCAAATCACTGTATCTTATTTTAAAATTGCATTAAAAAAAATTATTGCAATCTGCTCTGGAACCTTATGGAGAACAGCAGGTTTTTTTTAAAAAAAGGGGGAAAATACTAATCCAATAAACAATCACCATCTCTTTGGATCCTGACCAAAGCGTTGTCAAAATAAACAGTAGGCTCTAATCAAACAAGGAGGCCAACTCCCTATCGGCTGCTCTCCAGCACCGTATTGACCCAAATATAAGCCACACCCGCAAATATGCCGCACCTTTAAAATCCAGGGGGATGGGGGAGGGGAGACAATACCTGAATCCCTTAAAATTGCTGCTCTCTTAAAATTCTGCAGGCACTCACATCCATAAATGGCAAATGTAGAAGAAAATCCTACGGGTCCTAGAGAGGATCTGCAAGTGGATTAAACACCTGTTTGTAGCACCATAAATGCAAAATAAAAACTCAATACTGCACTGTAAAAAAAACGGGAAAAGTAATGAATGACATTAGAATTAATTGCACAACAGTCTCAAGCTCGCAAATCGGCAATAAAACATTTTTTTTGTTCTGTTTTACAGTGTCTGTTTCAGCAGAGATATCGTACAAGCCAATTTTTGTAAGGTTGACAATTTAAGCCGCACTTTAAGTTTTCAAGGTCAGAATTTGGGGGGGGGGGAGGTGCGACTTATATTCAGGCCAATACGGTATATGCTTAAAATTTACCTTCCTTTACCTTCCCACCTGATAAAGCTTGCCCTGTAAAGTGTGATAGCAGAAAAGACTTGCCTGTTTTGTTTAAATACACCACGAGGTACCTATTTCCTGTGCTAACAGAGCAGTGCAAAGAAATTCACAACCATGGACTTCACAGGGATGGGGAATCTGTGGTTTCCTCCTAGTCTGGCCCTCCTCCACCATGTCCCATGTCTGCATCCGCATTGGAATTGTTTTCCTCCTTTGGGAGGAATATAAATTTTAATAATAATATTATTTGGGGATGATGGGAGGCTCCCAGTGCCAGATACAGCAGCATCTCCAATAATACATTAGTAAAAGTTTACTACCTTAAACCCAAACATATACTAAGCCCGATCTTATGAATGTTCATTTGGAAGAAAGTCACCTGCCCCCAGCATTCCACAGTTCTTACACTCCCGACATATAGGGCTGTAGCCTTATTTAAAAGAGGGCTCTGTCAAAAAATGAGGGGACCACATCCAGCACAGTCCCAAATTCAGCTATCTGTAGTTGTAGTTACACCCCAAACCTCCTTCTATGTTTGTTTGGGCAATTGCTGTCTAAATGAAGATTGCAGATATTGCATTGGACTGCAGCAGGGAGAACAAGAAGACGATATGTTAGTCTCTGCCATATGAATTATGGAAATGTCCAAAAAAACAAAGCAATACACCAGTGAATGAGGACAGTCATCCAGCTGGCGATAATTCCCTTTCAGTGGTTCATGTCCAAAAAAGTAGGGAGATCTATATGTATGTTGGGGCATACAGAAAATTTGTTTGGGATTATCCATATTCGCACGTTAATGTTGATTATTTACCACATGAGGGGCAAACAACATAATCCATATCTATACAAACAGAAACACACACAAAAATCTTGCCAATATGTTCAGTAATACATTTCATATTCTAATCAAATTACAGTGATATATCTATACAAATAAAACCAGCTCACAGCATCAGCATGGTTGAATTTTTTTTTTTGCTGAAACCCAAACCATTGTTTCATTCAGACTTTGCTAAGACTGATTTTACTGTTACTAAAAACAGCCATTTCCACTGAAAAAATGCACAAAGTGATTAGCGGTTGCAAAGCTCACTGAATTCAATGGACCTCATTTTGGAGTAGACATAGGCAAACTTGCAAGGTCTGTGGGACTTTTCCAGAGTGAGAGCAATTTGAAAGCTGCAGCCTCAGAGCAGGAGGACATTATTTCTGAGCAAACGGAAGTTCCCAAAACATTTGCCAAGATAAACGTGGGCTTGGGAGGAGAACTGGTAGGTGGGAAAGGAGAGCAATTAAATCCCAGACCTTCTGATTTCTCCTTGCAAGCACACCCACAGTCCCTCACTGCTTCTACACCAGTTGGTTTGGAGCCTGGCCGGCTGGGTAATATCAAGAAAGAGATCTGAGAGCAGGTATTCATAGAGAACAACGAGAAAATGGAGGAACCTTCACTCATCCATCACTAATTCTCCCTTCCAAGGTCTCACCATGGTTCTCTCATAGAACATGGGTCTGTTTGTGGGAAATGGTTTCACGTTGAAAGACTGGCGTGTCAACGTATGTGAGGCTTTCCCCGCTCTCTGAAAATTTGGGGCAGGCGAAATCCACCTGCAAAGATAAGCACATTTAAGTCCCATTCATTCCACTGGGAGAAATTTCACCTAACTACTTCAGCTGAATGCAACAGTCTCAATTTTGCCTGGATTGCACCATCCACCAGACCAGAGTAGCATATGACTCAGTCAACATTTCTGCTTGCAATAATGTAATGGTAAAACCCCATTTTACCTCTGCTGCAGACAGTACATCTTTTAACAATATGGGAGGTTTTTTCATAAGCTGGCAGTTGTAGGAGAATCGAAGCTTTTCAGTCATTATTATCTAAAAAGAGAGCAATTATAAATCCCATTGTTATTAATAGAAGTCGCTGATTTGAAAAAGAAGAAGAGCTTGTTTCTTTTTAAAAATCAGGCTCTTTAAATACTTTTTATTCTGCGGTTCTTTGGTGGGGAGGGGGTGGGAAGACTGAAAGTTGAACAATTAATAACATTCTGCATTTAAATAATCCCAGTTAACTCTAATGTCTAGGGCTCTGTGCCAGAATTAATAAACGTTTATCTGAACATCATGATTCACTCCTAAATTAAACCTCTATTTAAAACACACACAAATGTTTCTGGCATCTCAGCAGTCTGCAATATTGAAAATGATTACTGCCTTTCTTTCCCTTTCTCTCACTTCCTTTCTTTTATGGACGTATCTGATATTGCACCCCCCCAAAAAAAAACCCTCACCAGTTTTTGTTGTTTTAATATAGCCTTTGTGGGGCAGAATGTAGATAAACTAGGCTTCTGAAGAATAAAATGAAGAAATTAAAATGGAAATGAGAAGAACCAATTTGAAACCATATGTCTTTCTGAATGAGGGTTAATCACATATTCCTTTTTTTGCAAACACATGAGGTAAAAAAAAAGGGCTTCTGGGAAAAAAAAAGTGTATTAATTAAAATTAAATGCTTGAGACAAGCAGGTTTGGAGGCACTGCAAGTCCCTTTTGCATTAGCATAACATTTGCGACAGCCCAGGAAATTGGTTTAATAACCTTAAATACTTACACCCCCCACCTCTAACTTAAATAGCCCTGGACAGATCAAGCCCCCGAGGCTTCCATTGTACCAATTTGTGCGGCTGCTCTGACATTGAATGGTGAGATTTCTCCTATCCGAACGCAAATCGCAAAGTGCGTATTTATTATGACTGCACTGGAAACCCCAGAAAATCCCCTCCAAACCCAGGCATTTGCTTTCCTCACCCAAAAGTTCACTCGGCATCACTTATCAATGAGGCAAAAACTAGAAAGGCGGTAACACAATGACCCACAAACCAGCCACGTCTTAAGACCTGAAAGACCAAAGACACGACTATTGGGTGCACCAACTATTTCAGCTCATTTAAGTACATGCTAATCATAGTAGTCTTTAATGGGCTGAATCGACTGCCTCGTCGATTTGCTAGTAATACATGCCATTTCTCGTGTGGCTGAAGTCCAAGCAACCATTCAAAACCAAAATATTAGTCAATCCTCCGTCCTCCTGACTTCAATGAGAACTATGGTATTTCAAGTAAAGGAACAGAAATACAGTTGCCTTGAGCTGTATTGATTAGGGAGACCTAATGAACTAGATCGAGTCTAAGGCTGCAAGTCGGGAAAAAGATTCACTGAATTCAGCACAAATCAGTGTGCACAAGACTGCAACTGTAGGCTGGGCAGCGTATCTAGGTAAGCAGCTCAATCTACAGGCTTTATTCATGACTGTTGGTTAAACAAATTGCAGATACAACAGAGCTGCAAGGAAAAACAGCCTTCCCAGCAATGCACACTGTAACAAGATCATTGGTTCCCATGTGCAAAAACCTGTTTTGCACAGCTGATGGTGCACGTTTAGTTGTGCAAGGCTTGCTCTTCCCCACACGGAACTGCATAATCTTTTCCTGCCTTCCCTCCTGTAGACTACTGGATCGTGCTCTTAAGACACTGGACACCACCTCGTTGGCTTTCATCTCCTTAAAATCCAAATCCATCTCCCTTTTCCTCCACGTTCCCTGCAGCTTCCAGGAGGAAGAACTTGCTGGTCAACTGTGCCGATCCATCAAGTTCAATGCTCACTTCTGTTTCATTCTCAGTTGCAAGGGGTTGGGGTTGGGGAGGTAAATAAGCAGTGCTTCTCACCCAGACACAACTTGACCCAAAGTCCAATCACTGTTGATTTCCAATGGACAAAGGTCACACAAATGTACTTACATTGGATTTCTGAGGTTTGTAGGTTGTACAGCTCTGGAAGATTAAAGATCTTGAATGCAGAGAGAAACAGATTTTTTTAAACATATATACTCAAGTGTTAAACATACTTACTTAGAAGGATGCTCCATAGATTTCAGTGCAACGTTTCTGAATAAGGGTGCAGAGCTAAGATAAGCACATTAACTCAAAACTTCAGTGGGACTTACTGCTGAGTAAGAACATAGGAAGCTGTCCATCTGGTCCAATTTTGTCTCTACACTGACTGCAAAATCTTCAGGATTTTGGGCAGAGATCTCTCCCTGACCTACCTGGTGAAGCCGGGAATTGAACCTGGGAACTTCTACATGCACAGCAGGTGTGCTGCCAGGGACCTGTGGACCCTTCCCAAGCAAAGGAGAAGGGGGTTAAGAATCCTCAGTCCCATTCTACCCCCCAAATCTGTCCCACTCCAATTCAAAATATCTTTTCCTTGCAATAAAACTTCACTTAATATAAGCAAAACTTACTACCAACTACTAGGAAAAAAATTGCTTCCTACGGGCAGAATCCAAATTTATGCAATCACACAGACAATTTTACATGACTGTTCACTCAAGAGGCGGCCAGTCCTATACAGTTCAATGGGAGTTACTTGGGTGTAAGCATGCACAGGTATAATTTTCTTCGTTTTCAGTGGAAGAATCAACTCTTCGTTTTGTCTCCCACTGAAATCAAGAAGAGGGCTTAAATCTGGCCAGGTTATGCCCTCGGTATTTAGGAAGAGGGTGGAAGATTTAATCAGTTCAGTGCCATCAATGTCTCTTTTTAGGATTGGTTTGCTTAGCAAACTGACCTTCTGAGAGATTTAGGACAGAACCCAAGTTAGTTGATGTCCTTTTTATTTATTATAAATACATATAAATAAGCTCAATGAATTTTTATTTTCCTTGTTTACCAAGATGTGTGGCCGACTTTGAAAAGTGGTCCTGCCAAAGCTCAGAAACAGGCAAAAAAGAGAAAAAGCGAGCGAGAGAGAGAGAGAGAGAGAGAGAGCAGGCAACAGCGTACAATAGAAAGACTGTAGTCAAAAGTCTAAGAATGGGTTCAATGCTTAAAAATATGTGTGTGTATAAATAAGTTGACCAACCCATTAAGAAGCGTTCTTGAATTTCACAAGCGGCACCCAAAATGAAAATGAAAAAAGAAAGAAAGATCAGGTGTCATTTGAATGTCTGATTGTACAGATACTGCCAATTATATCTGGAGGATATTTTCCATTTTTAGTAACTTTTGCATTCTGTAAACATTGCATAGTTTGTACACAAGTCGGTTCATTCCAGAGAGACTCTCACTGCAGTTTCCTTTCCAAAACCTCCCCTTCTCTTTTACTCTAGGTATAGAGACATATTTCAAAGCCTGGCTTAAGGCAGCCTCAAAACGAGAATAATAATAATAGTAGTAGCAATAAAAAGTTATGCACAAAATTAATCCATGACAGATCTGAAAGAGGAAAGGGGGGGGGGAATCTACAGAGAGTTTGGGGAAGACGGTGAAATGATTAAACCATGGTTTGCATGTGTGTATGGAAAGGTGAGGAAGGAGAATCCGGATTATTTTCACAGGGGAGACGATGGAAAGCAAAAGAAGCCGGGAAAGCAGCTGAAAGCAAAAAAATTGCAACTTAACTGATGGCGAGAAGGCGGGGCTGATGGAGTGAAAAGGGAAGTCGGGTGGGGTTTTTTTTTGGAGTTTGTTCTAAGGTCAAACGGCTACATCAAGGTTTTTCGTTGCAGTGTTTGCAAAGGCCAGAGGTGGCCCCGGGGAAGGCAGTACATTTCTCGGGGCAGCTGGCCAAAGCAGCGCCCGTGAAAGGGTAGACGGCGGCCGACTGTCCGAAGGGGGCCAGCGCGGCCGGGATGGGCGTGCTGAGAGTCTGGCCTTGGTTGAGGTAGGCCACGAGGCGCCGCATCTCTTCCAGGGCCTGCGCCTGCATCAGGATGTAGTTCTTGGCCAGGAGGAGCGTGGCGATTTTGGAGAGCTTGCGCACCGACGGGCTGTGCGCGTAAGGGATGACGGAGCGCAGGCCGTCCAGGGCGTCGTTCAGGTCGTGCATCCTGCGCCGCTCGCGGGCGTTGATGCTGAGGCGCAGCGAGCGCTGCTCCTTAGGCTTCTTGGTCCCCCCGAGGGCACCGGGCGCCTTCAGCTTGCCGTCGCGCTCAAACGCCGGGCTGCCCTCCTTGGCGCCGTCGAAGGCGTCCTCCTCGTCGCAGCTCTGCTCGCCGCTGCTCTCCGCCGACTTCCCCAACTGCGCGGCATGGAAGTCCAGGCCGCCCGCGCCGCCGGGGTACCCGCGCATGGCCTCGCCGCCTCGCACTGCGCCGTAGGCGAACGCCGTCTGATTGTAGCTCTGCGCCAGAGCCAGGTACGACTCTCCGCCCAAGGACTTGAGTTCGGCCATGGCTTTCTCCGGCAGCTCCGCCGAGCCGGCGAAGAGCTGCGCGCCCGGAGCCACGCTCATCGGCGCCGCCGCCCGTCGGAGCTCTCTCCACAGCGCCGAGCCGGCCGGGGACTAGGGAAGCTACGTGCGCCCCTTTGCGCGAAGAAGAAGAGCAGGAGGGTGCCCGGTTTGCTCCGCTCAGAGCCCCGCGGCCCTCTTACGGGACCCCGGGGCGTGCGCTCTTGCGCCGGGATGGGCGAAGAAGACGTGCGCCCCCTTCGCTTTTCCGTGCCTCACCTCGGGGCAGGGAGAGTCCTGCACGCCCCTTCCAGGGCTGGCTTTGTGCCCCACTCGAGGATCGTCCAGGTGCTGAGGTCTTCTCCCGGGATCGGGCTCTGACCGCCTTTGTAAGCTGTGCGCACCGCTCCTGCGCTCCGGACGCGCGCTTCCCTCTTCCTTCCTGCTGCCGTCTGGGATCCGGAGCCAGGGGCTTCGCGCGCTCTCGCTTCGCCCGATTCCCTCTTGGATCCAAACCGGAGTGTTTGGGTGGTTGCTGCGGGGGTGGGGTGTCTCTCTCCGCTTCGCCTCCCCACTTCTCTGCCTAGCTTGGGGCGGCGGCGGCGGCTCGTCGCGCTTTCTGCTGTCCCTCTCTTAACAGAGAGAAAGGCTGGTCCTGTTGGATGCGCTCGCTCGTTCCGGAGCCAGCTGGCACCGCGCGGTGCCCTGACCGGGGGCGGGATATTAATCATTGCCCAAGTTGCCCATTATATGGCAGCGAGGGGCCCGCCGGGACTCAGCAGCCGTCCAATCAGAGGGATCTGCTTAATTAATGGCATTTTAAAATCATCAGGAAAAGAGAAGGCAAAAGTGTCTGGTCAAGGAGGAGTGCCATTTAGCCGCATCCCAGAAACTGAAGACTCGCCTTCCTTGCGCTAAGTAGGGACCACCCTGTCTCGGTGGAGAAATGCTGCCTACAGCCAAGAGCTTTCCTGAGGTTTTTTTTTAAAAAACTGTATTTCTTTAAATACCCTACAGCTTAATTAGAATTACAAACCCAGGTAGCATTTTACTGGCCTGGTCAGTGAACCCATGATCTCTTTTTAGGTAAACTAGTACAGCGGTACCTCGGGTTACATACGCTTCAGGTTACAGACTCCGCTAACCCAGAAATATTACCTCAGGTTAAGAACTTTGCTTCAGGATGAGAACAGAAATCGTGCGGCGGCGCAGCGGCAGCGGGAGGCCCCATTAGCTAAAGTGGTGCTTCAGGTTAAGAACAGACCTCCAGAACGAATTAAGTTCTTAACCCGAGGTACCACTGTATAGGAATATGAATAACAGAATAATAGAACAGTGGAATTGGAAGGGACCCCAAGGGTCATCTAGTCCAACCCCTTGCAATGCAGGAATCTCACTGAAGCATCCATGACAGATGGCCATCCAACTTCTCTGCTTAAAAACCTCCAAGGAAGGAGAGTCCATAACCTCCTGAGAGAGATCCTTCCACTGTCCAACAGTTCTTACTGTCAGAAAGTCCTTCCTGATGTTTAGTCAGAATCTCCTTTCTTGTAACTTGAAGCCATTGGTTCGAGTCCTTCCCTACAAAGCAGGAGAACACAAACTTACTCTCTCTTCCATGTGACAGCCCTTTTGGTATTTGAAGATGTCTTTAATCTCTGTCGTCTCTTATCCAAACTGAACATAGCCACCTCTCTCAAACATTCCTCATAAGGCTTGGTTTTCAAATCCTTAATCATTTTGGTTGCTCTCCTTTGCACACATTCCAGCTTGTCAATATCCTAACAGCAGCAGCAGCAGCAGCAGCAGCAGCAGCAGCAACAACAACAACAGCAACAACAACTCTGGGCAGCTCCCCCCCCAAAAAAAAACACAATAAAGCATCAAACATTAAAAACCTCCCAATACAGAGCTGTCTTCAGATGTCTTCTAAAAGTTGTATAGGTATTTATCTCCTTGATATCTATGGGAGGGTGTTCCACAAGGTGAGTGCCACTACCGAAAAGGCCCTCTGCTTAGTTTCTTGTTGATTTCACTTCTCACAATGAAGTCCCACCAGAAGATCCTCAGAGCTGGACCTCAGTGTCTGGGCTGAATGACGGGAGAGGAGACAATTCTTCAGGTAAACAGGGCCAAAGCGCTTTAAAGGTCAGCACCAAACTTTGAATTGAGCTTGGAAAGATACTGGGAGCCAATGTATGTCTTTCAGGACCAGTGTTATATGGTCCTGGCGGCCACTCCCAGTCACCAGTCTAGCTTCTGCATCCTGGATTTGTAGTGGTTTCCTGTAGCAAAGCTACCCCACTTCCTAAACCCTTTCACTGGAGTCTAGGTGGGGACTGAGAGGGCAGGTGTTTTGTAATGACTTCCTCATCTATTGCAGGCGAAGGAAGGGGTCTTACTATGCTGGCTCCAAAGCTGGTTTGGTTAAGGGTCTATTTTGTGGCTGTGTTCAGAGAACAAGGGGACAACATTGGCGTTTACTAAATTTCAGACGTTGACTGTCATGCAGGGTGAACATCTGGCCAGGGAGCTAAATATGGCCCTCCAAGCCTCTGCCTCCACAGGTCTCCCTGTAGCCATGCCTCTTATTGGCCCTGGTTCATATCCTTGAGCGTTTTTGAAATATCCGATCATGACTCACTCTTCCCTGGCTGGAGAATAGAAAGGTGTGCCCTTAGAATGTAGCCTACTGTACAAAGGTAAGAATCACCATGGAAGGTTTCCTGTAACACTTGTGACTGGGTTTGAAAAGCATAACCTCCCTTTGGTAGCTGACATCAAAAGTAGGACAAGGAGGGCAAGAATTTCTTCTTTGCAGGCCCCATTGAAATGCGCTGTGGTTGAACTGGATAACTTCCCAGTGGATTCTGCTCTATCTCAAAGAATTGCAAGGAAAATGATTTGTTGTTGTTGTTTGGTTGTTTAGTCGTGTCCGACTCTTCGTGACCCCATGGACCAGAGCACGCCAGGCACTTCTGTCTTCCACTGCCTTCCGCAGTTTGGTCAAACTCATGCTGGTAGCTTCGAAGACACTATCCAACCATCTCGTCCTCTGTCGTCCCCTTCTCCTTGTGCCCTCCATCTTTCCCAACATCAGGGTCTTTTCCAGGGAGTCTTCTCTTCTCATGAGGTGGCCAAAGTATTGGAGCCTCAGCTTCAGGATCTGTCCTTCCAGTTAGCACTCAGGGCTGATTTCCTTCAGAATGGATAGGTTTGATCTTCTTGCAGTCCATGGGACTCTCCAGAGTCTCCTCCAGCACCATAATTCAAAAGCATCAATTCTTCAGTGCCTGCAATAGTTTGAGTAACAGAAATATGAGAGTTTGATGTGGTGGATGTGCAAGATAACAAAAATGGGAAATGATATATAATGAGTTGAAAAAAATGTTTAAAATAATGTTTGTGAAAAAACCAGAAGCTTTTTATTAGGAATTTTAGATGCAGAGATACCAAAGGAGCAGAAACGATTATTTATGTATGCGATGACAGCAGCCAGATCCTACTAGCCCAGAGATGGAAAGAAGATGAAGTCCCGACCAGAGACAAATGGTTGATGAAGATGATGGACTACGCTGAAATGGTGAAAATGACTGGGAAAGATAGAAGCTTTAATAAGGAATGGGAAAAAAATACAACACTGTAGACAATTAAAATTTTTCCTGCTCGGCAGGGGGTTGGACTCGATGGCCCTTGTGGTCTATTCCAACTCTATGATTCTATGATTCTATGAAAAACCTTGGCAGGAATTGAGGTAATGCTTGTAATGTGTTAAAAACTTAGGTGAAAATGGATTATTTCAAGAAAAATAGAGAAAATATATAATGCAGCAGAAAAAGTTTGATAATGGAAACCATGGAGGGGTGGAAGGAAGTCTAAGCATTCAGGGAATCCTAAATGCTGATGATTATGATTAATGTTTTAATTCAATTGTATACTGTAAAACTGATTTTTTTAAAAAGAAATATGAGAGTTTGGGGGAATCTGAGCTCCATACTGAAAAGTCTTTTTCTAACTTTATCTTCATGATACGTATGAAGGAACTGGAAGTGAGCAATGCTGGAGAGCTGGCAAGATCATCTCGATTTAGGAGAGGCTTGGTGATGGTGGTTGGCTGTTGGAGAGGAACTTCTGAAGCAGGGGCCTTGTCTGCTCCCATTTAATTCATGCCTTTTTGTTGACTCCTGGCTTTCACTGAGATCTAAATTGAAACAGACCTTTGCAAAGTCAGTCGGCTCTTAGCTGCCTCGATGCAATTTGACAGTTTTACCTTCTTTGGAAAAGTGTGACATTTGTGGCCGTAACAGAGAATCAACGGTAACACAGATTTAGAAGGGGCTGAGAAAACATTTAGCACAATTCCGAGACCATCCATGCAGCAGCTTTTGAGAGGTCCACCAAGACGCAAACTGGGTCACCATATAACATGGTTCGGTTGTATGGCTTGTGGCGTCCTCCTTTACTTCTGTGTATACAGAGCAAGCGCGTCACACAGCAATGCTCAAATTGCTCGGGATGACTCAAATAAGTGAGCCAAGCCATATTCCTCAGGCAGGGCCAACCCAAGACATTTTGCTGCTTGAGAAAAAGCACAGGATAACACCCTTCTGCACAAAGCTCAGCCAGACTTGACCCCCATTGAAGGCAAATAGCATGGCACACACAACTCTGTTTTCCATCTCACTACGACTCCTCCAACACTCCACTGTCCCTCCTCCCAGCAACTGTTGTCTGAAATGACCGCTTTACTCTGTAGGGCCTGGCCTTGTCTGCAGGGAATGACAAATATTACTTGGGATGGTGATTTCATTTCCCCATTGGGCTTCCCGTTAAGACTTCAAGGTAGGGGCATCCTCAGGAATCCACTCGCTTTTCGATGGGCACCAATCCAGACTAGGAAATAGAAAAAATGTATCCGCCTTTATCCTTGTGCTATAACTGTTATTTTCTGCACTAGACTTGGATTAAAACATTTCTTATCTAAGGCTGTGTACACACTATACCTTTCAAGTATTTTCTTTCTCTTAGATAATTCTGGGCTCTGTCCATCATCATAGAGCAGCAGTTCCTAGCAACCATCAAAACACACACACACACACACACACACACACAAGTATTTAATCTATTGTACCCACAATTGAAGGGGACACGGGTGGTGCTGTGGTCTGAACCACAGAGCCTAGGGCTTGCCGATCAGATCAGAAGGTCGGCGGTTTGAATCCCCGCAACAGGGTGAGCTCCCGTTGCTCGGTCCCAGCTCCTGCCCACTTAGCGGTTTGAAAGCACGTCAAGTGTAAGCAGATAAATAGGTACCGCTCCGGCGGGAAGGTAAACGGCGTTTCCATGCGCTGCTCTGGTTTGCCAGAAGTGGGTAGTCATGCTGGCCACATGATCCGGAAGCTCTCTGCGGACAAACGCTGGCTCCCTCGGCCTATAGAGTGAGATGAGCACACAACCCAGAGTCGTCTGTGACTGGACCTAACGGTCAGGGGTACCATTACCTTTTACCTTTAACCACAATTGACTGAAGATCAATTATGGGAAGTTAAAGAATTTTAGAAAAGTTTTCCCAGCATAAGCGAGTTTGGGATGCCCAAATTATGGGATAAGTTTAAAGCTTCCAATAATTGGGGGGTGGTATTTCATCATACTATATCATGAACCACTCACAGATCCTTTGCTTTCCAGGAAATTCATAGTATACTGTAGGGTTTTTGTTTTCTTTTACACCAAAGGGGTTTTGCATGTCCTTGCAGCTATTAAAAGTTTTTAATGCTAGGATGACCTCCCAATTTATTTATGGAACTGCTATTTGGTTTAGGGGGAGCATCATCTGTGCCAAATTATGTACAAGTTGTCATTCCTACAAGATCCCAAGATAGTTCCTAATTCAGCTGTACTTTGGGAAATGGGGCGGTGCTCTTTTGAGAACGGAGCTTAGCTGGCAGCCTTAAAGCTTTGGCTTGGCATCTTTGTTTTTAAATTGGGAACAGGTCTGTTCATATATTTAAACTGGGTACACCTGTTGTGCCATTTGGATGAAACTTGTTGCCCTAAAAGCTCCTCATCCTCACCCGAAGGTTCTAAGGTGGGTTGCAACAATTAAAACACAGTGTTAAAGAGAGTTTAAAACAGCTTAGAATCACAGCTATAAAGTGGGTCTTAGAGATATACCTCCACCTGCTATCTTACTTAAAACTGGACTAGGGGGTGGTCCTGGCTCTCAGCTTCCTCCTCCTTAGGCTCAGTTTTCCCCCTTGCAGAACTCAGCAGGGAGGCTGTTGTTGTTGTTGTTTAGTCGTGTCCGACTCTTCATAACCCCATGGACCAGAGCATGCCAGGCACTCCTGTCTTCCACTGCCTCCCGCAGTTTGGTCAAACTCATGCTGGTAGCTTCCAGAACACTGTCCAACCATCTCGTCCTCTGTCGTCCCCTTCTCCTTGTGCCCTCCATCTTTCCCAACATCAGGGTCTTTTCCAGGGAGTCTTCTCTTCTCATGAGGTGGCCAAAGTATCGGAGCCTCAGCTTCAGGATCTGTCCTTCCAGTGAGCACTCAGGGCTGATTTCCTTCAGAATGGAGAGGTTTGATCTTCTTGCAGTCCATGGGACTCTCAAGAGTCTCCTCCACCACCGTAATTCAAAAGCATCAATTCTTCGGCGATCAGCCTTCTTTATGGTGCAGCTCTCACTTCCATACATCACTACTGGGAAAACCATAGCTTTAACTATATGGACCTTTGTTGGGAAGGTGATGTCTCTGCTTTTTAAGATGCTGTCTAGGTTTGTCATTGCTTTTCTCCCAAGAAGCAGGCCCCAAACAAAGAAATGGATATGGAATCATAGAATGGTTGAGTTGGAAGGGACTCTGAGGGTCATCTAGTCCAACCCACCTATCATTAGTTTCGATTATAGCTACCACTGAGCTTCCTGCCTCCCACCCCACTGGTCACCACTGGCTTTGAACACTTGAGTGCTATAAAACCCATTTCAAGATTGCAGGAAAGAAGCAGAAGTCCCAGCAAAGGAAGAATGGATACAAAAACTTATGGAATATACAGAAATGGCGAAACTTGCCAAAAGAATAAGAAATCAAAAATAACATACTTTTTAAAATAAAAAAATGGAAATGGTTTATTGAATATTTACAGATAAATTGTAAACAGATTAAAAACATTGGCTGGATTATTGTAATAACCTGCAAGCTGTTTTTTTTTAAAAAAGAAGATTAATAAATGAGCAAATTACGTTAATTTGGATATGCAGAAGATATTAAAAATTTAAGGAACTGCAGAAAGAGAGGGAAGGAAGTCAAGTTTTGAAATGTCAAAATGATTGTGAAATGTATAAAATTAGTGAAATGTATAAATTTGAAAAGTATATTTTTAAAATAATAATAATAATAATAATAATAATAATAATAATAATAATAATAATAATAATAGATTGCTGGAGCTTCCTCTGATGAATGTACCCGAACATTATTTTTTTCTATTTTATTTATAGACCACTATTCATTAAAAAAAATAAATCAGAGTGGTTTACAAGAGTTATACATGAAACCATGCAATAAAACCCATACTAAAATGTTAAAACCAGAAATCAGTGAACTATTATGGAAAGATGTGTTCTTAATCACCTGCATAAGCCTGAAGGAATAGAACAAATGTTTGAAACTTGACACACCTGCTGAACCTCTATTGGCAGAGTATTCCACAATACTGGGTTGATGGCTCTTAAAGCTCAGTTTCTTGTTGCTGTCAGACGAGCCCCATCAACAGAATGGCCAGCGATACTCCTGCAGATGATCTCAGTGACTGATTTAAGGGTTCAGCGGATTCCCGAGGTTCCTTGGAGCTAAGTTGTTCATGGCTTGGTCAATTAACGCAAGGAACCTTGAACCTGGCTTGGCATTAGATGAGCAGCCAGGGCAGATGATTTAGCAATGATAGCACATGCTGTCAGGCAGGTACCCCCTTCAGCAGTCTGGCCGCCACAGTCTGCACCAGCTAGAGCTTCTGAACCAGACCCAAGGGCAGCTCCACATAGGGCAAATTGCAGTAATCCAACCTTGAAGTTACCAATGCATGGACCTCCCTGTCTGGGAGGGAAAGTGAGGCTGGATAGCTTAGTCAAATAGATAAAAGTGCAAATAGATAAATAGGTACCACTCCAGCGGGAAGGTAAACAGCATTTCTGTGCGCTGCTCTGGTTCGCCAGAAGCGGCTTTGCCATGCTGGCCACATGACCCAGAAGCTGTCTGCTGACAAATGCCGGCTTCCTCGACCAGTAAAGTGAAATGAGCGCTGCAACCCCAGAGTCATTCGCGACTGGACCTAATGGTCAGGGGTCCCTTTACCTTTACCTTTATCCCAGGGCTGGGAAAGAAAGTGTAAACCCTACTCTGCTAAACAGAGCATTTGTCTGATTCAATATAAAGAAGGTTTTGTGTTTGTATGTTCCTAAGATATTGGCAGCTGTAAGGCCAATGCAATCCCCCCCCACTCTTTGTGTGTGTTTAGTGATCAGATGCAAAAGAAGGCAACGCTTCCATACTTTTGGTAGCTGTGTAGAAGTGAAATTCATCCTTTTTTGGGCTCAGTGGTGCAGCCAGCAATAAAGTCGCTGTTGCAAATCCATGCAGCCTTAGGCAAACGCTTTATCGGCTACTCACAAACCAGCTTTCAATGCTGTTCTCTTTCTCTACCTAGAGCTCTCTCCCTATATCTGCAGTCACATGCTGACATCTACTGGCATTGTAGGAAAATGCATTTTGAAAAGAGGGCTAAAGGGAGGGGGGCATGATTTACTTATTAGAAGTTTCTTTAAAAGCACCCTTCAATTACATTCTTAGGGTGGTTCACATGAAACAATAAAATAATTTTAAATTAATTCTAGGGTGACAATCACAAAAACAGCATAAAACAGTAAGCAAGGTAAAAATTGTATCTGAAAGGCTCAGAAAATCAAACGGCCTTTGCCTAGTGCAGTAAAGACACTCTGGGAGAATATGCCACCACTGAGAAGGCCCTGCTTCTGGTAGACCCTCCGTCATCTTGCCTCAGAGGGTGAAGGCCTCCCATTAGAGATCTTAAGGTAGGGGGAGGTTTGGTTGGTGACAGGCACTCTTTCATTCTGGACAATGTGCTATAGAAAATCTAGTTATGTCAAAGTTTTTATTAAATATACATTTTTTTATTAGTTTTTACATATATTTTCCAAACAGAACATATCATCTCTTCTCATCTTATACAACATTTTGGCTATTTTAGCCTGAGACTTCAACCACGTCTAACGACATACAAACCTCACCTCTTAATCTTACATTTGTTATCCTAACTATTACTTTTAATAATCCATAACTTAAAATCCATTCTCATAAATCTTTTCTGCAATATTTCATATAGTTCTTCTTACAAAACTTATTGTAGTCCTACAAGTGTAGTCAGTTGGTTACAATTGTCTTTCAGATAACTTGTATATTTACTCCAATTTTTCAAGAATTTCTGGTCCCGCTGGTTTTGAATTCTCCCTGTCATCTTATCCAATTCTGCATAGTCCATCAATTTCACCTGCTATTCCTCTTTCGTCGGTAGTTCTTCCTGCTTCCATTTCTGTGCCAATAATACTCTTGCTGCAGTTGTCGCATATAAAAACAGTTTTTTATCTTGTCTTTTAATGTCAGTGCCTACAATATCAAGTAAAAATGTTTCTGGTTTTTTAAAATAAAGGTATATTTCAACATCTTTTTCATCTCATTATAAATCATTTCCCAGAAGCCTTTCACTTTCTTACATTCCCACCACAGATGATAAAAAGTGCCTTCCTTTTCTTTACATTTCCAACATTTATTACTTATTTTATAAGGCTGCATCTTAATGTTTTAATGTTATATTTTAATCTTATTTTTTAAGTTGTATTTTAATCAACTTGTTTTTATTATCGGTTGTTAGCCGCCCTGAGCCCGGTCTTGGCTGGGGAGGGTGGGGTATAAATTATTATTATTATTATTATTATTATTATTATTATTATTATTATTATATATTTTAGCTAATTTCACTAATTACGTCAAAGATGTTTGTAAGTTAACAACAGGCAGTCTGCACACCAATGTCTTTTTTTTAAACAGATATTTATTAGAATTTTACAAAATGAGAAAAGAAAAAAGAAAAATACAAAATAAAAATAGATAAAAAACAATTCCATCTTTCCATCACTTTCTTTCATTTGCATATTTCCCGGACCTCCTCACACCTCCCTTTTTGTATTCCAGTTCAATTTGTTAGTTCAGCAAATCCTTCCCCTCTTTGTTTATCCTAATCTTTAATCTTGAATAATGTGTAACATTAACTTTTGACTGTTAATACCCTGGGTTTTTTTTCATACTCCTTATAGCGTTATAGCTAAAAACCACATAAGTTTCATCCAGCATCATTTTAACATTCATTAATTTTACAATATTTCTGTAAGTAATCTTTAAATTTCTTCCAATCTTCTTCCACCGACTTTTCTCCCTGGTCTCGGATTCTGCGGGTCATTTCTGCCAGTTCCATGTAGTCCATCACCTTCATCTGCCATTCTTCCAGGGTGGGTAGATCTTGTGTCTTCCAATACTTTGCAATAAGTATTCTTGCTGCTGTCGTGGCGTACATAAAGAAAGTTCTATCCTTCTTTGGCACCAATTGGCCGACCATGCCCAGGAGAAAAGCCTCTGGTTTCTTCAGGAAGGTATATTTAAATACCCTTTTCATTTCATTATATATCATCTCCCAGAAAGCCTTAATCCTTGGGCACGTTGCACACCAATGTCAAGCATTTGATGATGATGACAACAATGATGATGATTTGCAAAGGGAGAGTCCTGGGTGCCAGACATGTGCTCATAGTCAGCTGTTACAATATCTTCCAGAAGATGATGCAATGAAGATCATCTGGCATAATTGATGGAGGCAGGAGGGAGGCGAGTGAAAACGAGGCCTTTGTGGAATCTCATCCTCTCTCCTTTCCACAGAGAAATGCCCAGTGGTGTGTGGGATGTTCTAGTGCAGCGGTTCTCAACCTGTGGGTCCCCAGATGTTGTTGGACTACAACTCCCATCATCCCTGAGCTCTGGCCTTGCTAGTGAGGGGTGATGGGAGTTGTAGTTCAACAACATCTGGGGACCCACAGGTTGAGAAAGGCTGTTCTAGTGCATGGGTAGGCAAACTAAGGTCCGGAGGCCGGATCTGGCCCAATCACCTTCTGAATCCGGCCCGCGGACGGTCCAGGAATCATCGTATTTTTACATGAGTAGAATGTGTCCTTTTATTTAAAATGCATCTCTGGGTTATTTGTGGGGCATAGGAATTCATTCAGGTTTTCCCCCAAAATATAGTCTGGCCCCCCCACAAGGTCTGAGGGACAGTAGACAGGCCCCCTGCTGAAAAAGTTTGCTGACCCCGTTCTAGTGCTTGAATACAAAGTCGCGTACACATGTATTAAATTAAAATGTCTTCCAGTTAAAATGTAATAATGACATTTAGACTAGCAAAATTAAGGTATGTGAGATGGGGAAGAGAGTGAGTCTGGACTGATGGCTGGTGAGTGAAGGTTTGAATGTGAGTGTCAGGGAGTGAGCAGAGGAGGAATGGTGGAGACTGCCTCCCCATCCTGACCCTCCCAGGGAGGAGGAAGAGGGAAGACAATATAGATTTACAACAGGGATTTGAGGGAGGTAGCAGCTCAGAGGCAGATGAGGGGAAAAGCTGGGAAATCATGGGAGGGCCCGAACAACACCCAGCTGACAGGTTGTCATTAGAAAGCATTCCAGACCCTCCATCTCCCAGAACCTGGCGAGCCTTAAAAGTAGGAGAGCAAAGAGCTCAAAGACAGAGGGCATGTAGCAGCACCCATAGAGGAGACGATGGGAATGACGAATGAGGGAGAGGGAGAGACTGGGTGGAGATTCACTCGCGACATCATTATTTCAAGAGGCTGGGTTCTATATCCTCTCTCTGTAAAGATTGAAATAAAAAAAGGACGGTAAGAAACATTTCCTTATCTTTATACTTTCCTGGGCAACCAGCCAGGAGCCGCTGACAGTGACTGGTGCATCGGTTGAGTTTTGGTGACTAGTGGAAAGAGCTGGAATTGTGTTTCGGAGGGTGGAATTGCAGGTGCCGAGATGTGCAGGATGGCTGTGACAATTGGTGGATATGAAGTTGGGTTGGTTAGATTAGCATCAAAGGAACAATAGTCATTGTTTTGGTTGGAGTGAAGTAACAGAGAAGGTATAGAAACATTTGAAACCCCGCTCCCACAAAGTTCTCCTGAAACCTGTGTTTGCTTTTAATAAATCAGTTGCATTACACTCATTCTTTTTTAAAAAATTAAATTTTTTATTAGATTTTCCACGATAATAACACAAACAACAAAGCAAAATGATACACAAAAATAGAAAAAAGGGAACAATAAACAGATAAACAATAACAACAAACTTAATTATTCACAAATCCAACCTTTTAAACATCTTGGTCGACTTCCTCAAATCCCTCCCTTCTGAGTTTCCTTGTAATTAAAAGTAACAGCTTTCCAATATCATTATTAAACTAAAACAGTTTCCACCTTATTCACTTTTCTTAACATTCTAAATCCCATTTATTTAATTATAACTTAGTTTAATCCTAGGCCTATTTGTTTCTTTCAAGTAATTTCTAATTTTTTATATTACAATATTTATTCAAATAGTCCTTGAATTTCCTCCAGTCCTCTTGAAACTCCTCTTCTTTCTGGTTGCGGATTCTTCCAGTCAGGTCAGCTAGCTCCGAAAAGTCCATCACCTTCATCTGTCAGGATTCAGCAACGTACAGTGAAGAATACAAGGCAGGCAGTGATACTTTTAAGTTACTTCTTGCATAGTAAAATGTCCTAAGATGGTGTTTACTCTCAGGAGAGAACAAATGACACAGCCATCTTCATCAGCAAGCAGATGAAGAAGAGGACAATCTGAGGCAAGGAGGAAATACTAAGCATTAAAACCCTTTGTCTGAGTTTCCCGCCACAGAAGTTCAAGGGAAATGACATCACAGATGTGTTCTATCTAGGAATTCAGCCTTTTGTGAGTCTTAACTCTTTTTGCTTTTTGCTTTTGAATTATGGTGCTGGAGGAGACTCTTGAGAGTCCCATGGACTTCAAGAAGATCAAACCTATCCATTCTGAAGGAAACCAGCCCTGAGTGCTCACTGGAAGGACAGATCCTGAAGCTGAGGCTTCAATACTTTGGCGCCACCTCACGAGAAGAGAAGACTCCCTGGAAAAGACCCTGATGTTGGGAAAGATGGAGGGCACAAGGAGAAGGGGACGACAGAGGACGAGATGATTGGACAGTGTTCTTGAAGGTACCAGCATGAGTTTGACCAAACTGCGGGAGGCAGTGGAAGACAGGAGTGCCTGGCGTGCTCTGGTGCATGGGGTCACGAAGAGTCAGATACGACTAAATGACTAAACAACAACAAACTCTTTTATACACTTGTAAAGTAAACATAAACTGGCATTTTAGTTCAGATTTTTCCAACAATGAGGATGATTTTTAAGGCTCGTTTGATATAAATCCCCCCCTTCTTTCCCTCCCCATGCTAGTTTCTCCCAACAGAACACCTCAGCTAGAGGATTACTCTGTTCACCTGGTGTGGATGGATGGAATCCTCTAGTTCAGGGATGAGGAGCCTGTGGTCCTCCAAATATTGTTGGACCACAACTCCCATCAGCCCCAGTTAGGAAAGCCAACGGTCAGGGATGATGGGAGTTGTGGTGCAGCAACCAGTCTGGAGGAACACAGGTTCTCCATCCCTGTTGACAAGGCTGTCAGTGCAGATGACCAGTGGATGACCCGGCTCTTACAAATGGATGTCCCATAATATCCATACATATCTCATTCACTTGTAAAAAAACAGAAATCCTCGGGGATCGTTAGGTGCATTGCATGCATAATCTTTGACCCTTTGACTCACATGGAGCTGACTTTGTGGAATAATCCTCCAGTGAAAATTGGCCACAAAGTGATATTGTGGATTGTAATGTGTATACATCCAGCATTGCAGGGGGTTGGACAAGATGACCGTTGGTTTGCCTTCCAAATCTATAATTCCAGAAGATCATGTAAGACAATTTCCTACGCTGATGGGACATGTTACTCAGCACCACTGTCGATGCAACCCACGATTTTCTCCCCCGTCTCCATTTTTATTGTCACAACAACCCTGAGAAGTAGGTTGGGCATTAAGCAGAGAGAGTGCAACAGGGGCCCAAGGTCACCCCCTGAGCTTTCTGGCTGTGTAGGGATATGAACCTTCCCACCACCACCCCAGTCCTAGTCCTTTAACCACTACACCGTACTGTCTCACGACTTGTGGCAGTTGGAGCACAAACCACAGTTTTGCCTCTTCTGGATATGCTTGCCAGAAGCCTATGGCAACTTCCTTTTCCTTCACTAGGTGGCAGCATTACAGCATCTATGATCCTTAGCTGTGCTGTTCTTTTCACAGCTCAAGCAGAGCTGTAGCTTCGCATTTTGGGCAACCATTGCCCTGTCCTCTCTGTTGAAGCCAAGGAAGTGCAAAACAGCCAGGACTAGTTCCCTTGCCCAGAGAGGGGAAAGGAGAATTGCAGAGTCAGGTTGTTGTTGTTGTTGTTGCTGTTTTTTGAATACATGCATTTGGAGTTATTAATGCAATATCATAACCCGTATTTTGAAGTGTGCCTCTAATTGGAAAGAAAGGATAAGAGCCAAACACGTCGCCGAGCCCTCTGCTGGTTAATTGAGGCACTGCACCCCTACTGATTTCAGAGGCAGCCAATACAATTTAATTAATTGTCATAATAAAAAACAACAACAACGGAATATTGTCAGTGTTTGTTATATTGTCAATGGAAGCATTGCTTCTCGGGCTAAACACATGTGCGAGGGGGACACAATTTTAGTTGGAATGCATAGATTAAATCTATCCTCTAGGGATGGCTGAATCAGTTCCTCATATCTCCAATGTTAAGCTTAATTCACCTTATTTCTGCAGCAGTTTGCAATTGTTTCTTTAAGTCCTCACAAAAATCCACCGGTGATGAATTCGCTGCACAATGGAGTTTATTTATAATATATTGTAATAATAAGGCACAAGATGCAATTAATGTATATACATTTTTAGGCACAAGAAAGACACTGTTAATGTAAACAGGATGCAAGATATACGACTATGTGATTAGAAATATTAGTCATATGAAGTAAGTGAAAGTAATGGATGGATAATTTAGATGTGTCCCTGAGAAATTACTTCTAAAACCCATACAACTTGAGAACTAGATACAGTGGTACTTCGCCGAGCGTCCGGGATCAGTTCCGGAGCCCCAGACGCTCGACGAAAGAGATGCTCGAAAGAGCGTCGCTCTGCACGTGTGCGTGGAGCGGTTTTGCACTTCTGCGCCCGCACTTCTACACAATTTAGAGCTTCTGCACATGCACAAAGTGCCAAACCTGGAAATAACCCATTCCGGTACTTCCGGGTTTGCCGCGGACGTCCACCGAAATGGACGATTGAGGGGGCGAACATTCGCGGAGGTATGACTGTACTTAAAGTGCCCTCCCTCCCTGCACCAGCCTTTAAGGTCTGCAATGGGCACCCTCCTCAGTCCCTCATTCTGCAGTGTTGTGCTGGGCCTGGGGGTAACCCATGAAACACAGTCCAGGACCGGACTACAATCCGAAGGTTCCATTGGGAGTCAGTCTGACAGGGCCAAGGCAGGAAACCAGGCAAGGACAGGTACAGGTTCTCAGGCAGGGTCTGACATACAGCAATGTTGCTCCTGCAACCTGGGACGGGGTCCGGCAGCCTTTTATCTTTGTCGGGGTAACAGCCGGTCCTGATTCCCCAGTGACTCACCTCCCTGTTTCGCCTGAAGGCGAGCACTCCTCCTGCGAGTACTCAGGTCTCTCCTTCTCTCAGACCTTAGTCTCTGCATCTCGGGAGACAGCGGTGGGTTACTAGACCCAGGGGCCGCCTCAGCCTCCCCTGACCAAACCAGTAATGAAGCAGCTGTAAGTGATGGCCCAGCTGAAGGCAACGAGGTAATCCCCGCATCTGGAGCCAGGGCAGGCTCACGCCCCTGACTCGGCCCAGCTGGTGTTTGTTGCAGGGGAACCTGTGCAGACTGGGACTCTTCAGGATCAGGCCCCAGACTTGGTTCAGATGATGCCTGAGGCAAAGGATTCGGTGCAGACTGAGTCTCCTCTGGTTCCGAGCCCGAGTCCTAGGCCATCACACCTATGTTACAACCAGTCTAGAAGCAACTGAAAGGAGAATTAGCCAAGGTTTTAAAGGAAGGTCAGCTTGAATTCCTGAGAAAATAGAGAGAAGGCACAAGATGGGGTCAACAGCATTCTTTATAGCCTTGCTGGTTGGTCGTGTTAAATATCTTGTCTAGCATTAGCCCCTGTCTCTTAGCCTGGCAAGTTCATTTTTGCACTGCATTATAATGCCACCACTCACTGGAAGGACAGATCGTGAAGCTGAGGCTCCAATACTTTGGCCACCTCAGGAGAAGAGAAGACTCCCTGGAAAAGACCCTGATGTTGGGAAAGATGGAGGGCAGAAGGAGAAGGGGACGACAGAGGACGAGATGGTTGGATAGTGTTCTCGAAACTACAAACATGAGTCTGACCAAACTGCGGGAGGCAGTGGAAGACAGGAGTGCCTGGCATGCTCTGGTCCATGGGGTCATCATGGGGACACGACTAAACGACAACAACAACAACATAATGCCACCGGCGACTGTGTGCAGTCTCTAGCTTCTACTTGTTACTCTTTGGAACTCACAAGTGTTGTGAGACACTTTCTGCAGTTATTGATCAAAAGAAGAACCTGCTGGATCAGGCCAATGGCTCCTCTGGTTCTTACACTGGCCAACCAGAAGACTGTGAGAAGCTCGCAAGCAGGATTAGTTCAAAGGAAGAAGAGTTTGGATTTGATATCCTGCTTTATCACTACCCTAAGGAGTCTCAAAGCGGCTAACAATCTCCTTTCCCTTCCTCCCCCACAACAAACACTCTGTGAGGTGAGTGAGGCTGAGAGACTTCAGAGAAGCGTGACTGGCCCAAGGTCACCCAGCAGCTGCATGTGGAGGAGCGGAGACGTGAACCCGGTTCACCAGATTACGAGTCTACCGCTCTTAACCACTACACCACACTGGCTCTGACCAACCAGCAAGGCTATAAAGAATGCTGTTGACCCTATCTTGTGCCTTCTCTCTATTTTTTCAGGAATTCATGCTGACCTCCCTTTAAAACCTTGGCTAATTCTCCTTTCAGTTGCTTCTAGACTGGTTGTAACACAGGTGTGATGGCCTGGGACTCGGGCTTGGACTCAGAAGCAGAGGAGTCACACAAGGTCACTCTCTCTCTCTCTCCCCCCCCCCCCCGTTTCCAGCGGCTGGTACTTAGAAACATGGCTGCCTCTGAACATGGAGGCAGAGCAAAGCCTCTTTCAAAGCCATCTAGGTTGGCGGTCATCCTGTGGAAGTGAGTCCCCTAGCTGAACTATGTGCTGCAGGAGGAAGCAATTTCTTTTGCCTGTCCCGAATATTTCAACATTCAGCTTCGTTGGGTGTTTATGAATTCAAGAGAGAGGGAGAAAAACTTTTCTGGATCCACTTCTCCATGCCAGGTGTAATTCTATCCAGGGGCGTCTTACCTATAGAGGCTAGAGGCGCGGGGCACCAGGGCGCCAAGTGCTGGAGGGCAACAGGGAAGAGGCGGAAGCTGGATGCGGCGCCTCCTGGCATCAGTTCGCTGCCCTCACCCACCTCTGCCACGCCACACCATGTCCGGAGCCTCCGTCTGCCATGGCCACCGCGGCACGAAGTGGCCAGCTGAGCCGGGAGGCGCCGCGTCCAGCCTCCGCCTCTTCCCTGCCAGAGGAGCCGCCTTCCAGCCGCTGACCGCCTCCTTCAGCCCCACCGGCAGTGCCATCCTCCCTAAAAAACTCTGGGAAACGGAGGGGGGGCAGGCTCCGGAGGGAGCTTTGCACCACAGTGCTGGATATACTTAAGACGGCCCTGATTCTATCTTGTCACCTTTAACTTGGCTTTCCTCTAAATCAGTGGTGGCCAAACCTGGTGGCCAAACTTTCCTCTAAATCAGTGGTGTCCCTCCAGCTGTTTTGGGACTACAATTCCCACCATCCCTGACCACTGGTTCTGTTAGCTAGGGATGATGGGAGTTGTAGTCCCAAAACAGCTGGAGGGCCAAGTTTGGCAATGCCTGCTCTAAATTAAAAAGTCTCAAATGACAGGGGACAGCTCGGTTGGTGGAGCATGAGACCCTTAATCTCAGGGTTGTGGGTGAAGTGTGGGTGGGTTCCCACGAGACAAGACACAGCAATAACAGTAAGAACCTTTATTGAACTACATAACTGGAAAACAGGGGTAAATATTTCATTCCTGAAAGCCTGGGCCACTCCCACTCCCAATGTGAATGGCTGTCTAAGCTTCCAAGCTGCGAATCACAATTCAGAGTTCAAAGGCCAATGGCAGGGACCCAAATCCAGAAATGTTCTGTGATTGGACATTATGTATCGAATCAGAACACAGGAGCTCAGAATCCTTAGTCCAGACTCAAGCTCAAGCAAACACAGACCACTGAATACATAACACCGAGTTCGAGTCCAAAGCTGGACAAAATATTCCTGCATTGCAGGGGGTTGGACTAAATGACCCTCAGAGATCCCTTACGACTCTACAAATTCTATGAGTCTATGACACAGCCTTTCCTCCATCCTCTTGATCACTTTGGTTGCCCTTTTCCTATTCTACCATATCCTTTTTGAAGTAAGGCAACCAGAACTGAAAGCCCTCTTCTCCGAAGTACATTTGACACTCCCTCTCCTTTTCTAATTTCTCGGGCATTTATAGGATGTTAGTTGTTGTGACGCGGGTGGCGCTGTGGGTAAAAGCCTCAGCACCCAGGGCTTGCCGATCGAAAGGTCGGCGGTTCGAATCCCCGCGGCGGGGTGCGCTCCCGTTGCTCGGTCCCAGCGCCTGCCAACCTAGCAGTTCGAAAGCACCCCCGGGTGCAAGTAGATAAATAGGGACCGCTTACTAGCGGGAAGGTAAATGGTGTTTCCGTGTGTGGCTCTGGCTCGCCAGATGCAGCTTGTCACACTGGCCACGTGACCCGGAAGTGTCTGCGGACAGCGCTGGCCCCCAGCCTCTTGAGCAAGATGGGCGCACAACCCCAGAGTCTGTCAAGACTGGCCCGTACGGGCAGGGGTACCTTTACCTTTACCTTTAGTTGTTGTGAATTTATTTTGAAGGATGAACCTGCTCTTTATGTTTGATGATCACTGTTATTTACTGCATTTTTAATCCCTTCTTATAGTTACGGGGACTGGAATGTTATTTGTGGGTTTTAAGCTCTGTGTTTTGATTCTCATCGCACCCCATGCTGGGATCGTTTTTCAATAAAGGGCAGGTTAGAAATAATTTAAGTAAATAAGCGAATAACGGTGTATTTAGCGTCAACCGCAGCTCGGCACTAAATAGCACTTATATCAATCTGGTTGCCTTGGCATTATTTATACCTTTATTTTTATCCGGTATTCCAGCTCAAACACCTACGGCAGCTTATAAGACATTCCCAGAGATCCCTCAGAAGAGGGAATGATTGATTAAGCACCCTGGGAATCGTAGCTCCGTGAGAGGAATAGCATTTTCCTGAAGAGTTCACTTTGGTGCTGCTAACGTAGCAAAAACAACTCGGGTTGACTTCACCCCTGGAGGCGTTGTCTCTCGAGACAGAAAGATGACAATAACAGAAAGAAAGACAACAGAAAGAGACAATAACAGAAAGGTACAATAGCGCTCAACACCTAACATCTCCCAATACTTGACTGTAATTTTCTTTTAAGATCAAATCAATATTATTTTGATCCCTTGTCACGGGGCCCCCCCTAAAAGGTGTGAGGCCCATAAAGGTAAAGGTATCCCTGACCATTAGGTCTAGTCGCGGACGACTCTGGGGTTGAGTGCTCATCTCGCTCTATAGGCCGAGGGAGCCGGTGTTTGTCTGCAGACAGCTTCCGGGTCATGTGGCCAGCATGACTAATCCGCTTCGGGCAGCGCACAGAAATGCCATTTACCTTCCCACTGGAGTGGTACCTATTTATCTACTTGCACTTTGACGTGCTTTCGAACTGCTAGGTGGGCAGGAGCGGGGACCGAACAACAGAAACTCACCCCGTCACGGGGATTCGAACCGCTGGCATTCCAATCAGCAAGCCCTAGGCTCTGTGGTTTACACCACAGTGCCACTCGCGTCCCCTTGGCCCCCCCTAAAAGGCGTGAGGCTCATAGGATGGTGCTTACTCTGCCTGTTTGGTAATCTGGCACTTTACCTCCCTGGTTGTTCAGCTAAGGAAAATGGGGTTGAAAATCCATCCTTCCTTTCCACCGCCCTCACCCGCAGATACCCTTTCGTCCTCTTGCTCCTGGGATGCAAGAACTCTGAGCGAAGAAAGGACTTTTTAAAGCTGCGAATAACATTTTGTTTTCTTGCAAATGCCGAGGCGCTCCTTTACGAATTTGAAAATAGTATTTAGCCCGACATGCTGAAGCGCTGGGCTGCATTATTAATACATGGGCCTTTCCCCTCTGTTGTTTAATTAAACGCCATGATTATGTAGTTCTGGTGTGGATTATTGACAGCAAGATGGGAGCGATGGTCCTTTGCACTCACACACAAACACACACAAACACAAACACACCGGCTGTTCTTCCAGAGCTGATTTCCCTTGCAAAACATAAACGTGGTCCTACACTTGATCTTAGCCAAAAGGCCAATAAGTGATGAACGTGGTCATTGCAAAGCAAGAACCTGGTTACTGTTCTTGCAAACAGAAAGCAGCACGGTGCTGCACAGGCTGTCTTTGAACAAAGCCCCACTGCATCCAGTGAATTGGTAATGTGATGCCCTCTAGAGGTCTGTGGCTGCAACTCTTATACATTCATTTATTCAATGTTTTCACCCTACCTTTCCTTCAAAGGAGCTCAAGGTGGTATACTGTCAGGGACTGTGCTGAGGAGGGCTGCACTGAGGAGGAATGGTGGGAGCCTCCCCCTCCCCCTGATCCTGAATCTTCCCAGGAGCAGGAGGACAGCATAGATTTGGAACAGTGGTTTGCAGAAGGGCACAGTTCAGAAGGCAGAAGCTGGGAAATACTAGATGGGGAACAGCTAGGAGAAAAAACACTGGGAGAGAGATAGAGTTAACAGATTCACAGTCTCTGGATAGCATCCATCCCCCTTCCCCGGAGAGCTCAGAAAGTGGCAGAACAGAAAACACAGAGGCTACAAACTCAGATTAGAAGACGTAGGAGTGAGGTAGATTAATAGGTATGGACAGGACCATCTTTAGCATATGCTCCGTCGGGGTGCAAAGATCCGCCCAGCACCTCCAAATTTAGTTTAGCCCCCAAATTAACTTTTATTATGCTGATGTCACTATTATCATTTGATAAATAGCGCTCAGGCCTGCGCAGCTCCCAAAGGAGTTGTTTTGTTTCTTTAAAACCAGCTTTTCTAAAGAAGACAAAGAACACATTGGGAGTTGGTGTAAAGACTCCATGCATGTGCTTACGGTCATAGGGAGGTGTCTGAAAGATGAGACGGGTGGGCATTGTGCGCATGCATGGGAGAGCCATATCAGGCAGCCTTTCATTGTGGGAGCAGCCTTATTTCTAGAGGAGCTGGGAGGGCCCTTGCTAGCGCGCATATACGAGTTCTTCTTCTGGAGCCTATGCTCCCATCACTAGATAGGTGCATTCTCTTTCTGTCTGTCTCTCCCTCTTTCCTGTCACTCCCCCTCCTCCCGGCAGGCAGGTGGCGCGAGATCAGTTGTGTCAAAGATGCTACTGACCCTGCTGCCACATAGCAGCTCAATACAATGTGCTTAGGTGGCTTCAGCGGTGGGTGCCCAGCACCACCCCAGAATTCGGCGCCCGGGTGCCCTGCACCCCTTGCACCCCCGGGTAAAGACGGCCCTGGGTATGGAGGGGGGGAGCGAACTTAATTGGGAGCACCGCCATTTCTAGGAAATGTATTCTTTGTTCTCTGGCTGTGATTATTAAATTTCCTAACTGGTAAGAAGACTCCTTTCCCTTTGTTCTGCTTATCTACTGCCACTGGGGGCGGGGGGAAGGAATCTGATTCCCTGAAGCCTGACACGTACACAGTTCTTCCACCTCCTCATATTTTTATCCTTGCAGCTATCCTGAGAGGTAAGTTTTGGCCCAGAGACGTTGCCCAGCCGAGGCCATTCATTGAGCTTTGTGGCCGAGTGGGGATTTGAACCCTGGCCTCCGAGGTCAAAGTCCAACGCTTGAACTACCACACCCCACTGCTGAAGTTGTCATGGATGCTCGATATCAAGGGGTGGTGAAGATGCGTGGTTACGGCACACAATGGAAAGCTGGAGGGGGGGGGCTGTTCCAGTGGGAGTGGAAGAAGAAGAAGAAGAAGAGTTTGGACTTGATATCCTGCCTTTCACCCCCGTAAGGAGTCTCAAAACAGCTAACAATCTCCTTTTCCCTTCCTCCCCCACAACAAACACTCTGTGAGGTGAGTGAGGCTGAGAGTCACAGAGAAGTGTGACTAGTCCAAGGTCACCCTGCAGCTGCATGTGGAGGAGCGGGGAAGCGAACCCGGTCCCCCAGATTACGAGTCCACTGCTCTTAACCACTACACCACAGGAGTAGGGTAGGCGGGGCACTCCCTCTTATGCTTCCATCTCCTGAGGCACGTGCTTCATCCTACCCAACAGATGGGCTGGCCCAGCTCGTGCAGAGCTTCCCCACCTCTGCTGAAGAACAAAGCCGGGAATTGTCGTTTTTTTAGGTGGGAGAAGTAGGCCCAAAGGCTACAAATTTGTCTCCATTTCACACCAGCTCAACTGCCATGGCTTTGTTCCCTGCAAAGACACACACACAAACAACGATTCCTGGTTTTTGCGGCTTTGCAAAGTGCCGAGAATTCGTTGTTAAAGATTCTTTGGGGCCTTTTGCTTCCAATTTGCCCAGGCCAACCGTATTTGAAAGCGACGCGGTTCCTAATGCATCGTTACATTAATAGCATTACTTGCAATATTACTGTTAACACAGCCGAGCGTTGAGTGATATTAAATTATTGCTGGTTTTCATCACTGCTGTGGCTTGACAAGAGCCGGCAAAACCCAAACGCAAAGTGGCTTCCTGCAGACTCGGCCGCTTCTGCTGTCCACAGTTTTGCAGCTACCCGCCGGCTCCTATCTGCGCAAGATTGGGGGGGGGGGGTAATGGTATGACCCTCCTAAATTGAAACTGATTTGACCACGGTAGCGCCAGCGGTAGGCCTTCGTATGTATTTCAGAAGGCAAGTCGCTCCACACACACACTCACCCCACTCTCCCCATCGCTGCTTCCCTGGTGGCAAATGCACAATAAGGCTTTGCTTCTCTCTCTCTCTTGCAATTCCAAAATGGGTTTCACCCTTTGCAATTCCCATTATGCATTTGCAGAGAGAACAGCAGGAAATTACGGCTTGCACAAATGGATAGGGAAATGCGTTTTCTTTTTTTACCGGGAGGAATGACAGCTTTCAAAGAAAGATCTAAAAAACAACAACAACCCCACCCCCACCCCTTAGTAACAAGTGTTCCATAAGCGCAGGAGGAAAAAAAAGCCACCCTGTTTCCTTCCCTCCCCCTCTTTGTTTCATTACCAGCAATTTATTTAAAGCTTGCTTTCATAAACAAACTGATTTGGAGCAAATCTGCCTTGCCATCGTTTAAAGTGAAGGATCTGAATTGCACTAAAACAGAGAGGCGGGGGGGGGGGGAAGGATAGCGGCGATAGTTTCTATTTACCATTATTTATAGCTTTCTAGGAAAGCGAATTCCAATCTTGGTGACTGCTGTGTCCTAGAGCTCGTATGGGGCTCCAAGGTGTATGTATCAGCTGAGCAAGGCATTGGGAATCCTTACGTATGGACTAAACCAGGCATAGACAAACTCTGGCCCTCCAGATGTTTGGGACTACAATTCCCATCATCCCTAGCTAACAGGACCAGTGGTCAAGGACGATGGGAATTGTAGTCCCAAACATCTGGAGGGTCAGAGTTTGCCTATGCCTGGACTAAACATTTAACATTGTAAAAGAGGGGTGGCAACCTGGGTCCAGCCCATGGGCTGGGTTCCTAAACCCCACCCCCCATAGACCAACTTTGACTGGTAGACGAGAGTACCCACCTGCCAGTCATCTGATGTCATAATGAAACCAGGTGACTGACACCAGTGAAAGGCCAAAGGAGGTGACTAAGTGCCAGTCAGATGCTGCAGCAAACCTCCTCGGAAGACAGTCTTTCAGCACCAATAAAAAAAGATTTGCTGTAATTGCTGATCAGGAGCCTCTTTGAAGCCTCAGCAAGGAGGGCGGGGGGGGGGGATATGAAGCAGTTTCCTCTGCAGAGGAAACAGTTTGGATTCAATGTGCTTTGAATCTAAACTGCTTTTTCTCTCTCTCCAGGGAGAAAGAGATACTCCATTTATGTTGTGAACTGCCATGTGATATTTGGATGAAGAGCGGAATACAAATTAATAAACAACAACACATAACCAGAAAATAATAATATCAACAACAACAACAACAACAACAACAATTTATTTATACCCCACCCATCTGGCTGGGTTTCCCCAGTAAAGTACTGGACTTTGGGTTATATACATTAAATCTACAATTAAGACAACTCCATGGACTGCAAGAAGATCAAACCTATCCATTCTTAAGGAAATCAGCCCCGAGTGCTTACTGGAAGGACAGATCCTGAAGCTGAGGCTCCAATACTTTGGCCACCTCATGAGAAGAGAAGACTCCCTGGAAAAGACCCTGATGCTGGGAAAGGAGAAGGGGACGGCAGAGGACGAGATGGTTGGACAGTGTTCTCGAAGCTACGAACATGAGTCTGACCAAACTGCGGGAGGCAGTGGAAGACAGGAGTGCCTGGCGTGCTCTGGTCCATGGGGTCACGAAGAGTCGGACACGACTAAATGACTAAACAACAACATTAAGCTAAATGAAACCCGTCAGCTATTCTTGGGTGAGTCTACACCCAGGAAAAAACAATATAAGTCAGAAATTAAATTGCTATAACAAAAGAAGAAAAAATGCTACAGAAAATCCCATAGAATTTTTTATTTTACTCTCTGGTTCCATCTGGTGTTGCATGTTTATAACGCATTCAAAACAGTGTTTTTGAATCCCAAGTAAACCTCCTGATTTTTCTGCATAGGGCCTTGGAAGAGGGGCAGCTGTCAAGTGCTTAGCAGGCCACCAGCCTACACGGGCTGCTTTTACCTTTGCTGAATCGCAAGCTGTGTACCCAAACAGTTCTTCATCTCTTCCATGAGAAATTCAGGGCCTGAATGCTCATGGCCTTACTACACGTAATGGGAGACTAGCAGCCTTGTACTCAGCATTGCTCAGGAATACTCAGAAACCAAGGAATTGGTGCAGTTGAGAAAGATTCCATCGACTCTCTTGATTCAAAATGGTGTCCCATGGTAGCTAACGTAGACAAAAAGCCTGCTCCTTGATCCAGGGAACTTTCATGCAGAATTGGGCGATGATATCTGAAGAGGTGTCCAAATGCATGCTGGGAACAATGTAGTCCACCATCTTGATTCAAAATGGCGTCCAGTGGTATCCAAACTAGACAGAACCTTGGAAAGTTGTCTGCTCGTCTGTCTGTCAGCTGTTCTTTATTCATTGACACACATCATCACTCAGTTTGGCATGCTAGTTCCTGAGATAGAGGAGCAGGGCTTTGTCTATGTTTGAATGGCGTAGGAGGATGCCATTTTGAATCCAGATGGCAGACTAAACCATTTTAAACTGTGCTGATTAGAGCACCTCTGACCATTCTATCTCCCAATTTGACACGATGGTTTGTGATATCAAGGAGAGGATTTTGGTCTTTGTTTGGATAACATCAGAGGCCATTTTGAATCTGACAGAATCTTTTAAAACTGTGCTGGTGTTGACAAAATTTGGCAGGAAACTTAACAAATTGCATTACCCATTCATAAATCTCAGGGTTTTTTGTTTTTTAAACAGAATTACCAAGCAATGCCTAGTACTTTCTGCTAGTTCACTATAACGTGGAATCTAAAAACAGCTATGGCTGCCTCCCTTTGGCAAGTGTGGATGAAATTTACAAGTGCAGAGTGGCTTAAGCCTGCCAAATTGCAGACAAATAGATACAGGGGATTTTATGTGGCTGAAGTAAGAGGGATTGACTTTCTCCCATAATCCCTCAGTGGCGGTGGGAAGGGGGAAGAAGTCTCCTTCTTCCCTTAACATAATTAAGAGGTGACTGAGTGGTGTGTATTCCTGCTTGCACATTATTATTATTATTATTATTATTATTATTATTATTATTATTACTGCAGCTTCACACTGGCCTTTATTTCTGGTGGTGGTTTGTGTCCTTTAGTAAACCTGGACAGGTCTCTCAACCTGTGGCTGTCTAAAATGCTGCTTATGGAGTACTGAAGAGCTCTGTGAGATCCGTACGGGTTGGAGTGTTGGACTGGGAGCTGGGAGACCAGGTGTGGCGATCACACAGGGTCCCCGGACGTTTGACGGTCTATTGATCCCTGTGCCACCACTGTGATTGCCTCTTCGCTGCCACCAACCCGTTTCCCTCGGGTACACATGGAGTCCAGTCAGTTGTTAACATTAACAAATAATCAAGTTTATTTTTAGAAGCATGAACAGGTTTAAGGTTTCAGTTAATTTTTCTTGGCAGTTTCTTAATCTTAGTTCCTTAACTGTCCTATTCGTTCCTAACAACTTCAAACTGATTATCCCAACTATCTGTGTGACTCCACCTAACAGTTCCTCTCACTCTCTCACCACACAACTCGACTAACCCACAGACATATCCTCCCTCTTCCTTCTCCAACTCCCAACAACTCTCAACTGACTTCCACACAATTCCAACTCTAACCCTAACTCCTCCTATCAGTTTCTCTCTGGCCAATCACATCACTCTCATTTAACCCTTTCCTTATGACCCACCTGGGAGGCAAACGCCACACCAGGGTGGTTCAAATCCCTGCTCAGCCATGAAGCTCACTGGGTGACCTTGGATCTCGCAGCCCAACCTACCTCACATAATTATTGTGGGGATTAAATAAGGAGGGGGGAGGGGAACAACTATGTACACCACCTGGAACTCCTTTGAGGAAAAGGTGGGGTGTAAATGCAATAATTAAATAAATAAAAGCAAAACAAAACAAATGCTTGTTTTTGTTTTGTGAGAAAGCAGAGTAGTGTAGGATCCCCCATCTCGCAAAGCTAGGATCGGAGGGCTGAAGCAGTGGGTGAAGCTCTCCCCATAGACTGGATCTAGACGCTGCTAGATTGAATTAATCAACCCCCCCTCCCTCCACATTGCTATTTAATCAGGTTTATCGCGAGTCTCGCAGGCCCATTGGGCATGGTGGCACGAGTTGTAATAGACCAGCTCGGCCGCCGCACGTATCGAGTGCTTTGCAGAGCCAATTGTCATAATGTGGCATGAAATTAAAGCGCGGCGCTGCTTGACAACAGCGTTTCAGCTTCTTCCTCACCTCCCTTTAACAAAGCCTTTACCTACACAGAGGCCTCCTCCTCCTCCTACTCTGTCTT